>NC_060071.1:71241060-71544090 GCF_922984935.1 Meles meles
AGAATTAGCTCTAATAAGAATGTGCAAAATCACGGTGCACGGGATCACACCGCTGGGTGGATGGGAAAATCCAAGAGGGCCAAGCAAACAGATCTTAGCCCGTAGCACAGACCTCTCTCTGCCGGTGTCGGCCTCTGTCTGCCGTCTTGGAGGGGACTGTTGATCTGACGCATTCCAGCAAAGTCTGGTTTTGTCTCCGGGGCCTGGGATTTTGCAGTCTGCTCTGTCCAGGATGGGCCGTGTACAGACCTTTGAGCAAATAGTTGGAGTAGTTCCCAGCTCACTCAGCCAGCTGACTCTGTGACAAAGCAGGATTTATCTTTTCTCCTCCTTTGTCCAAACTCGAGGACAAAGAACGTGGCGACTAGCTCCTCCTCACGGGGTGTGCGGGAGCTTGCAAAGAAAGGAAAGCAAAAGAAACCCTTTTCCAGGGTGGCTGTTGCCATTGCCCCCCAAAGAAACTCGCAAATATGCACCTTCCAGACATCACCAAAGAAGAGGTTACCCCGCAGCTGGACCCCTGCAGCAGCACCCCAAACAGGAGCTCATAGTTAGGTGGCCATCCCCCACTGAGTGATTGTTGCTCATCCTGTTGCCCTGGGGCCAGCCTGTCATTTATACCTGTGTCTTCAGGGTCCTGCCTTTAAAATGACATGTGGGAGGGGCCGTCGTTTGGGGGGGCTAACTTGGCATGACACCACACACCCAAGAGTGTTGAGGTTCACCTGACCATGACATGTTGGAGGGTAATGGAACAACTCTGAGATAATAGTACTGAGTCAAAAGCCAAAGGTCTTCAGAGTGGGAAGCCGGCAGGATGTGGAGTCAAGCCGGCCTCTTTGCATTTGAACCCTGTTATTTTCTGGGTGGCATCAGGCAGATTACTCAAACTTTCTGAGCCTCAGTTTCCTCATCTACAAAAATGAGAGTAATAATAGTAGCCATCTTGGAGTCATTTGGGAAGGAATCATATGCAGCACAGGGCCGGGCACCCAAAGAGTGTGCAAAAAATAGTAACTGCTGAAATAACTCCCGGGCTTCTTGAAATACTCCATTTGCTTTGCTTGACTAAGCCCATTTCCAGCGGCTGCATAAATACGCCACCTATAGAACACACTCGTTCCTTTGTTCTTTAAGGAGGCACAAAGCACCCTGCAGAAACGGTTGCTTATTCTTTTCGCAAAGCCGGGAGAGTTGGAAAGGGGAAGGGTTACAATTTTCCATTTCACAGATAGGAAATCAGAGGCATAGGAAAAGTAAATGACTCGCTTCGTATCACATAAAGCCCTCCACAGAGCTGCTGCCGGTCACGACCCCCGTGCAATGCGGCTCCTGTTCACCTTTCGAAAGTCAGGGGTAAGCAACTCCTGTCTGAGCTTTAATACCGGCAGCCTAATTTCTCGGATTTTCTATAGTTGCTGATCTTGAGAACCTTTGAAGCTTTGGGGAAATCACATGGGTGATTTGACCTTAAATCTCATGCCACTGGCAAAAGATTAATTGCTAAGACCTGGAAAGAGGCCAGACAATTCTGTGGAGCTGAATAACAACACCGTCTAGGGATGTGACTGTCCTGACAGACTTAGTTAGTACATAATTGATAAATCTAGACTTTGTATAGCTTCGCTTCCCGGATAGATAAGGCAATAGGCTCCAAGGGTTGACATTTACAGAAGCCCTACCAGTGTTCTGTAACACTGAGGCTAGGTTTTCTACTCCATTCCTCAGAACACTGCTCGTTTTCTAAGTCTCTGTTCCCAGCAAGCAAGAAGTCGAGGGGATCTGAAAAGAGGCCACCTTGGCCAGTATAAGCAAGGATGCCTGTCATTCTTTAGCACTGTCCCCTGACGGCTTGTGAAGTCCTGTTTCCCCTGTTCCACTGCAAGCTGACATCAGAGAGGAATGCAAGGCATTACATAGCAGTGAAGAATTTGTCGTCACGATCAGAATCCAAAAAAGATCAAAGGCAGCCAGATGCGACACCAAAGCTTGGAGGGTGGGTCTCAGCCCCGGACGTGGCTTGACTCTTGCTCCAGACTTGAGTGTCATGAGATGTTTCTTAGCTATTGAACTCTGACAGGCACACAGAAACATCAGCTTTTCTTTCTTTCACTTTGGTCACTCATTCCAGAAAGTATTTTGCTTATCAGAAAGAATTGTTGGGGTGCCAGTGACTCAGTCGGTCAAGTGTTTAACCCTTGATGTCAGCTCAGGTCATGATCTCAGGGTCTGGAGGGCTCCGCGCGGGGTGTGAAGCTGCTTAAGGCTCTCTCCCTCTCCCTCTGCCCTCTTCCTGCCTTCTGTGTCTTCTTTCTCTAAAAGAAATTTCTTAGTGGCCGTTTTTCACTGTAATTTCAATTTGGAGCCCATACAAGGCTTTATATAAAGTTTGGTTACCTTTCCTTAATTCTTGTGTAGTTTTATGCTGCAATTCAGGAGGCATTGTCGTGTGCCTGGTACACACCCAGTGTACTTTGGAAATTTGGGCATCTGCTTGTCAAATATCCTATGCAGTCGTTTAGGTCAGGAAATCAGTGGTGCACTGTGTACAAGATCTTATGTACAGTGGATCTGGCTTTTTGGGTTTTGCTGGAAGTGAATGAAGAGGTTATTAAATAGACTGCCTTATCTTCACAAATAAAAACCTAGTGACTTCATGTGTTATGACAACACCAGAGCTGCTTTCCCAAGCTAGTTATTACTTTCTGAATATAACTTGTTGATATATATTACTTTTTAATAATCATTTGGAAAAAGTCGTATGATGTGTAATAATTTTATTGCATAGACACATTTTTTATTTTTATTTTCTTTCTTTTTATTTAAGTTTTACTAAGTTAACATACAGTGCAATATTGGTTTAAAATTCATTGGTTCATCGACTAGATACAACACCCAGTGCTCATCACAAGTGCCCTCCTTAATACCCATCACCCACCTAGCCCATCCCCCACCCTCCTCCTCTCCAGCAACCCTCAGTTTGTTCTGTATCATTAAGAGTCTCTTATGGGGACACCTGAGTGGGGCAGTCCATTAAGCGGCTGCCTTCAGCTCAGGTCATGATCTCAGGGTCCTGGTATCGAGTCCCACATCGGGCTCCCTGGACAGTGAGGAGTCTCCTTTTCCCTTTCCCTCTGCTGCTCCCCTTGTTTGTGCTCTCTCTCACTCTGTAAAATAAAGAAAAAAAAATTTTTTTTTAAAGAGTCTCTTGGGGCACCTGGGTGGCTCAGTGGGTTGAGCCTCTGCCTACGGCTCGGTTCATAATCTCAGGATCCTGGGATCGGCCCCGCATCGGGTTTTCAGCTCAGCAGGGAGCCTGCTTCCCCCTCTCTCTCTGCCTGCCTACTTGTGATCTCTCTCTCTCTATCTGATCAATAAATAAAATCTTTGTAAAAAATTTTTAAAAAAGAGTCTCTTATGGTTTGTTTCCCTCTCCCCCCATATGTTCATCTGTTTTCTTTCTTAAAGTCCCACATACAGTGGAATATTCTACTTTTTCCACTTAGCATAATACCCTCTAGCTCCATCCACATTGTTGCAAATGGGACACTGTTTTTTATATTAAAATAGTTTATAAGTTTCTCCTAGAAACTTTGTCACTCTGAGTTAAGTAAACGTTTTTTGTCTTCTTGCATTAGATGAATTAGAGAAATTGGAACAGGAGAGGCTGGCTCTGGAAGCTACTATCAAAGACAACGAATGTGAAGAAGGAAGTGGAGGCATCCGAGGCTTGTTTAAAAAAGCTAGCAAGTTGAACATTACTAAGCCAGCTCCTAAGAAAGGTAAGTACCTTTAAAATTCACAAGAAATATGCAGAAATGAGCCACTGCTTGAGTATTGATGGGGATCAGAAGTCAGCATCTAAGATGGGGGCATTGAGTCAGCAAAGGACTGAAAGACGCTTCTTTCAAGACATTAGTACAGATGAAATATGTTATTTATCAGTAACAATAAGCCCTTTGTGCCATCTCATTGTAAAAACTTAATTTTAAAATAATAATCTTGGTTTGGGAGTCTCACGGTGCCTACATGGATTCGAATGCCATAAAATGGACATTTCTTAGTTGGTATGGAAAGGGGATAGAAATTTAAAAACCAATACCCAAATGGATTTATCTACGCGCGCGCGCGCACACACACACACACACACACACACACACACACACACGCCCCTTATAAACCTCTTGCAGACATTTCAGGAGACTAAAAGTTAACTAGGACAGTAAATGAGAACCCTAATTTTGAAAAGCTTCTATCTTTGTCGCAAACCAGAATTTTGGACTGGAACTTCGCCGAAACTACCTGTAGATTTCAGCTGAGTGGTACACTTACCTCTGAAAGTCCAATATGCACCCCAGGGAGTGAGAGACTACAGAATGAGAGCTTTTTATAAAACTTATAAACAGGTGATTCAAACATCTGACTTTTTTGAAAATTGACAATCGACTTCTTTCCAGAAACACTGCCGGTTTGAGTTTAATGAGGTCCACGGCGACCTCTGCTGGTAGAAAATTAGAATGTTAACATCCGCAAATAATACTACACTTAGAGAAATCACTTGGTGTGAGTCCGAGAAAACATCATTTCTCTGGGGAGGGTTTTCAAGTCAAATAGCAAGATCCAAATTGAGACTTAGCAGACTTCTGGTCTAGTTTGACATGATCCACCCTTTCAATGAGATCCTTCAATAAACCCCTCTAATACCCCGGGAAATGTTTGGTTCTGTTTGCTTGTTTTCCTGCTATAGCCCAAGGACAAAGTTTCACGTGTAATACAATACTTCTATATATTTACAAAGAATAACATGAAATGTAAACATCGCCCTTCTTCAAGTAATAGAAATATCCTTGGGTTTCTGGAATATTCCACGGGCTATAGGAAAGCCTATTAAGTATTGTCCACTTTAAAATGACATTGTCCAGAAAAATGATACGTTTGAGTCTCGAGTTGGATGTATATCAGGACCTTCGGATGTAAATATTAGACTAAGACCATCTGGATGCTAACTGTTTTCTTTCCTTTTCAGTTATTTGGTTTATTCATGAGAAATGTTAACTATTCATTGAATATGTTCTACCATTCAGTTATTCAATGTTAGTTACAGTCTGGAAAAGGAATGGAAAATTCAGAAGTCATAGCCCAACACTGTTCTTTGGCTGATGGGAGAGGGAAGCATCTGTGTTCTTATTAATGAGAAGGGACTTCTTACTTATCCTGGAAGCCTATTTCTACGTCACACATCTCTCAGCAGAAATGCATTCCTCTGAAAGTCAACATGTCTGCTCAGAAAAGCAAAATGATGTTACGTTTTATTTCCCACACCTCAAATTTCAAATGCAGCCCTCAAGGAGGCCCCTTCACCTCTCTGGGCTTTCACTGGTTGACAACTGTTTGGAGTTCTAGATCAGGACAGACCCTACCTCCAGGCACTAATGCCTGGGTCCTCTGGGTGCTTTGATTTGCATGGAAGTGGGGGTCGAGTTTGGTCCATTTTTTAAAGATATTTACTTTCTGTCTCCGCAGTCCCAGGGAGAGAGAAGCTCTGTAAGATAATTGCTTCAGAACTGACAGGCCCTAAACATGGAAACGGCAAAGGACAGAACAAAGCATCTTCAGAACCTCTCAGATCAGAGAGGAAGCTCTGAAGCAGCCGTCAGCTCGACTCTAAGCACTTTGCTGACACCAACTCTTTGAAATGGAGCAAAAAAGTCACAACATTAAAAGATGTGGAAATGAGAAATAATATCTAGAGTGTAGCAATGAAAACCTCTGCTGGCAAACAGGAGCCAGGGTCCTGCTCAAAAACTGGCCTAGTTCCCGAGGACACTGTCACTCGATCCTTGATAGAAGGGAAAGCGCATTAAAAAAAAAAAAAAATTACTTTCCACGCACCCTTATATCTACCTCAAGTGAAAGAATTTTGTCTCTCCATATTTCCTGACTTCTCCATCTCATTCACAGAAATTCAAATAGCTCAGTGGCTTTCCCTGCACTTCACAAGTTTTTCTCCGAAACAGAAAAGCGAGCCAGACTGACGTTAGGACCAAAGGGTCATAGAGTCAAGATACATCTGGTCCCTAGCCACCTTTGTTACCCAGACGTTCATAGAATTTACACCAACTGCACTCAAATAAATGCTCTAATGAAGAAACACTTCTGATTCTATTGCTTATCTCTAGAAAATCAATCACCACATTTTCTACTTTCAAGTAAATTTGAAAATAGGATTAAGTAGAATTATAGCTGAAATTTTGAAAAATGGGGATATATTGGCTATTGTTTCAGATCATGTAGCATTGTTACCTGCCTAAGTAATAATTCTGCCCTCACATTGCTAGAGACCTGAAAATAATCTACTGCTTTGTAACAAAAACTGTAATCATGAAACCAATACCAAATTCTTGTGATCTATTAAAGGTGATCTAAATTACTGTGGGACTTGACCTTTTTCTCCCCTTTTCTGAGCTCACTGTTTACCCTTGGGGATTAGAAAGCTTACAAATTCATGACCCTCCCTCTATTTTCCTGAATAGATTTATTGGCAAGTTATTTTGTTTCTTTCTTCAAAAGACAAATAGGTCTATTTCTTTTTCTTTCATTACAGACAGCAGCATGAACACAATCCAGTCAATGCACGTGGGGGAGTTCAACCAGAAACTGGTAGAAGCCAGCACCCAATTTAAAAAGAAGCAAAGAAAAGGCACAATTGATGTGTGGTGGTTGTTTGATGATGGAGGTAAAAACAATTCCAGACTATACACTAGGGAGCAGAATTACTATGTTGATCAATTTAACTAACTGCACGAGGAGGTATATGAAAACGCTATCAGCTGGAGAACGATATTTCTGTGTTTTCCCAAGATTTTAAATTATTTAGGAGCAATGAATGTGGGAATGAATAAAGATGTAAAGCTATTCATTTCCTTTCAGCAAGATAGATTCATTCTTTGTGTCATAATTTATTCTTTTTTCAGGGTTAACACTCCTTATCCCCTATATCTTGACTCTCAGAAAAAAATGGAAAGACTGTAAATTAAGAATCTATGTTGGAGGGAAGGTCAACCGCATTGAAGAAGAAAAAATTGCGTAAGTAACTCATCACTCCTGCATTAGAGCCCGTTGGATGTCTGTTACTTTAATGCTTTTAATTCTAAGAACTTTAAGTGTTTTTTGAGACATAGCAGATTTAAAGACAAAACCACCATGATGGGCCTCGTGTTTATTTGGTTTTCTGGTCATTAAGTCATCTGCATACTTCTTGTAATCACTGTCTTCATGTCCCTTGATCCCCTACAAATGCTTTTCAAAAAGGAATTTCACACAGAGGCTTCATCTCAAGTCTTGAATGGGACTATCATTACCTTGTATAATGTTTGCTTGGAGTTGACCAGCGAATGTATCCACGAAAGGAAAAGCCCAGAGGAATTTGCATCCAGTACTTTCTTTGGGGCGAGTCGAACCTGCTGATTTGTGGTGGCCATTCCAGCACCGCACACTTAAAAAATAGAACCGAGACACCGCACCTGGTCCTCATCCCAGCCCCACCCACCATGAGTTGTGGGGCCTTGCAACAGTCACCATGACCCGGACCTGGGTGCCCAGTTTCTCCTCTGTAGCTTGAGAAGAGTTTAAATGGATGACTGTTGAAAACTCTTGTAATTAAAAAAAAAAAAAAATCAGTCTCCAGAGTGCAAATTTGCATCTTTGTCATTGATTTAGTCATGGAGAGCATGATTTAGTCATTGTGGAAGCAATAAGCATATTAGGAACACCGTGCGTCCAAAGGTCTCTGGGGGAAATCTGGAGAGGGAACTTCAGCAGCCCTGAATCCCTCATGGCAGGCCCAAGTTCTGAGCCCTTCAAGAAATCACAAAATAATGACAGGCTTTTATTCAGTAATTTTTCATATTTTTCCCCCTGTCCTGGGAGTATTTTATATATATACACACACATATACATATACAAAATATATTTTATATATCCACATATAATATAAATTATATATATTAAACATATATATATATTTAATTCCCCTTAAAAGAGTCATATTATAATGACAACTAACATGTTGGCTATAATAATTTATATTTTCTTAAAGCCTCCAGTAACTTCCCGGGGCAAGTGATGAAATTTAAAAATGGTTGGTGGATTAGATGACAGCATGGCATCAATTTTAAATTTCCTGATTTCAAAAAGTATACCTTGTTTGTATAAGAGAATGTTCTTATTCTTAGGAAATACTGAGGTATTTATAGGTAAAGGGGACTGATAGCTCCAGCTGGGCAGGTGAATGGGTGAGTAGAAAGCAAGCAAGAAAGAAGGAAGATGTAGATAGACAGACGCAGCTGAATAGCCAGAGAAAAAGGTGGTACATCAAATAAACACTTGGTGATTTGGGGATTTTTTTGCACCACCCTTGCAATTTTTCTGTACCTTTGCAATTGTATCAAAAATTTCAGTTGCCAGGGAAAGAACCTCCAATATATAATGATCTATCATAATTATTAGTTTGTTGGCACATTGTCAATAACTCTAAAAATGATCAGCAAGTTAATAGTCAACAATGTTAAAACTTGTTCTCTTTTTCCCCCAATGGTAAGGAAGCATGTACAACTCTGTATTATCTTACCTGAAATGTGAATGCAGAGTTGGGTTTGCTATTCCTAGGATCTGAATTTACATGAATCTGTCTTTACCTTCAGTGGAATATGCTTGGTCCGCATTTAATATACAGAGATGGAAATCAAACACTAAACACAGCCTTTGTCTGGCTGTGAAGCTGAAATAAGACGTCAACTCTTTGCCTGAAAATAGATACATATGCAATGATGAAGAATTTCTCTCTTGTATTTCCAGAATGGCTTCTCTTCTGAGCAAATTTAGGATCAAATTTGCAGATATCCATATCATTGGTGACATCAACATTAAGCCCAACAAAGAGAGGTATGGAGCATTTAACAAGATCCATTTTCCTTTGTGCTCTCTCATTTTCCTTTGTGCTGATTATTAAAGGGTAAAAATGTTATCTATCGACTGTAGTGACCTCCTAATAAGATATAATAAAAAGGGACTTGGAATAACCATGCAGAGGGATCAAATATATCATAAAGGAAGGAAATGATTTTGCAGTAAAGTCGAGCTTGAGACGGAGAATTGTTGACACACAGGTGAGTTAGCATTTTAGGATTGCCCTTCATGGTCTTGGTTTCTATGGTGGCAAGAGCAGCAGGAGGCACAAGCTCAGACTAATCTGGACTGGGCAGTCAGGACAGGTTTTCGTTATTTAAAGTTACTGATGGGGCAGCTGGGTGGAACAGCTGAGTGTCCACTCTTGCTTTCAGCTCAGGTCATGATCTCAAGGTCATGAGATTGAGCCCCACATTGGGCTCCATGCTCAGTGGGGAGTCTGCTTGAGATGCTCTCTCTCTCTCTCTCTGCCCTTCCCCTCCCTCTAAAATAAACAAATACATCTTAAAAAAAATTTTTTTTTTAAGTAACTGGTGGTGCATCCTGGATGGGGAGCTCTGATACAGAAGCTAGAAACAAAACTGTTTGAGTCTTCCTGGCACAATGACAGAGCCGACCCTCCATGGTCATTTTCACTTTTAGGCATGAAGGACTCAACACTTAGAGCCGTGGAATTTTGGGGGTCCTCTAAAACTATCTGAAGACTACCAAGGAGATGTATTGGCTCCAAAATTTTAAAATGCTGAAATTTAAATAATTGCTTACATGTCTTCAAATCATGATATCATTTTAACCCTCATTAGTTGTTCAATTTTAAAGTCCATGATACTGGAAATCAGCTTGTAGATTAGATCCTCCCAGGAATTCCCAGAGGTGCAAGAAGATGGACTGGAAATTATAGCCAATACTAAATAAACTACTTAGAGTGATAACTTACCAATTATAATATTTTTCTGTTGTTTACAGTCCAAATCATAGTTACTGTTGCATCTGGATATGATTTAATACATGTGATTTGGTGTGAAGTGGGGCCTTCCAGATTGAGGGTACAAAGGGACACAAGGATCTCAGTGTAGCTTCGGTTCTCACTGGCCTGTTGGACCTGTTCTCACTTCTGTTGACCATCATTTCTCCTTCCTCCTGCAGCTCCTGATGGCTTGCAATTCCACACTCAAATCTTGTTCTTCCCCTCTTTTGATTCACTGTTATCCTATATGAGCTTAATACCTAACAGAAAATCACCCATATTAAGATACAGTCAGGGCGCCTGGGTGGCTCAGTCCTTAAGTGTCTGCCTTCGGCTTGGGTCATGGTCCCAGGGTCCTGGGATGGAGCCCTGCATCAGGCTCCTTGCTTACCAGGGAGCCTGCTTCTCCTTCTCCCACTCCCCTGCTTGTGTTCCCTCTTTCACTGTATCTCTGTCAAATAAATAAATAAAACCTTTAAAAAAAAAAAAAGAATTAAGATACAGTCTTGGGGCACCTGGGTGGCTCAGTAGGTTGAAGCCTCTGCCTTCAGCTCAGGTCATGATCCCAGAGTCCTGGGATGGAGCCCCATATTGGGCTCTCTGCTCCGCGGGGAGCCTGCTTCCTCCATTCTCTCTCTGCTTGCCTCTCTGCCTACTTGCGATCTCTGTCTGTCAAATAAATAAATAAAATCTTTATTAAAAAAAAATAAGATACAGTCTTGTCGACCATTCACAACCTTGAACTTCATATCATTTGCGGGTATTCATGATTCCTCCAAGGCTATGGGTCCATCAAAATGGCTTTACAAAACATCTTAATTGTGATAGGAAAGCTATAATCGACAGAGCTCACCTGGGTTATCACTAGGCAATATTTCTTCATGTCGTATATACCACTAATGCTTTCTATTCCTATATTTCTACAGTTTTAAATACTTGAGAAAAATTGAGATGAGTTTATAATACTCCTTGGTAAGTGGAATGAACATTCTTTTATGGACTGGGTTGTCATGTAGTAATCTCTGGTGGCCTTCCACATTTCATTTGAAGGATTTTAATTCCTAAGTCATCGCCTCTTTGACATTTGCAGTGATGTGATCAAACAGGCTCCTCTTATGTCTCTAATTGGTGGAATGCATTCTATTTCATAACACAGCAGGCATAATGATTTCCTAGTGTGTGCCACGTTGCAACAGGCTGGAGCCCACCAGGGCTCCGCTATCATAGGGCCATGTTCCGGCATCCGGAGGGTAGTCATGGTGCCCCCTACTGACTTCAGATTTCCTATTAACCCTGGCTCAGTGCTTGGTGCGAATTAGTCATCTACTTTTTGTATCCAAATTCTTCTTGCTGCTGTTTGTCTTAATAATAGCTAAGAACTGTCTGTGCTTGCCAATTCATTTGTCCCTACATCCTTTGCCTCTTTACAGATCAGTCTGGTTTTCTGTAAGAAACCCAAGTTTCGGGGCACCTGGGTGGCTCAGTGGGTTAAAGCCTCTGCCTTCGGCTCAGGTCATGATCCCAGGGTTCTGGGATCAAGCCCCACATCGGGCTCTCTGCTCGGCAGAGAGCCTGCTTCCTCCTCTCTCTCTCTGCCTGCCTCTCTGCCTACTTGTAATCTCTGCCTGTCAAATAAATAAAATCTTAAAAAAAAAAAGAAACCCAAGTTTCTTTCCTTTTCTTTCATGCTAGTCTCTGCCCAGCTACCACAGTTCCCCCCTACATACCTGTCCAATCTGTCCTATCACCAAGGACGTCCATGTATCTCTTTCCACTAGTGCCTTTCCATTGTCAGAGGCTAGATACAATTTCTTTTGCTAATCCTGAACTTTTGCCGTGTTTTTCTCTCTTCAGGCAGCCAACATTATGGAGATGAGTAAAAAATGAAGGACCGGGCATTTTTGCTTTTGTCCTGGTATCTAAATTTGCTTTTAGACACCATTTTAATGTGCTGTTTCTTACACGTCCTCATCATCCTGCAGTGAAGAGACCTAGTTCCCTTTCTCGGGAAGAAAGTGAATTAGATTTCACAGTTTGGGAGATCTTTTTCTCTGATGGTTCAAGGTCTTGAGAAGATGCAAGAAAACAAAGTCCATTTTTACTGGAATAGAAGAATCTTTGCAGCTAATGTACCCTGGTGTGAAGACAAAAATCCCACCAAGAAGAGAGGTGCTGGAAGGGCCATTCTGCTCCCTTCAGCTCTCCACTGTAACTGACACCATAGTGCTTTGTAAAACAGTCACATATCTGGTGTCGGCAATGATGTTCAAATATATAAAGGTGACCTCATTCTAAAACAGGGAGTGATCACTCAGTAAACCTCACAGATGGCCATTGGTAGCACATCTGGTAGCTTTGTGATAATTTTTTATTAAGTTTTTTATTTTAATTCCCATATATTTAACCACATTATATTAGTTTCAGGTGTACAATATAGTGCTTTAACAATTCTACACATTACTTGGCACTGGTCATAGTGTACTCTTAATTCCCTTCACCCATTTCACCCATCCTCCCACACACCTCTCCTCTGGTAACCATCAGGTTGTTCTCTATAGTTGTTTCTTAGTTTATTTCTCTTTCTCTCATTTTCCTTTGTCCATTGTTTTGTTTCTTAAATTCCACATAGGCGTGACGTCATATGCTATTTGTCTTTCTCTGACTGGCTTATGTCACAAAGCGTTACACTCTCTAGCACAATCCATGCTGCTGCAAATGACAAGACTTCATTCTTTTTTATGGTTGAGTCATATATTGTGTATATGTATAATGTATTACATATCTGAATAATGTATATATGTGGATAAAGAAGATGTGGCATATATATATATATATATATATATATATATATATATATATACATTCATCAGTCAAAGGACACTTGGGCTGTTTCCATACTTTGGCTATTGTAAATAATGCTGCAATAAACATAAGGGTGCATATACCCTTTCAAGTTAGTGCTTTTGTATTCTTTTGGGAAAATACCCAGTAGTGAAATTACTAGATCATAGAGTAGTTTTAAATTTTTTGAGAAACCCCCATACTGTTTTCCAGAGGAACAGCACCAGTTTGCATTCCCACCAACAGTTCACAGTGGTTCCTTTTCCTCCACATTTTCATCACACTCTGCTTCTTGTGTTTTTGCTTTTAGCCATTCCAACAGGTGTGACATCTCATATCTCATTATAGTTTTGACTTACATTTCCCTGATGATGAGTGATGTGGAGCATTTTTTTCATGTGTCCATCTCTATGTCTTCTTTGGGAAAATGTTTGTTTATGTCTTCTGCCCATTTTTAAATTGGATAATTTGCTTTTTGGGTTGTGTTGTGTAAGTTCTTTATATTTTTTCAATCCTAACCCTTTATCAGATAGGTCATTTGCAAATATCTTCTTCCCTTCAGTAGGTTGCCTTCTAGTTTTGTTTATTGTTTCCTTCACTGTGCATAAACTTTTCATTTTGATATACCACAATAGTTTATTTTTGCTTTTATGTCCCCTACGTAAAAAGATATATCTAGAAAAATGTTGTTGTGGCTGATATCAGAGAAATTACTGCCTGTGCTCTCTTCTAGGATTTTTATGGTTTCAGATCTCACATTTACATCTTTAATCCATTTTGAGTTTATTTTTGTATATGATGTAAAATAGTGGTTCCACTTTATTCTTCTGCATGTGGCTGCCCAGTTTTCCCAAGACCATTTGTTGAAGAGACTCTCTTTTTCCCATTGCATATTCTTGCCTCCTTTTGAAAATTAATTGACCATATAATCATGGGTTTGTTTCTGGACTTTCTGTCCCGTTCCATTGATCTATGTGTCTATCTTTGTGCCAGTACTATACTGTTTTGATTACTACAGATTTGTAGTATAATTTGAAATATAGACTTGTAATATCTCTAGCTTTGTTTTCCTTTTTCAAGATTATTTTGGCTATTTGCGGTCTTTCATGGTTCTATACAAATTTTTTTTAAAGATTTTGTTTATTTATTTGACAGAGATCACAAGTAGGCAGAGAGGAAGGCAGAGAAAGAGGAAGGGAAGCAGGATCCCCACTGAGCAGAGAGCCCAATGCGGGGGCTTGATCCCAGGACCCTGGGATCATGACCTAAGCTGAAGGCAGAGGCTTTAACCCACTGAGCCACCCAGGCACCCCAGTTCTATAGAAATTTTAGGATTCTTTGTTCTAGTACTATGAAAAATGTGGTTGGTGTTTTCATAGGGATTGCATTAAATCTGTAGATTGCTCTAAGTAGTATACACATTTTAACAATATTTGTTTCTTCCAATTTTTGAGCATGAAATATCTTTCCATTTGTTTGTGTCATCTTCAATTTCTTTTTAATGTTTTATACTTTTCAGTGTAGGTGTTTCACCTCCTTGATTAAGTTTATCCCCAGGTATTTTATTATTTTGGGTGCAATTGTGAAAGGGATTGTCTTTGTAGTTTCTATTTCCTTAGCTTCCCAACTAGTGTATAGAATTGCAATGGATTTCTGTACACCGATTTTGTATCCTGTGACCTTACTAAATTCATTTATCAGTTCTAGTAGTTTCGGGTAGGATTTTTAGGGTTTTTGATATGTAGTATCATGTCAGCTGCAAGTAGTCAAAGTTTACTTCTTCCTTACCAATTTGAATGCCTTTTGTTTCTTTTGCTTGTCTGATTGCTGTGGCTAGCACTTCTGGTACTATGTTGAATAAAACTGGTGAGAGTGGATATCCTTGTGCTGTTCCTGATCTTAGGAGGAAAGCTATCAGTAATTCACAGTTGAGTATGGTGAGATGTAGGTTTTTCATATAAGGCTTTTATTATATTGAGGTATGTCCCCTTTAAACCTACTTTGTTGAGGACTTTGTGATAATTTTTTAAAGGCAATTCCTCTGAGTTCAATTAGAAAAAGAAGACTCTTCCTCTGGGCTGATGCAGGCCCTGTCCCAGGGCCCAATGCTCAGAGCACCTGTTCAATTTCAGCTCTCCTTGGCCAGACAGCCATTACCTACCATTAACAATTATCGCCTCATCACTGTTTTTCCTCAGTCATCAGGTGGCACACGATGTCAAAAATAGTTTGTCAATTATTTCCATATTGGAGGCTAATGTTAAACATACTTAAATTGTCTCTAATACATCTTTCAATGACACATAAAACATCATTAAGTGTGGATGGAGATATTTTACCATAGAAACATCATAAAGATGGCTGGGCAAAGATGAAAGGGAATACAAAACCAAAGTTAATGAGAAAATGATTGAGCTTGGAGAAACTGAAAATCTCTTGTGGCTAAATTTCATTTTTTATTGAATATACTGAATTAAAAGTCATAGGCCAAAAGACAACAATCCTTATACAGAAATTAAAGAGAAAGCAGAAGCAATTAACTGGATAATTTAAAGATACTAGAGTGGGGGGACACCTGGGTGATCCCATCCATTAAGCAGCCAACTCCTGGTTTCTGCTCAGGTCATAACCTCAGAGTCATGAGATCCAGCCCTGTGTGGGGCTCTGTGCTCAGCACAGAGTCTGCTTGTCCTTCTCCTTCCCCCTCTTCCCCTCTCCCTACACACATGCTCTCTCTCTCAAATAAATAAAATCTTAAAAAAAAAAAAAAGATATTAGAATGGTCACAAAACAACTAGTATATTAACTTGAGTAAGGAAATCTTATATGAACTTAAGGAAGAATTTTTTTTACAATTAAAATTTTTTAAACTTTGTTATCATGAAGAACAAGGATGGGGAAGTCAGGGCAGGTGTAAGTTAATTTTTAAATTGAATTAATTGTCATTTATAGTCAATAGTATAACCTATTTGGCCTCTTCTAGAGTCTGTTGGCCTATTCTAGACTCAATTACTTGGCCTATTCTAGGGTCGATTAAAAAATATTTATATGAAAAATTAGATTTAATGAGAATCGGGATAGAAGTCTTGAGCCACCTTTGCGTCACCTAGCTAGGAGAATGGAAAATGGCCAGTTCAGGGATGAACCTTAGAATGAAGTCAAAGATTAACGTAGACAAGAAACAGCAAGAGTTGAGAGAATATGAATGGGCAAATGCATTCTCATTATAACCTATTATGTCACTTATCGTGCTTCAATGCAAAGAAAAGAAAACTTATAATGACTTAAGTAATAAAATTATTGGCCAGCATAACTGAAAAATCCAATTATGTTTTGGCTTTCAGGCAAAGCTTGATCTAGAAGGTTAATTTTATACATAATCAAGGACTAATTCTTTTCCATTATCTCTACTCTACCTTGGTCCATTATGAAATAATCAAAATTGATTTAGCGCATAAAAACAAGATGGCAGCAACCAGGACTACATACTCGCTCGTTTATGTTCAGTGGGAGACTAAGTTTGCCTCTTCTCTAGTCATTGAACTCAGGGCACGTGCCCCATACAAGTTGTACCAACCTAAGCCACTGAGCCACTTACTTGGCCAGTGGAATACTAGGTGCCTCTTGGTGAAGCTCGCCTGGGCTACGTGGCTACCCTGGCCAAACACTCTGGCAGACGGAATAGAATTGTGCTGATTAGCTGATGCTGGGGATGGAGTCACTTCCACCCAGACTACAATGGTTGCTGGGGAGACAACGAGCCACTTCCACTCCAATTCCATTTCTTAGGAAACTACTTTTGAACTGGTCTTTCTAATAGCACCTGGGCTGAGATGCAATAACTTTTATCCTGATCAAAATAAGTGTATGTAGAGCTTAAACAGAGAGCCTCTTAATTGCTAAACTCAGTCCCGTGGCTGTTGTGGTAAAATGAATGCCTTGGTTTTACAGGGCACTGTACACTTTCCAGAACACTGTCACCCAAATCATCATCTAACCATTACACCAATCTTCAGGCCAGCTCTGAGCAGCCACCATTACCTCCTTTCATTGGCAAAGTTATCCAGGTCCAGGAGGACAATGGAAGAGCCAGTGCAAGAACCAAGGCTCTTCTGTCGTAGGCTGGCACCTTTCTATTGCACAGATTACTGTGAAAGGTCTCCGAAGGCATGGCACCTTTGGAAGGAATAGCAAATAAGAGTATTATGTAGTTGAAAGAATAATAGGGCATATCAGTGTTCCCTGTTGCTGTCCACCGTTCGAAATAAATCAGTGTCAGAAATCTACCACATTAAGCATCTCTTCAATCACTTAATGAAGGCACTGGTAGGTTCTCCTTTATCATCTCTGCACTTACATCTGCAAATCCTAAATGAGGGCAACCGATGAGATCATTGAACTCATGCCATCATATTTTAATTCCTTAACCTAATAGCACATTGATTCTAGTTACTTTTCATCCCAAAGTTACTAAGTTATAAGTAAGCCAAATTATATAAAACCAAAGGCGTTGTTTATATTTGACCTCATTTTCTAGTAGCACATTGACACAATTACTCTCATAAACTGTAAGCTTTGTTCTGTACTACTGTTTTAAAAAAAATCTTCGAGGTTCTTATGAAAGACAGGAATGAGATTTGTCTAGCACTTTCAAAACGTTCCACAGCTGTGTGATACTGCTGCGAGCTTTCTACTCAACGACTTTCTGCTTAATTGCTCTAAAGTGGCTTCAGATCTGTAGACATTAAAATAGTATTGATTTTTGTTCTTTCCTCTAACATGCACCTGAAAAATAGTTACTTAAAAATCTCAGACAGCAACAGTAGTCATCAGAAGGACAAAGGCTGCATTATTTGCAGCAAACATCCAAATTGCTCTATAACCATTGAATTTGCTATTCTTCTAGCTGCTCCACTGACCACCCCCTGTCAGCAGGTGGAAGGCTACATGGACTAAAGGGAAGGGCAGGCCTAGCCAACTCCCATCCCAAGCAACCTAGTTCATCTCCCACATTAATTCATGAATGCCTCCTAGACAGTCTGTACAATAAGCAGATGGAAACTCAATTTAAGGAGATGGAAACTTACTTATGGGCTAAAGTGTCTACATGACAGTGGTGTCTTGGGCTATACCACGTAGAAAATGTATTTGCAGAATAATTATCTGTGTGTTGGTCCGTTTAGATTGAGAATCTAATACACAGTAGGCTAACAAGGCTTTAACATGTTAAGGCCTTTCCTTGGGTAGGGAGGCTGTATTATATCCATGGCTTTACTCACAGTAAGTCCCCTGCAAAGATAATTCTTAAAGATTTCCATGACATTCGGCTCTGATTCTGCAGCCAACAGAGCCAGTCCTACCTGGAGTATCTGTGAAATAATGAGTTAGTTTCCCACTGTGAGCCCTCCTTTATAATTCCAATTTCAGCTGGAAAGTCTTTGAAGAGATGATTGAACCATATCGTCTCCATGAAAGCTGCAAAGATTTAACAACTGCTGAGAAATTAAAGAGAGAAAGCCCATGGAAAATTACAGATACAGAACTGGAAGCAGTCAAGGAAAAGGTAAGGACTTGTTTTCCTTAATTTTTACTTTACTGTCTAACTAGCTGAAAAAGAAAACAGTGGTTGATTCAAAAATCAACAAGTAAAATATCTGTTATAGAATTTCATTATTCAAGATCTAGGGTTTCTGCATTTTCAAGTGCTTTTCAATCATATTACTGCATATGAGGATTTAGAAAATGGCTTTCATTTAATATAAAATCAATTCTTTTTTCAAAAGATTTTTTTAAAAACCAGATTATTGATATATATTGTGAAGTCTCCTTTCAAATTTAATTTTATAGAACAGGAGACAGATCCATGGGTCTAAAATAATTTAAGTCAAGTCAATATGTGTGCAAAGTAGATAAAGGTAATTGACTCACAATTTAACACAGTAACAAAGAATTTTAACATGATGGGGTTACAACAACTAGCAAAGCAATCTGAGAAAATACGTAATTGGAACAATGATTATGAAAGTTGGATGAGGCACATGCTATAGGAGGGATATAATAAACTACATTAGGGGCTGAACTTGAAACAATTTAGAATAAGAGATACTAAAGCCTTTCAAATTTAGTGGAGAAAATACTGAGCTAAGATTTATGAACTATGTATAATAAACTCAGTTCTTTGCTTGCTCTTTATTTATTAGGGGGGTTGGGAAGATTTTTTTTTAATTTTAATTTTAATTTTTATTTTTTTTTTTTACGAGAGGGAGAGAGAGAGCTGGCAAAGGGGCAGAGAGAGAAGGAGAGAGAGAATCTAATCAGGCTGCACGCCCAGCACAGAGCCAGATGTGGGACTCTATCTCAGGATTCTGAGATCATGACCTGAGATGAAATCGAGTCGCTTAACCAATGGAGCCACCCAGAAACCCCTAATTTCACATTTTAATTTAAATTCCAGTTAGTTAACATAGAGCATAATATCATTTCAGGTGTAGAATTTAGTGATTCATCACTTCCATACAACACTGAGGGCTCCTGGCAACAAGTGCCCTCCTTAGAGCCCATCACACACTTTGCCCATCCCCTGCCCACCTCCCTCCAGCAGCCCTCAGTTTATTCTCTGCAGTTAGAAGTCGCTTTTTTGGTTTGCCTCTTTCTCTCTCTCTCTTTTTAATAAACTGCCCACGTGTAACAAAGATTTTTCACGTAATTGAGCAAATCATACATCTAAGCCTTGGTTTCTGAACCATTGAAATACAATAATAAGTATTATTCTCACCACTGTAAAAGTCGTCAATGTTGTTATTTTTTCCAAGTGAGTCTTGGCTGCCTTTTAGTTGAAACTAGTCCCCTGTGCTGATAAAATATTCAAAGAGCCTAAACAATGTAGACTAGGATATAATTTGTGTTTTTAGGATATCAAACTGCCATCATGATTGTTAGTTTTTCCCCCTCAAACCCGTTCCAGATCTGACCATTCTCACCTTCTCTTTACTATTATCCATGTTTTCTGCTCGCTTTTTTTTCCTCTTAGAATTTAATAAGCCACTCTAGCACAACAACCAACTGGTCCTATTCTCTATAATTCTAGAATTTCTCATGAGCTTTTAAAAAATGAGTTTCCAGGAGTGCCTGGTTGGCTCAGTTGGTTGAGCGTCTACCTTCCGCTCAGGTCATGATCTCAGGGTTCTGGGCTCCAGCCCCACATCAGGGTTGCTGCTCGAGGAAGCCTGCTTCTCCCTTTCCCACTACCCCTGCTTGTGTTCCCTCTCTCACTGTGTCAAATAAATAAAATCTTTTTTAAAAAATTAGTTTCCAAACGAAGAAAATAACTAATTTTTTTAAAGTGAGGTTTTTCAACTTCTCCATAATTTGGGGTAAGGAGATAGATTCTCCTCCTTAATTCTGGGCAGAACTGCCCTCAACAAAATCTGAATGTTGTCCACAGAGCTACCGCCAAGTTCGACTGAATGAACTGTTACAGGAGCACTCGAGAGCTGCTAATCTCATTGTCCTGTAAGTATCGTTGCAGACATTGAAGAATGTTCCAAGAGGGATCTTGGGTAAATGGGTTAATTGACTTAAAAAGTCATGATGATTCAGGTGGAAAGCTTTTTTTTTTTTTTTTTAAATGGAACATGTGGGATTTTAGTGAAGGAAAATAAATCCCACCCTGGGCCCCTACCCCTTGGACTTTCTTTCTAGAGGCCCCGCCCCCAGAACCTTAGCTCCCCCTTCCGACCAACCGTGCCCCAGAACCCGCCCCCCCCAATGCCCGCCCAACAAGTCTCCAGTCAGCCATCGAGGCTCACGGGCTCCTTCCCCACGTCCTCCTGAGGTAGATTCCACAGCATGAGCTGGAGTCTCCTCTCTGTGTTAAAAGAGGCCAAGGTAGGAGAAAAAGGGAGAAGATTCTTCCCTTTCACCCCGCAAATGTTAGAGGTGTACTGCTGGAAATGGGAGTGTTTCCTTAAGGATTGATAGCTGAACATGAAAAACCCCTCTTTTACATTTATACTTCATGACCTGATGCCTATGTATGAAGAGCCCTATGTCTTCAAGGTCTACACTGGGGGACTACCCACCTGAGGCCTCAAACAGTCTCCAGAACTGGGTACAGGGTTTCACCTAGCTATTTTCTGAGGTTTCTGCCAAATATAAGAGCTTTAAACTATTGGGAGAATCATTTCCATCAAAAAAAAAAAAAAAAAAAAAAAAAAAAAGGTGGGGGGAGAGATATTGGTTGATCAAATTTTCTGTTTCAAGAGAAGTGAGAATTGATAGTTCTGTTTTGTTGCTGCTCTACAATGCCTAAGCCTGTTTTTCTGGTTTACAGATAATTTGTCTTATCTGAGAAGTACATCAGTTTGATATCTATATTCAGAATAATTTCAGTGCTTTCATGTTTGGGGGGAGGGTTACAAAAGCTTCAGGTCACTGGTTATTAAATAGCTCAGATGACTAGTGACGTTACTGCCTGTAGTAACTGTTGCTTTTAAAATTTTTCTTCCATACTGTCAGGAGCCTGCCAGTGGCAAGAAAAGGATCTATATCGGATTGGTTGTACATGGCTTGGTTGGAAATCCTCACCAAGAACCTCCCTCCTGTTTTACTAGTTAGAGGAAACCACAAAAATGTCCTGACATTTTACTCTTAATCCATGAAAGATTTGAACACATCTTACCTTAATGTATGAATAAGTAAGAAACGCATTCTAATGCTTTATGTTGTAAATCTGCTCTGTGGATATACAAACCTGAGACAATCGCACAGGATTCCATATAAACCATGTCAGCATTTTTTTTTTTCCATTAGATATTGGGGGCTGTTTTTTTTTTTCTATCAGCCTCGGACAATGCCACCCCTAGAAAAACATCATTATTGTTGCGGTTGTTGATAAACAAGGAAATTAAGGAAACCATGCTGGCTTGTGCTCCTAAAAATCACAAACTTCATTGTAAACTTCTCCAGGCAAACCTAATCTCGTGTTTGCTGCTAGGCCCCTGTAGAGGCCTCAGCCCCACAGCAGGTCCTCATTAAATGCTTATTGACAGGCTAGTCGAGTAACCGAGTAACCGTGGGTGGTTATCAAAGGCAAAGACCAGCTGGGCAGGAATCATGATTATGCTTGGCCTTCTGAGAGGCTTATACCTACAAAGAAGATTTGAAAATCAATAACTGAAAACTTTAAGAAGTCCTTGAGTCTACAAAATGTTTAAAGCAGTTACCTAAATAAGGTTATTTAATGTAACACAGCGTATATACTTAGATCTGAGCGATCATTGATAACCTATGGCCTCAATTTGCTGCTGACTGAAGAGTATGTCAGCTGGATTAGAAGGTGACAATATTCCAATTAGATAAACTAGATTCCATTTTTAATATATAAAATTTGTTTTGCCTGCTAAATATTTTGGAATCTCCATCGTAGAATGACTTTGCATATTTGTTTCTAATGAAGTGGTAAGCACAGATGAGATCTTTGTAGATTTCTGATTGAAAACCAACACCACCAATTTTCAAACCATTATAAAGAAATACATCCTGAATCATATACTTAGTTACTCTATATACTGATTGTGTGGGTTGAAAGGAATAATTAAAAGGTGAAGTGGAGAAACTGACAAAATTACAAAATTGTGTGTTATGTGTAATGTACAAGTGTTGATTTTTTCATTTTTATTAATATTCCTGTAATATCTAATCACATTGAAAAACCAACAAATTTCTTTTATGATGGATGAGTTGATTTTTTTTTCTTAACATGTTTTGACTGTTTATTCTGTTAAAATAAAAGGAAACAATGAACCTGAAATAAAAGCGCTGAAATTCGTCTGCTTTGGCCCAGGTCACATTTTTACTTTTAAGTTGCTGAGACCACCGTGCAATGGCAAGCAGATGTGAGCATTAAAAATTCAATCAGTTGCCTCTGATGCTTATCTAAAACTGGCAGTCAGGATTCGGAATTCCAAGCCCACGCTCCTGTCAGGATGACCGGGAAGGAAAGGGGAAACAGCAAAACTTAAGCAGCAGGCTGGCCACTTCCCCAGTCCCGGGCCATGTGTCTCACTGAGCCCCATATTTAAACCATCTCTTTTGAGCCCTATATACCTGAAATCCAAACACTACACTAGACATGGTCACAGTGACCTAGGCGAAGGAACATCCAGCTTCATCTGGACCTGGACAGTTCTCACTAACACTTCAGAGGGTCTCTGGGAAATGTGAGAAGTCACACAACTTCTGTAATAGGAAAGTCTGGCTCTTGTATCCTTGAGAAGCTGTTGCACACTGGGTTCCCCGGGAAACAGACTCTGAAAGAGTATTTAACATGGAGCATGTTTACTAAGGAGCATCTTTGGGATCAACACCTGTGGAAGAAGGGAGGGAGGAAGGAAGGGAGCAGGAGAGAGCAGGGAGTGGGAAGGGAGAAGGAAAAGGTAAGCTCTAATGTGGGCCCAAGAACAGTTTCAGTCAACCCCACAGGGAGCTCTGGAGACAGAAAGTTCCTTCAGAGTCGTTCCAAGCTGGGCTGAGAAGGCCAGGCCTCTATACACCTGCATTGATCCCTCACTAGACGTGTGCTGCCCAGGAAGGGGTGTGCCCTTGGGTGAGGCAGTTCTCTGCAGCTGAGGCGTCCCTGGGGGGCCTAAGCGGAAGTCCAGTCTGCTGATCACAGTCCCCGCTGCTGGGGTAGAGTCCCTCATTAAACAGTGTCTGGTGAGACATCACCATGGCAGCCACAGCAGTCATATAAAGTAGTGGTTTAAAACAAACCAAGACAAAAACACACACACAAAAAACAAAAAACTTGGACTGGCCTGAGTTCAGATTTAATCTCACCATTTATTAGTGGTTTGACCTTAAACTAGTTATTTAATTTCCTGAGGGCTAATGGCAAGAGAGTGACTGAGGTGATGTCCCTGGATTCTGGGTTAGTGAAAGAGGGGTACATGGCCCAGGAGAGGAGGGATGGGTGGCAGGAGGGACTGGCAATTTTGAGGCCCAGAGTGGCTGTATTGGGAACAGGTTAGCGTTTCAGGAAACTGAATGTTTGGAGGCTGTGGTCAGACACCAGCAGATTCTTGTAGCCCTTGGTGTCCTGCCCTTGTTCCTTGCTTCACCCAACTCCACTAAGCCAACCACTCATCATCTCCACGTCTATCCTCAGCTTTCAGGGCAGGATGGAGAAAGTTGCATGATCATGTGCATTGGTGTCAAACTTTCTCTGCCCTCTCACTTTGTTTACGTTTTCCATCAGCATCCCTGCTTCCTCCTCATAGTGACTTCTCAAAAACCTTCATCAGTTTTTTCAGTTGAGGACCCTGCCTCCATCCCTATCACATATCTATGTTGTAATAGACATAAACCTTTCTTCTCTAAATAGGACCATCCTGGGAGCATTGTCTTATAAGTTCTTCTCTTAATACCCAATTCTAGAAATCATAATTTGGAAGCTTAAAAAAAAAAGATGGTAGGTTCTTGGGACCTATAGCCCTGCTAATTTAGAATCTGGGAGAAGGACCAGTGTTCTACAAGACTTTAGAACCTTCTCCAGGCAGTCTCTGCTATTCCTGTGACTTGACTGTCACCACGGGCTATGTTCTTCAGATTCATATTTCTCACCCACATGTCCCCAAAGGCTCAGATCCAAATAGTCAACTACCAACATTCACAGTGTTTCTCTTTGTAAGATGCAGGAAGATGCAGGATGACCAGACTTCTGTTCAAAAGAAAAAAACAAAAAAAGCACCCGAAACACACAACTAGAGCAAAGACTTCTTCTGTTGTCTATCAGCTCCCCCCTGAAATGACCAAAGAAACATAAAAGTAGGAAAGGTCTGCATCACAGTGGGAAACTAAGGAAGGATGCCGTCCGTATGATAACACTTCTTAAAAAACAGTCAAGCTATAGTTTACCTGGGACCAGATTAAAGGAATCTATCAAAGGTCAGCTTGCAATCAGTACTCCAGAGAAAAAAAATCACCAGGAAACCCTGAAAGATTTCCACCAACCCCCTCCCACAGTTTGCATCTGGAGATGAGAAACTGGAGGTCGGGCAGAAAAGAGCACGGAGTGAGATCTGTTTTGCTGGGATACAAATAGTATCCAGGAAAAACTACCCAGCACTTGAAGCAGACATGGCTCGTGCCATGGGACGTCTCATGAATGTCCTTGAAAGCTACGAAGGATGTGTGCTTACCATAGAGGCTGAGCCAAAGAAAAAAACCAACGTTCAGTCCACAACTCCTAATGCAAAGAAGAAAATTCATAGAGATGGACAATCCCAGCCCTTGGTCTCTGTTCTCAGTTCACTAACCTGGCAATGGCGAGGTGCTATCAAGCAGGCCTCTGGGGCAGATGAAATAGGAAGATTGTCACAATAACCAGGTGGTACAGTAGAGGTCCCTGTGTCCAACACAAGTCCCACCACATCTCCTTGTCATCAGTGTGGTTTAAAAGACCCTGTGCCCCTTGGGGTCCTTGCTGGCTGGATATTGCCACCTGGGTCACCTAGATATGCTTTCCTCTGCAGAGATTTAGGGACACGCTGACATAAGGATGAGATCTGTCTGGGCTCCAAAGAGGAAAAGAAGAGAAATTTCTCTTTGGGGGTGACTCACTTTAGTGCTACTCTGTCCCAGCTGCCCACAGATCATGACACCCCCATCAGTTGCAGTAAAAGCCCAGAAGTCAGCTCGTTGCTCTGACCCCAGCAGGTGGCCCAGGGGCCCTTGCAGAGTCCCCAGCTGTCCCACACACCCTAGCAGCCCAGGTCACCAGGTGCAACCTCCTCTCTGCAGTGAGGTGTGGCCAATCTTACATACCTCTTTTAGGATTTCTGATGTTGAAACAATGATCTCAGCCTTCCTTTTCCGTGCAGAAGAAAGGTGTTTTCAAAAAAACATAAAAGATTTCTTCTCATCTGTGACACCATCCTAAACACACCATTATTTTAGTTCCCACTGAGGAAGAAAAGTCTCTGCTATTTCAACAATGACGTGCTATTGGATCACTTGACATTCTTGTTCTATTAATAGAGATATCTTTTTAAGGCTTATAGAAGTATAAAACTTTAAATCATATGCCATTCTTATGCATATTTTAAAAAAGGGAAATAGAAGTAAAAAATAAATTTGGTTCCACTTCAGGGTCCTACTCTTCTATTCATGTCTCCACTCAGAGCTGATGTCCCCATTTTTCCACATCACAGGACTTCACTGCCACCAGGAGAGCTATAGCAATGTAGTTTCTTACAAGGGAAAACCAAAAGACACTATTTTGTTATTGGCATTAATGTTTTGGATAACTATAAGTCTAAGTATGATTTTTATTAAAAAAATAACTTAAATGTGTCTTCTAATGGAATTTAAAACATTGTGTGTAAATTTTAATACATAAAGAGCCAAAAATTAGGGGAAAAGCTACAAGAAAAGAGGAATTATATCATAGGATCATGCACTAGAAGATCACGCACATAAGAAATAAACAGAAACCATGAATGTGTTTATCTTTCTTAATTTAGACTCAAATTTAATGAAAAATAAAATCAAACTCTGTTCATAATCTGCCAGCACTGTATCCTAAATTAAAAACAAAAGAATAAACAAAAATGCAGAAACATTCAAACAAAAAGGGGTTGGCAATATTTTTTTAAGATTTTATTTATTTATTTGACAGAGATCACAAGTAGGCAGAAAGGCAGGAAGAGGGGGGGGAAGCAGGCTCCCTGCTAAGTGTCGGGTCCCCCAATAATGGATCCCCCAATAATGGGTCCGTGATTAAAGGAGCGAGACTGATATAAAGCAAAGGTCAAGCAAAGCTTTATTTCGCACCAAATATCAAGAATCAAACCGACCATCAAACAGACCGGTTGGGGCGCCCCTTATAGAGAGGACGACCCCTCTCTGTTTCACAGACTAACTTTTATAGAGCAAAGGCCATGTGGTTGGGCCTGGCCACACACAGGTGGCCAATGAAATTATAACACACAGAGAAAGCTGCACAGTCATGCTAGGTGGCCAATTGAATTACAATTTACCCTAGTAGACGTTTGAACCAGCCTATCACCTTGGTCAGAATTGGTGCCCAAAAGGTGCCCAAAGGGCAGGGCCCATACTCCTTGGTAGCTAGGAGACAGTATGCGCCCCCACTGATTGAATACCTCCACCTGGCCTGACCCACCCTTGTATTTGGACTTTGTTACCTGGGACTGGTTTCCAGGACTTGTTTTTAAGTAAGTTCCCCTGGGTGGAGGCGGGGCGCAGAGTCAATTTAAGTTTTACAACAAAATGGCAGTTCAACCAGGGTGGGAGTGCTCTGGCTGAATAGGCCCTTACACTAAGCAGAGAGCCCAATGCGGGGCTCAATCCCAGCACCCTGAGATCATGACCTGAGCTGAAGGCAAAGGCTTAATCCGCTGAGCCACCAAGGCACCCAGGAGTTGGCAATATTATTCAAAGTTTTTTTTTATTTTTAAGATTTTATTTATTTATTTGCCAGGTTGAGAGAGAAAGAGAGAGAGAGCACAGGCAGGCAGAGTGGGAGCAGAAGCAGAGGGAGAAGCAGGCTCCTCACTGAGCAAGTAACCCGATGCGGGACGATCCCAGGACACTGGGATCATGACCTGAGCCAAAGGCAGCTGCTTAACCAACTGAGCCACCCATGCATCCCAATATTCTTCAAAGTTTAAGACTGAAAGAATTAGAAAGAAAAAGTACCATTTTATGTTTCCAAAAAAATACATAGTCACAAGATAGCTGTAATAATAGCTATGGAAATTTATGTAAACAAATAGCGTAACATTGACATAAATAATATAAGAATTGTTGGAAACAAAAAGAGTTGCAGCAAGTCAGTGCTCTTGGGAAACAGCTCACCTGTGTCACAACTTTTGACAGACCAAGGATAAGAGAATTCAAACTACATTTAAAAATGAATTTGATAGGTATGATAGTGCTTATACACAGAGAATACCCTGCCTTTTAGAAATCTTTAGGATGTTTAATAAAAACAAATTATATATTAAATACCTCAGTAAATGCCAAATGTGGAAATACTTAATATATTTTTATCACAATCCAGCTAACATTATTTACAAATAAAAACACAGCAACATCAAAAACCTTACTCACTGGGAAAAGAAAATTCTTCTAAATTCAATTTAAAAATGCGATTTTAGAATAATTAACACAAAACATTCATAATTACACAAAACAAAATGTATGGTGAGAAAACAGGACTCAAAGGTAGATTTATACCTATAAAGAGATTCATTCATAAGTAAGAAAAAATGGAAGTTAACATTCAACTCAAGAAGTTAGAAGCTGTGGGGGAGTCAAGATGGCGGGGAAGTAGGAGGAGGCACCATTTCAACCTGTACCCTAAAGTGAGCTGATTACCTACCAAAGAACTCCGACCACCCATGAAATCAGCCTGAGATCAGAATTATACATGTCTGGATCTCTACAGGAGGAGAAGACGCCAGTGGCAGGTAAAGCAGACTGGGAACGTCCGACTGATATCGGAAGATAAACAAAAGGGGGAGGGAGCCACCAGAGGTGACCGATCGGAAAGTAACACCCCAACACGAGAGTGCTCTGCGTCTGGGGACCAGCATTAACTTGGAGTCTGGTTGAAAGCACTCAAAAAACAAACAGCAAAGGATCGCGGGGGGTAATAGTGGGAACCTGGGCGGTTAGGGTCAGGGACCTAAGTCCCCGGACCCAGGACAGCCTCCCCTGGCGCGGAGCCAGAGAGAGTGCGGCAGAGAAATCAGGTCTCTGTCCCTGAGCCGCCAGTGCACCTGAATGCCAGCGCGCCCGAGAACGAGTGGGGTCTGGCTCCCGTGAGGGGCTGGGAGCCTGGCCAGACGGCAATCCTGAAACACGCGCGTCCCACACCCTCCCTTGGGAAAGGTGCTCATAGGCGCTAGCCTGGAGCTCTGGCAGCCGAAAAACCAGACATTCCCAGCCCGGGACAGCGGGAAAATCTCAGTGTGCGATCTCTGCTCAGAACCTCTCTGGCGGTCTGGAGCTGCCTAGACAGCCACCGCTGCCCTGGTTTTGGGTACAACGAGGAGCTCCTTCATCCCCAGGGACAGTGACTCAGAACCGATTCTGCCAGCAGCTTTTGCAAAACAGTCTGAGGCTTCTCTCTGAGAGGGAGGTTGGGGTGCTGTTTGCTCTCCTCTAAACCTCCAAAAACCATCAAAAGCTGTCAAGGCGAGAGAAAGCAGATGAAAGAACGTAAAAACCCCCAGAGAACAAAAGGCTGAAAAAAACAGTTTCCTGAAAAAAAAAAAAGAGCTCACCCCCTTGAGGGGAGTGGGAGGACCTAACTCAGGGAACATCATTGTCTGAAAACCCACGTGGCAGGCCCCTCCCCCAGAAAACCAACCAGGAAGGAAGAAGAAAAAAAAAAGACTGCAAGAGAACAATCACCACTACTTCATAAATACAACTTTTATTTTTAACTCTTTACCAATATACTGGTTCTTTTTTTTTATACATACAGATAATTTTTTAACCTATTTACCATCACACTGAGATGTCCAGTACATCAAATTCTTTAATAACCTTCTAACCTGAACTTTTTGATACATACACCCGTGTTTTTCTTTTGTTTTTCTATTTTTTTAATTCTTTTTTAATTTTAACTTAGTTTAGTCTAGTTTATTCTTTTTTAATTTTTATTTTCTACTATACATATAGAGTTAAACTTCAAGGTAATCCCCTTTCCCCAATCAATGCTACCCCTATAGGCAAACCAGTTTCTAATCCCCCTGTAACTTAGGAAAGTTGAGTCCCTTAACAAAAACATCAAGATACCTTCAGGAAGAATCAAAATAACCTTCCTCACCCACACTGAGAATCTATAACCATTCTCCCAATTTTTCCTTCTGTCAGTGTTTCTGTGAATTTGTGTTTGTCCTGATAATATATAAACCTTATACTTGCGGTTCTTTCTGATGAGGTTCTTCCCTTTTTTTTTGCTTATATATACATATTTTTTTCTCTTGTCATATACTTTTATCACTCTTTTTGTCTGTCTGTTTTTGTTTGTATACTCCACAAATCTTACCTTGTGGCCCATTTGGGCTGAGCCTTCTCTTTTATCTTCCCTTTTTTTCCTATCTCTCTCTCTCTCTTTTTTTTTTTTCCTTTTTTCTTTCCCCCTTTTTTTTCTTTCTTCTTCTCTATTTCTTTTTCTTTTCTTTTTTCTCTCATTTGGGTGGGGAATCCTGATTGCACAGAAGCATTCCAGGGTGCACATTGACTGCACCACAATCGATAAGTCCAGCTGCATCTGTTTAGTCATCTCTTACCAAAATGACGAGGAGGAAGAATACCCAACAGAAGAAAAATACAGAGGATGGGCCTTCTGCAACAGAGCTAATGGCTATTGACATAGACAATATGTCAGAAAAGGAATTCAGACTAACAATTATCCAGGCAATAGCTAGGTTGGAGAAAGCCATGGATGACCAAACAGAATTGATTAGGGCAGAACTGAAAGCCACCAGGGATGATGTTCACAATGTTAGGGCAGAACTGAAAGCCACCAGGGATGATGTTCAAAATGCTCTCAGTGAGTTCCAATCCAATCTAAATTCTCTAAAAGCTAGGGTAACTGAGACAGAAGATAGAATTAGTGATCTGGAGGACAAACAGATAGAGAGAAAGGATCAGGAGGAAGCCTGGAACAAACAGCTCAGAAGCCACGAAAACAGAATCAGGGAAATAAACGATGCCATGGAACGTTCCAACGTCAGAATTATTGGAATCCCTGAAGGGGAAGAAAAAGAAAGAAGTCTAGAAGATATAGTGGAAGAAGTTGTCTATGAAAATTTTCCCAATCTCACGAATGGAAACAACGTTCATGTACTAGAGGCAGAAAGATTTCCTCCCAAGATTTTAGATTCTCGAAAGTCCTCACGGCACCTTATCGTTAGAATGGGGAATTTTGTTTCAAGAGAGACCCTCTTAAAAGCAGCTAGGACAAAGAAGCTTCTTACATACAGAGGAAAGCCCATTAGAATAACGTCAGACCTTTCCACAGAGACCTGGAAAGCCAGGAAGGGCTGGCAAAATATATTCAGAGTACTAAATGAGAAGAACATGCAACCAAGAATACTCTATCCAGCAAGACTGACATTTAAAATGGATGGAGAGATAAAGAGTTTCCAAGACCAGCAAGGCTTAAAAGACTATGCAACCACCAAGCCGACACTGCAGGAAATATTAAGGGGGGTCCTATAAAAGAAAAAAAATCCTAAGAATATCATTGAACAGAAATATAGAAACAATCTATAGACAGAAAGACTTCAAAGGCAACACGATGTCAATAAAAACCTATCTCTCAAAAATCACTCTCAATGTGAATGGCCTAAATGCGCCCATAAAACGACACAGGGTTGCAGATTGGATAAAACGACAGGACCCATCCATATGTTGTCTACAAGAGACCCATTTTGAACCTAAGGATACACCCAGACTGAAAGTGAAGGGATGGAGAAGCACCTTTCATACCAATGGGCCTCAAAAGAAGGCCAGAGTAGCGATTTTCATATCAGATAAATTAGATTTTAAACTAAAGACTGTAGTCAGAGATACAGAAGGACACTACATAATTCTTAAAGGGACTATCCGACAAGATGATCTAACAATTGTGAATATCTATGCCCCCAATATGGGAGCACCCAATTACATAAGAAAACTATTAGTCAAGATAAAGAGTCATATTGATATGAATACAATAATAGTAGGAGATCTTAATACGCCTCTCTCAGAAATAGACAGATCATCGAAGCAGAAAATTAATAAAGAAATAAGAGCATTGAATGAAACATTGGACCAGATGGACCTCATCGACATATACAGAACATTCCACCCTAAAACAACAGAATACTCATTCTTCTCAAGTGCACATGGAACCTTCTCCAGAATAGACCACATACTGGGTCACAAAGCAGGACTCAACCGATACCAAAAGACTGACATTATTCCCTGCATATTCTCAGATCACAGTGCTTTGAAACTGGAGCTCAATCACAAGGAAAAGTTCAGAAGGAACTCAAACACCTGGAAGCTAAAGACCACCTTGCTTAAGAATGCTTGGATCAACCAGGAGATCAAAGACGAACTTAAACAATTCATGGAAACCAATGAGAATGAAGACACCTCGGTCCAAAACCTATGGGATACAGCAAAGGCGGTTTTAAGGGGGAAATACATAGCCATCCAAGCCTCCCTCAAAAACATTGAAAAATCCAGAATACACCAGCTGTCTCTACACCTTAAAGAACTGGAGAATCAACAACAAATCAAACCAACTCCACATGCAAGAAGGGAAATAATCAAGATTAGAGCAGAGATCAATGAGGTAGAAACCAGAGATACAGTAGAACGTATCAATGAAACTAGAAGCTGGTTTTTTGAAAGAATCAATAAGATCGATAAACCATTGGCCACACTAATCCAAAAGAAAAGAGAGAAAGCCCAAATTAATAAAATTATGAATGAAAAGGGAGAGATCACAACTAACACCAAGGAAATAGAAACAATCATCAGAAATTATTACCAACAGTTACATGCCAATAAGCTAAGCAACCTAGATGAAATGGATGCATTCCTGGAAAGCTACAAACTCCCAAAATTGAACCAGGAAGAAATTGACAACCTGAATAGACCGATATCTAGTAATGAGATTGAAGCAGTGATCAAAAACCTCCCAAAAAACAAGAGCCCAGGACCTGACGGATTCCCTGGGGAATTCTACCAAACTTTCAAAGAAGAAATAACACCAATTCTCCTGAAGCTGTTCCAAAAAATTGAAGCAGAAGGAAAACTTCCAGACTCTTTTTATGAAGCCAGCATTACCCTGATCCCCAAACCAGGCAAAGACCCTACCAAAAAGGAGAATTTCAGACCAATATCACTGATGAATATGGATGCAAAGATTCTCAACAAGATCCTAGCAAACAGGATCCAGCAGCACATTAAAAAGATTATCCACCATGACCAGGTGGGATTCATCCCTGGGTTGCAAGGTTGGTTCAACATTCGCAAATCAATCAGTGTGATAGAACACATCAATAAGAGAAGAGAGAAGAACCACATGGTCCTCTCAATTGATGCAGAAAAAGCATTTGACAAAATCCAGCATCCGTTCCTGATGAAAGCGCTTCAAAGTATAGGGATAGAGGGAACATTCCTGAACTTCATAAAATCTATCTATGAAACACCCACAGCAGATATCATCTTCAACGGGAAAAAGCTTGCAGCCTTCCCGTTGAGATCAGGAACACGACAAGGATGCCCACTCTCACCACTCTTGTTCAACATAGTATTAGAAGTTCTAGCAATGGCAATCAGACAACAAAGAGAAATAAAAGGTATCCAAATTGGCAAGGAAGAAGTCAAACTCTCTCTCTTCGCAGATGACATGATTCTTTATATGGAAAACCCCAATGACTCCACCCCCAAACTACTAGAACTCATACAGCAATTCAGTAACGTGGCAGAATACAAAGTCAATGTACAGAAATCAGTGGCTTTCTTATACACCAACAATGAAAATACAGAAAGGGAAATTAGAGAATCGATTCCATTTACTATAGCACCAAGAACCATAAGATACCTGGGCATAAACCTAACCAAAGAAGTAAAGGACCTGTACTCGAGGAACTACAGAACACTCATGAAAGAAATTGAAGAAGACACAAAAAGATGGAAGACTGTTCCATGCTCTTGGATTGGAAGAATAAACATTGTTAAAATGTCTATACTGCCTAGAGCAATCTATACTTTTAATGCCATTCCGATCAAAATTCTACCGATATTTTTCAAAGAGCTGGAGCAAATAATCCTAAAATTTGTATGGAGCCAGAAGAGACCCCGAATTGCTAAGGAAATGTTGAAAAACAAAAACAAAACTGGCGCATCACGTTACCCGATTTCAAGCTTTACTACAAAGCTGTGATCACCAAGACAGCGTGGTACTGGCATAAAAACAGACTAATAGACCAGTGGAACAGAGTGGAGAGCCCAGATATGGACCCTCAACTCTATGGTGAAATAATCTTCGACAAAACAGGAAAAAATATTCAATGGAAAAAAGACAGTCTCTTCAATAAATGGTGCTGGGAAAACTGGACAGCGATATGTAGAAGAATGAAACTCGACCATTCTCTTACACCGTACACAAAGATAAACTCAAAATGGATAAAAGACCTCAACGTGAGACAGGAATCCATCAGAATCCTAGAGGAGAACATAGGCAGTAACCTCTTCGATATCAGCCACAGCAACTTCTTTCAAGATATGTCTCCAAAGGCCAAGGAAACAAAAGCAAAAATGAACTTTTGGGACTTCATCAAGATCAAAAGCTTCTGCACAGCAAAGGAAACAGTCAACAAAACAAAGAGGCAACCCACGGAATGGGAGAAGATATTTGCAAATGACAGTACCAACAAAAGGTTGATATCCAGGATCTATAAAGAACTTCTCAAACTCAACACACACAAAACAGATAATCATATCAAAAAATGGGCAGAAGATATGAACAGACACTTCTCCAACGAAGACATACAAAATGGCTATCAGACACATGAAAAAATGTTCATCATCACTAGCCATCAGGGAGATTCAAATTAAAACCACATTGAGATACCACCTAACACCAGTTAGAATGGCCAAAATTAGCAAGACAGGAAACAACGTGTGTTGGAGAGGATGTGGAGAAAGGGGAACCCTCTTACACTGTTGGTGGGAATGCAAGTTAGTGCAGCCACTTTGGAGAACAGTGTGGAGATTCCTCAAGAAATTAAAAATGGAGCTTCCCTATGACCCTGCAATTGCACTGCTGGGTATTTACCCCAAAGATACAGATGTAGTGAAAAGAAGGGCCATTTGTACCCCAATGTTTATTGCAGCAATGGCTACGGTCGCCAAACTGTGGAAAGAACCAAGATGCCCTTCAACGGATGAATGGATAAGGAAGATGTGGTCCATATACACAATGGAGTATTATGCCTCCATCAGAAAGGACGAATACCCAACTTTTGTAGCAACATGGACGGGACTGGAAGAAATTATGCTGAGCGAAATAAGTCAAGCAGAGAGAGTCAAGTATCATATGGTCTCACTTATTTGTGGAGCATAACAAAGAACATGGAGGACATGGGGAGATGGAGAGGAGAGGGAGTTGAGGGAAACTGGAAGGGGAGATGAACCATGAGAGACTATGGACTCTGAAAAACAACCAGAGGGTTATGAAGGGGCGGCGGGGGGGTGGGGGGGTGGGAGGTTGAGGAACCAGGTGGTGGGTAATAGGGAGGGCACATACTGCATGGAGCACTGGGTGTGATGCCAAAACAATGGACACTGTTATGCTGTAAATAAACAAATAAAAATAAATAAATTAAAAAAAAAAGAAGTTAGAAGCTGTGCCAAGTAACTGTAGGAAAGCATGAAAAAAACTAGGGAAGCAAAGGAGGGAATTAAAATAAAATCTCAGGGTCTGAAATCAGAGAGGAACTGAGAGTCTCAGTGTCCCTACTTAGTAATGCAGGGATCACTACCTAGCCTCCTGAAGAATCCATTTTCTCATTTGTAACTTGAGGATTATTTAAAAACCTACCCTTGAGGGTTGTTGCAAAGAGATGAGATATAGCTGAGCACTTGATGGTAAATAGTTAACTAAGTGTTAGCTGTTATTATTTTCAGAAAAGACAAAAAACGTACAGCTGATAACCTCAAGTGCTGTTTGTTGCTATTGCAGCTAAAAACAAAAAAGAATCATCGAAGCATAAAAGATAAAAAATACATCCAAATTTACAAATGGGCTAGAGACTGTTAGTACAACTTTGAAGAAGAATGTTTTTTAAAACTCTAGCTTGGTAAATTTTTTAGTTCCAGTGAAATATATTAATTTCCAGCAAAATTTACATTTTTTACTAAAATTAACACAAGAAGACAAAAATGCCTGACAAAATCTAATACTTTGGAATAAAGTGGAAGGATTGTCAAATAATTAGCTGCAGAAAGGTATCCACCCAAGGGACTTTTTTCCTAGGTGACACCATTTAAACTTTCAAAGGAAAGATAATTACAATCCTATTTAAGCTGTTGCTGAATGGAGCAAGATAAAAGTCTTTCTCTTCTTCAGTTATCCTGGGAAACTCTCATGAACGCAATACCAAGAGATGACACACCATAAAAACTGGAAGGGACAAATAAATTTCTTGTATGAATAAACATGGAAAAATCCCAAATAAAATACTAACAACTCAATTTTATCAATATATTCAAGGAAAAATTTATTATAGTCAGGAATACAGAGACCCCTATTGTCAGAAAATCAGTTAAATTGAGCATTAGCTACCATTTATTGATGCATAATTATTTGAATATTTAATTGTAACTGCACAGAATTCCTCTGGAAGAATGCTCAGATAAGCAGTAAGGGTTGACTCTAAAGAAGAAAACAAGGTGAATGAAGCACAGGTGTGTGTGTGTGTGTGTGTGTGCGTGTGTGTGTGTGAGAGAGAGAGAGATCTAATTTTAAGTCTGTCATAATGACTACTCAAAAATAATATATTTTTTAAAGATTTTATTTATTTATTTGACAGAGATCACAAGTAGGCAGAGGCAGGCAGAGAGAGAGAGGGGAGGAAGCAGGCTCCCCGCTGAGCAGAGAACCCAGTGGGGGGCTCCATCCCAGGACCCTGGGACCATGACCTGAACCGAAGCAGAGGTTTAACCCACTGAGCCAACCAGGAGCCCCTCAAAAATAATATTTTAAAATGAAATCCATAATGTGTAGAATTATTGAGTCAGTATCCTGTACATCTAAAACTAATGTAACACTGTATGTTAACTATACTGGAATCAACATTTTAAAAAATGAAATCCCTAAATAACTGAACTACATGCCTGCCAGGTTGTATTTAACTAACTCATGTTGAAGTGACATATATCATGAGGGTCACATGTAACAAGCTTTAAAAAGTTTTATGAAGCACAGAAAAATGTAAGACATTATGCCATCATTAGATTCTGTTGCACTTACCTATAAAATAAGCAACAACATCATCACTATAAAAATTTTTTGATCCTACCTCCTACCCACTAAGTTTAGTTTAGTTTAGTTTAGGTCTTTTTTTTTTAATGTGAGATTTAAAACAAAAACAAAAACTTATGATTCTCTCTTGGATAAAAACAATGATACAGAAATGTTGGCTTGGACTTACCAGTCAGTACAGCTCTGCACATTTTATTTACTGAAGCTCAGGAGAGGACAAGTATAATCTTCATAAATCCTTGGGTTTTATTTCTGGACTGCATAAAACTCAGAGTTGATATTATCCATGGTAGGATGAGGTCATTACAATAATGTAATGAAGTTTGTATGAGCCCATGCATGGCAAGGGTAGTATGCTCTTTTTTACCTTTTTTTTTTTAAAGATTTTATTTATTTATTTCACAGACAGAGATCACAAGTCAGACAGAGATCACTAGTAGGCAGAGAGGCAGGCAGAGAGAGAGGGGGAAGCAGGCTCCCTGCTGAGCAGAGAGCCCAATGTGGGGCTCAATCCCAGGACCCCGGGATCATGACCTGAGCTGAAGGCAGAGGCTTTAACCCACTGAGCCACCCAGGCGCCCCTCTTTTTCACCTTTTTAAACACAAAATCCAACTAGGATGCTGCCTTAATTTTCTCTTCTTCCATAACAACCATCACAAATTTATCAGGTTAAAACAATGCCCATTTATTATCTCACAGCTCCCGTGGGTGGAGAGTACAGACCTAGCTTAACCAAGTCCTCTGCTCTGGGTTTCCCAACACTGCAGTCAAGGTGTTGGAAGTAGCTTTGGTCTCATCTGAGGTTCAAGGTCTTTCAAATTCACATGGTTTTTGGCTAAATTAATTTCCTTGCAACTGTAGAACTCATGGCAGTAAGCTTCTTCAAGGCTGGTAGAGGAGAGACCCTCTTTCTTCTAGACCCTTTTTTAAAGGGTTCACCTCATTAAGCCAGACCCACCTGGGTCAGTCTTCCTTTTGATTAAATTAATGCTGGTCGATTAAAAACTACAATTACATATTCAAAACCCTTCACCTTAAAAAAAAAAAAAAGTCTCTTCACCTTCACCAAACATATAAGGTAACCTAATCACTGGAGTGTTGTCCCGTCATACTCATAGGTCTTGGCCAAACTCAAGAGAAGAAGCTGACACAGGGTGACCATGAAGGAACCATCTTAGAATTCTATCACAAATGTTACCTCACATTTCTGAAGATTCATGTATCAGTCACTAAGAGCTGAATTGGCAATTAGGTAATAAGTTTAAAATGCCCTGAGTTGTATCCAAATAAAAGCCCACTATCTACACATAATGAATGATGCCCATTTCTCAGGAACTAGAACCATAAAAATAAATTAAAGCTGAAAAAGACCTCAGAGATCCTCTGGCACTAAATCAAGCTTCTCAGGCAGAATATTTATGCACAATTCTGATTACATTGTTTTTCAGTGTTTTCCAGCACATTAAATGAGCAGCAAATAAACAACAAATGGCAGCGGGGATAATGCAGCAAAACATCAAAAACACTTTTTTAAGAAGAAATCCACACCTCAAAAACATGGCAGTCTGAGGTCATTCAATGTAGCAGACACAGACTCTCCATACCTCACGAGAGCCTGAGGACATTGTCACTTGTGAGAGGACAGCCTTATGGCCCAAAAGTTTGACTTTGTTCCATGTGCTCTGGTTAATACAGCAAGAATAGGTGCAGTTCATCCTCAGAAAAATTCTTCTTCATATAGTTGATGTCAAGGGATGGCTAAGCTTCAGTTATCTGGAAAATTAATTTACATGGAATGACTGGGATGAAGCAGAATTCACGGCACTCCCGCATAAGACTTAAAGAATGTATTTTCAGGTTGGGTAGTTCAAGATGAGGACTGTGGAGGGGAACTCAGAAGTTGAGGCCAAGATGCAGGTTATGAATGTCATTGCTTCAAAGAAGGTGAGAGCAATGACATCTGGAGCAAAGAGACTTGGCTTGCTTTCTCAGCCTGGACAACCTCTCAGTAGAGGGCTGTTTGGGGCCAAAGCTAAGCACTTGACTTATCGGAGAAAGACGTGCCAAGCTGTGGACCCAGCTGCAGAGCCCTAGGGGCCAAAGCATGTGTGGACCTCTGTTCTGCTGCAGCCCTTTCCCCAGAGCTGGTGGCTTTCCTGAGCTTCTGAATACAGTTTATCAGCTCTTTTGGATGCCCAAGAGGTCAGGAAAAGGGGTTATTTCAACAGATGGGCTTTGCTGTTACTATTTCCAAAGCAACTATATACTTGGATTTTCAAATTTTCCTATTGTACATCTCCCAACAAAGGAGAGGTAGAAACATCCTCAGGTGAGGTGGGAAGTTCAGGGAAGAAAGCAGTGACAGGTCTGGAAAGGTGGGAAGCTAGCCAGCCAACCACTAAAGCAATCAGCGCATTAGAGAGATATGATTGCCTTGTTCTATGATATCCTAATGCTTACAGGTACATTTACAAAATGAATTATCTTTTGGAAAATATTACTTGTACACTTTGGACTTAATCTCTCCCAAACCAAGCTCTTGACCTTCCTTCTCAAAGCTGCTTATTTAGCGTTCTTCCAGAGCTCAATAAATGGCAATGACCCATCCTTGCCATGAATCTTGGGGTCATCCTTTGACTTCTCTCTGTCCCCTAACATCTGACCCTGTTTCAGAATATACCCAGAATTTAGCCACTTCTTACCATAACTGTGACCTCTCTGATCTGTTCTACCTCTGTCATTTCTCCCATGGATCACCAAGCAGCCTCCTAAAGGGTCTTTCTGAATCAGGTCTTGATTCTTTTCTGTCTCATTCTGCATAGCAGCCCAAGTGATCCTGTTAAATGAAGAGAGAGTACTCCCCTTATCAAAATCTCTCAGTGACTTCTCAGTGCACTCAGTGGAAAAGCCATAGTCCTTACAGAAGCTTACAAGGCCCTACAACTGCATCCTGCTCCCCATTTTTGTGATCTCATCTCCTACAACTGTAAGACCCTTCATCACTCTCTTCAGACCACACCCACCATGCTACAGGTGAGTTCACCCCTCAGGATCTGAGTGTTTACTGTGCCCCTTGCCTGGAATGCCCTTCTCCAGGATATTACTTCCTCTAGGTATGATTAAGGACCCCCTCCCCTGCAACTCCACACCTGGCACATAGTATATTCTTACTGAGTCCTTTCTTGGCCACTCTATAAATCACAGCCTACATTCCACACCTTACTCAATCACTTTATTTTTCTCCTTAACACTCAGAACTGTTTATTTCTATCACTTCTACTTACTATCAAACTTATTTTTGTCTGTTCTGTTCCCTGCTGTGTCCCCAAAGTCCAGACCAGTGCCCTGCACATGAAACACATTCAACAAATACTTGTTGAAAGGATGAATGAATGTAGGGCACTGAGGGGAGCAAGAAGTATAAATCCTAAGCTCCCTTGGGTCTGGTTTCTGATTCACTGTGGAGCCTCACCCTACCCTGCTCAGACCTCATCCCACACCAGCTGTGACTCACATTTCACACACACCTCTGTGTGTCTCTGAGAACATGTGAGTCCTCCTGCATGGGATTTCTGACTCTTTTTTTTTAAATCCTTGTGTGTGTGTGTGTGTGTGTGTGTGTGTGTGTGTTTTGTTTGTTTGGTTGGTTGGGTTTTGTTTGTTTGTTGTTGTTTTGTTTTGTTTTGTTTTTACTACCAAGGAGGTAATTACTAGTTTTTCTGAGTTTATTGGCCATCTGGTATTTCTTCTTTGGTCAAGTCAACCAAAATGTTCTAAAGCTATAAAGAACTATGCAGCCATCAAAAGAAATGAAATCTTGCCATTTGCGACGACGTGGATGGAACTAGAGGGTATCATGCTTAGTGAAATAAGCCAATTGGAGAAAGACAACTATCATATGATCTCCCTGATATGAGGAAATGGAGATGCAACATGGGGGGTTAGGGGGATAGGAGAAGAATAAATGAAACAAGATGGGATTGGGAGGGAGACAAACCATAAATGACTCTTAATCTCACAAAACAAACTGGGGGTTGCTGGGGGGAGGTGGGGTTGGGAGAGGGGGAGGGGGTTATGGACATTGGGGAGGGTATGTGCTATGATGAGTGCTATGAAGTGTGTAAACCTGGCGATTCACAGACCTGTACCCCTGGGGATAAAAATACATTATATGTTTATTTAAAAAAAAAAGAAAGAAAGAAAGGATAAATACCCAACTTTTGTAGCAACATGGACGGGACTGGAAGTGATTATGCTGAGTGAAATAAGTCAAGGAGAGAGAGTCAAGTATCATATGGTTTCACCTATTTGTGGAGCATAACAAATGACATGGAGGACATTGGGAGATGGAGAGGAGAGGGAGTTGAGGGAAACTGGAAGGGGAGGCGAACCATAAGAGAATATGGACTCTGAAAAACAACCTGAGGGTTTTGAAGGGGCGGGGGTGGGAGGTTGGGGGAACCAGGTGGTGGGTAATAGGGAGGGCACGTATTGCATGGAGCACTGGGTGTTGTGCATACTGTTACGCTGAAAAAAAATAAATAAATAAAAATTTAAAATAAAATAAAAGTAGCAGCTCTTAAACCTCAAAAATAAAAAAAAAAAGATATAAAGATACATTGTTCTAAGCTCTTCAAATATAAGACAACCATGTCCTTGTCCTCAAGAAGTTTGTGGTCTTGATAGACAAGCAAATAAATACACAAAATAATTATGGTTTATGGAAAATACTAGAAAGAAAGGGGTAACTGTGACAGAATAATGGAAACACAGTACTTAGGGTAGTTATTGAAAAATATTTAAGAATGAGAAGGTGCTGACAATGTTGAATGTCACCTGATCTCTATGCTCATGGAAGACAGTGATGGTTAAGAAATCTCCCCAGCATTTTTCCCCCTCAAATCTGCCACCCTTTTGTATTCTAGAAAGTGGCTAACTTCAATGAACCACCATTCCCCAAGTGGCTTAAGTAAGACTTGCTGTCTGCCCTTTCTCAGAAGTCCCCTAAGACTTACAGATGACTACCATGTTTACCTGTCACAAGGGCAAACCTAAACCATTTCCTTTTTGCCTACAACTGCTGACAAGTCAGACATAGACTCTCTTAGTTCTTTGGCTCCTGAATAATTAGCTGACATTAGAATTGTTTGTGCCCCTAAAACTAGCTAGACATAGAAATAAACGTTTTCTATTCCCTGTTCCAACTTCCAATAAAGATCTAGGGCACAACCACTGTCCTAGGATATAGTATAGTAGGCTAATAATGACCCCTAAAGGATCTCTAGTCTATTGTAGGGGCCTGGGTAACCAGAGGAACTTACTTGTAAACCCCGGATACAGGGGCGGGCCAGGCCAGATGGAGACATCCAATCAGTGGGGTGCATATATATCTACTGTGGTGAGTTGAAATCTCATTGGCCACCTGTGTGTGGGCCGGGCTCAACCACCTCTACAAAGGTTAGTCTGTGAGGCTGGGGCGAGAGGGAGGGGGGAGTAGTAGGAGGAGGAGTAGTAGCCCTTGGAGTATTTGTCGGAGTAATAGTGGTCATCGGGAGCAGCGCCGCCTAGAGCAGCCTCGCCGCCGCCAGTGGCGGCACCGCCGCAAGTGGCCCCACTGCCCAGAGTGGCGGCACTGCAGGGAGCCACCGCCAGGAGCTGCCTTACGGAGCAGTGTCGTCGCGGGAGAGCCTGTACGGGGAGTGGCCTCATCTGAGGAGCGGCCTCGTCGGAGTGGCGTCATGGGGAGTAGAGTCTATGCCGTCGGGGTTGTCGTCCTTGTCGTCGTGCCTCTTCATCATTGGGAGCGGCCTCGTCCAGGGAGTGGCCTCGTGGGCGAGCGGCCTCCTCTAGGGAGCGGCCTCGTTGGGGGAGTGGCCTTGTCAGGGTTGTCCTTGCCGCCTCTTTGTGAGAGATGGCTCCTACCAGTCGGTTTGATTTTCGATGCTTGGCATGAAATAAAGCTTTGCTTGACTTTTGCTTTGCATCAGTCTTTTTCCTTTGATCATGGACCCTAACATCTATAAATGTTACCATACATGAAAAAGGGGTGTTTGCAGATGTGATTAAGGAGCCCAAGATGGGGCAATTATCCTGGATTATCTGGGTCAACCAGATGTATAATCACAAATGTCTCTGTAAGAGGGATGCAGGACATGTGACCATAGACAGAAAGTGGTCATGTGTTTTCTAGCAGAGAGAATCAGTCAGAGTGAAGATGCTACACCACTGGTTATGAAGATGGAAGAAGGGACCATGATTCAAGAAATTCAGCCCTAGATGTAGGGAAAAGCAAGGAAACAGATTCTTCCCTAGACTCTCCAGAGGCAGCACAGCCCTGCCAATACCTCACTTTTAGCCATTTAAGACTTATTTTGGACTTCTGGCCTCCAGAACTGTAAGGAAATAACTTCCTATGATTTTAAGTCACTAACTTTGTGGTAATTTGTTACAGCAACCATAAGAAACTAATACACACTCTCATCTTTGGATCTGGGGTGCTTTCCCTATTGCAACAGACTGAATAAAACCTATCTCCTTGGGGCGCCTGGGTGGCTCAGTGGGTTAAAGCCTCTGCCTTCGGCTCAGGTCATGATCCCAGGGTCCTGGGATGGAGCCCTGCATCGGGCTCTCTACTCCACGGGGAGCCTGCTTCCTCCTCTCTCTCTGCCTGCCTCTCTGCCTAGTTGTGATTTCTCTCTGTCAAATTAATAAAATATTAAACAAACAAAACAACAACAACAAAAAAACCCTATCTCCTTACTCAGTTTTTGTCTTTGATTGTGCTAACCACATGAAGATCAGGGAACAGAATAGTCTAGGCAGAGTGAGTAATATGGACAAAGGTCCTCAGGCAAAAGAGAATTTGGTGTGTTCTAGAACCTAGGAGATGAGTATGACTCGAGATGAAGTTGAATAAGAGCATGACCATACAGGGCCTTGGCCCATGGGAGGGAATTTGGATTTTACATTTGTGATAGCAAAATACTAGAAGATTTTGAGGCATAAAGAGTAGAAGTAGAGAGATCTCTTGGTAGTTCTGGTAAGAGATGATGGTGGCCGCAGAATGTGAGAATTTAAATATGGAACTGGATAAACTGGAGTCTGTCTCTGTAAGGGTTGTGATATGAAACAGAGCACAGTTAAATCGGAGTGATTTGAACAGAGTTTACTATAGGGGCTATTCTTTTATTAGGGGGTGGGGAGGTGTATGACACAGAGAAGATGGAGGCACTTGGGGCAAGGAGAAGCCCAGGACTTCCCTGTGATGGATAGAGGGTGGTGGGACTAACCCTGATGGCTGCATACACACAGGTCAGCTGACCTGTGACGGTAGGCACATGCTGTCCCATGTTGAAGGGAGTCCTCAGGTGCTCACGCCAGGGACTCTAGAGCGTAGCTACTGGGCTTCCAGGCCTGTGTGGGACTCCTGACTGAAGACGGTATTTATAAAGCTATGGGCCAAGATGAAGGAAAAAACTACAAAGGAGAGTGTAGTACCCTGCAGCTTATAATAGTGCCAGCCCTGAAGGGAAAGGGGAGAAAGTAGCCTCCAGAGCTTAGAAGATAGGGCAACCTTGGCAAGAGCAGTGGTCTTTAGTGGAGGGACATGGCCATCCAGAGAGGACCCAGAACTTATCCTCCCCTCTCCCTCTGACCTCCTGCTGGGGCTCTCTGTTGTCAAACCCCAAGGCAAACCAGAAGACAAGAGAGCTCACTGGTGAGATCCGAAGATCTCAGCCTCCTGGGAGCAGAGAGGGACAGAGAGGGAGTCTGGAGGGAAAAAGAAGGAGATGTAATAAAAAACATTCCAATTAGTCCAATTTATTGAAAGAAAATGTGAAGACTTGGGCTTTCTCTATTATTTCCTTAATACTCAATGACACCTAGCCTATGCCTATAGGCTCAAAAACTTCACAAAAACTTCCTGACTTTTCTTTGAACATTTACAACTGCCCTTTTGTCCTAAAGGCAATCAGTAAGGACAGTGATTAAAACACTTATAAGGACTAATAATGCTATCTTCAAAGTTCAGCGGAAAAACCTTTTTTGATCAGAGTGTAAAATTTGATGAAATGTTGCTACATGAAAACTGGATAATGTGCACTAGAGACAGAACAGAATAGAGTTTGTGCAGCCTGGTAAGTAAAGGCTGTTTCAGAGGGGCAGAATATTGAATACAATCAACTGAAAACTTAGCAGGCCTAATTCGTATGTCTCTCTGCATGGATACCCATATTTTACCATTGTTTGTTTGTTTCTTTTTTTTTCTTTTTTGTTATTACTCTGGAAGATAATTCAATTTGCATTGCACATTTCCTCACAGAAATTTTGAATCTTATGAATATAAAAATCATGGACTTGGCCCAATTTTATCTTAATCAGTTTTTCTGTTTCCTAATTCAGGATTAACTTCCCAGGATATATGCAGAGAGTTAGCAGCAAGAGTGACAGTGTGCACATTAAAATATGGAAAATTTCAGCGGCAATTTGAGTTATGGTAATTACGGGGTTTGTTTGCACAGACACAGATGAAAAGCATAACCTTTTTGTTCCTGTCTTTTTTTTTTTTTATTTGGAAAAACTGTGTTCTACCAACAGAAAAATCATACAACAGTTGTTTAATGTCATGGAGGAAATCAGTTGCAACCAACAAGACCTGAGAAATAGAGAGATCAAAATTGTCTGAGGTAGTGTTTTAACTAAGCGCCTTTTCTCCCGGAACCACCCGCCATGCTATAGAAAGGCTCTCAGGCTCAGTTTCTGCTCAGAATGATTGTCACACATTTGCTCGACCCAAACCAACCATCCACTGGGTTTCCACTCACACTGGAATTGTCCAGTGTGGCCCTAACCTCGTCTTCTTTTTCCACATTCATTCTCTGTATCTGCTTCCTGGATCCATTTGCTTCAACCAGGAAATGGGCTTGACCAAAATGGGCCCATATTGAGGAAGAGGAGCAGAAAGGGGCAGATGGTCCCAGGCAACTAGGAGCCAACAGGAAAGGCACCAGTGCTCTCAGGGAGGGTGAAAAAATAAACCCATCCCTAGGAACACTCCAGACCAGAACAGACCAGGTTGCTTTTTAAAGGATTTTTGGTCCCAGATCTAGAAGCTTCCCCAAGACACCCATACTTTTCTGACTACTAAGTTGTTCCTGTTAAAGGCCGTAGGCAAAGAGATCTTTACGTATCTTGGAATAATTAAAAAGGGGTAAAATTACTCAAATGACTAATGCTTGATCTCAATATCTTCTTGTACCTCTTCCACCTCATTCCTATACCAAATTGACTTATGAGCCACTGACCCAGTTAAGTATTTGCTTAAAATATATTGATTGCTTAAAATATCTGTTCTGAGTGTTTATGGTAGACATGGTAATGGCCCCCAAAGACATCCACACCTTGATCCCTAGAACCCAAAGAGATATATACATATATATATGTGTGTGTGTGTGTGTGTGTGTGTGTATATATATATGTATGTATATGTATATAAAGATTTTATTTATTTGAGAGAAAGAGAGAGAGACAAAGATAGCGATGGTGAGCATGAGCAACTCCCTGCTGAGCAGAGAGCCTGATGTGGGGCTCGATACCAGGACCCTGGGTTCATGACCTGAGCAGAAGGCAGACGCTTAACAGACTGAGCCACCCTGGTGCCCCAAACCCAACGATATATTACCTTATAAGGCAAAAGGGACTTTGCAGATGTGATTAAGACTACTGCCCTTGAAACAGATTATTCTGGATGATGTGGGTAGGCCCAATCTAATCTCATGAGTCCTTAAAAGCAAAGAATCTTTCCCAGCCATCATCAGAGAACCAGAGAGACGGCAGCATAAGAAGACTCAATCTAATGCTGCTGTCTTTCAAGGTGAAGGATGGAGGTCAGGGAATGTGGTCAGCCTCCAGAAGCTGGAAAAGGCAAGGAAATGGATTCTCTCTTAGAGACTCTAGAAAGGACTGAAGCCTTGCCAATGCCTTGATTTTAGCTCAGTGAGACATGTGGCAGACTTTTGGATTAAGGAACTATAAGGCAATACATCGTTTAAGCCACCAAGGTGATTGCCTGTGTCATTTGTTACACCAGCGGTAGAAAACTTACGCAGTCATTATCACCTCAAGCTCAGAGTAGCACAATATGACATTGCCAGTTTCTCCAGCCTCTCTAGTCTCTGTGTCATCCTTGAGACTCATATTCCACCAAACGGTGGTCAAATATCACTCTACTCACTTAACTCCTCTGTTCAAAAGGCTACAAATGGCAATCTTTTCCCAACTAAGGTTCTCTGCATATCAGAAGATCTGAGATGCCTCTTCTGGACCTGCCACAGAGCAGGCTGGAAGGTTAGTGAGAATTGCTGAAGATGACCTGAAAAGATTCCCTGGAGACCCTGGTCAGAATCTTCCAGGGGTTCCATCACCAAACGTGTTTAATGAAAGGAATACACTGGACCGTTTGCAGTCAGCGTAACGGCCAGTTATGCTGCAGTGCTGACAGAAAGTGTCCATGGGCTGGAGTGAAACCAGCTCCGCTACTCTGGCCAGCGTGGATCATACAATTAATCTCTGAGTCAGGAACCAGTCAGCAGGCATGGTTACATTATAAAACATAATAAGACTAATCTTCCAGTCCCATCAGACGCTCTTCAAAGATGAAGGAGGGAGACATAATTTCAAAGGGGTCATGTGAGCCAGGAGAGACAGTAGAAGTCTAGGGGTGACTTAGTTCTTAAAAAGCTTTCCAGTTTAATCCATATAATCCTATCCTTCCCCTGGTGCTTTCCCCTTTGCTAGTCTTGCAAGTCAAACTGTCAAATATATCAAGTTTCTTAATGCTCACATTTTCATTTCACATACTAGTAAGTTTCTAGTAACTTACTAGTTAGAAGCTAGCAAGTTTCAGCCTTTTAGTCGTATTTAAAGGTTGGGGCACCTTTTGTGACTTGCTTTAATGATCTCCATTAGGTTTATCCAAGAAAACAAGCCATATTCTAAAGGCAGACTGGGCTGCAATTATTCTTAGTAAAATTATACTGCAGGGGCACCCGGGTGGCTCAGTGGGTTAAAGCCTCTGCCTTCGGCTCAGGTCACGATCCCAGGGTCCTGGGATCGAGCCCCACATCGGGCTCTCTGCTCCGCGGGGAGCCTGCATCCTCCTCTCTCTCTGCCTGCCTCTCTGCCTAGTTGTGATTTCTCTCTGTCAAATAAATAAAATATTAAAAAAAATTATACTACAAATTTATTGCTAGGAATAAAGGCCTCTATATTTAAGGTCATGAAGTTTCTATCAAAATAGTCCAGAGTACAGTGGTTTGGGTGAAGCTCATGATGCTGTTAAATGTAAAGGAATTCGTTCTTGTGTGCTTGACCCCAGCAGAGTCTCTAGAAATAAATCCCCTAAAGCAGTGGTCCTTAACCAGAAGTGACCAACAAGAATCCTGCTGGGGGATTCTGAGTAGTCAGTTGTTATTAGGGTTTGGACATGGGCATTTGACCAAGGTTTCTAGGTGATTTTCATGTGTATCCTGGCTCTCAAGCTATCTGCTTTTATTTTCCTTACTTCCTGAAAACTCAGTGATTTTTAAAATGAAATAACAATAGTCGTACTCTGGGCTGTAATTACAGAAATTGCACCTTCTGGTACTCCTACACACACTGGCATAATTCAGTCAACTCTTCATGATGATTATGTTAAGAGATTGGGTATTCAGTGTATTAGTGAAAACTGTGGTTCTGAGTTTATGTTAACCATTCTGATCCTTTTGGACTTCTGTAGTACCGTGCAACAGCCATTTGTGAATTAGTCCAATGTAGTTTTGTAGCAATAAATGCTTATTTTGGGGGTGCCGGGTGGCTCAGTGGGTTAAGCCTCTGCCTTCGGCTCAGGTCATGATCCCAGAGTCCTGGGATCGAGCCCCGCATCAGGCTCTCTACTTAGCAGGGAGCCTGCTATCCCCTCTCTCTGCCTGCCTCTGCCTACTTGTGATCTCTGCCTGTCAAATAAATAAAATAAATCTTAAAAAAATGCTTATTTTGTTAACTATCTGCTGCCTCCCTACCTGTTTACTGAACTGCCACTCAACATAATGTCGATCTCCTGAGCTACTTATATGCTTAAGATCCATGTGCTGCTCTTATGAAATTGAAGTTTGTTTTGTTTTGTTTTGTTTTGTTTTTGACAGACAGAGAGCACAAGTAGGCAGACAGGCAGGCAGAGAGAGAGAGGGAAGCAGGCTCCCTGTTGAGCAGAGAGCCTGATGTGGGGCTCGATCCCAGGACCCTGGGACCATGACCTGAGCTGGAGGCAGAGGCTTCAACCCACTGAGCCACCCAGGTGTCCCTGAAATTGAAAGACTACATATACTTGATTTTTGTATTCTTCCCAAGAGCCTGGCAGGAGCATTCCTGTGGGTTCAGAAGTTATATGCTAGTTTGGTGTTTTCCAGTTGGACTGTAGATACTCCTAGGGAAACACAAGATATTCTAGGAGGTATTCTGGACCAAAGGACAAACTTTCAGAGAGTTAACACACTGACGTACTTTTTATTGAAATTGATCTGCCTGTATACTACTAATTCTTCTCCATCTCCCTTATTTCAATTGCCCTTTTTTTTAAAAAGATTTTATTTTTTATTTATTTGACAGAGAGAGAGATCACAAGTAGGCAGAGAGGTAGGCAGAGAGAGAGGAGGAAGCAGGCTCCCTGCGGAGCAGAGAGCCCGACGCGGGGCTCGATCTCAGGACCCTGAGATCAGGACCTGAGCCGAAGGCAGCGGCTTAATCCACTGAGCCACCCAGGCGCCCCTCAATTGCCCTTTTTTTCCCTTAAAGATTTTATTTATCTATTTGACAGGCAGAGATCACAAGTAGGCAGAGAGGCAGGCAGAGAGAGAAGAGGAAGCAGGCCCCCCGCTGAGCAGAGAGCCCGACTTGGGGCTTGATCCCAGGACCCTGGGATCATGACCTGAGCCAAAGGCAGAGGCTTTAACCCACTGAGCCACCCAGGAGCCCCCTCAATTTCCCTTCTATAAAAGATAGGTATATATCTCACCCATTCTTAGCCTTACTCTGGTGCTTTGTCCATGGTATAAAAATCTCAGCTTGAAACATAGAACTTCTATATTTTGGTACTGGGACCCAAAGTATGGCTTCTGCCTTTTCTGGGCTTACACATACTTCTGGTAAAGGTGAACTGTGGCATGATAAATGAAGTATTGTTGCCCATGGTGGAACGTTCTGAATTCAGATACAGCAGAACTATCCAGTTATGGGGAATTATAATTTTCCTTTAATGTTCTCACCTCTTCCATTCTTCTACGATGGTCAAAGAATGCACTACCCCTGAAGAAGAGTTCAAGGATTTTGCTCTGACAAAAATCGTGAAAGTTCACCTACTGGAGAACTTCCCCATAGGAAGTTTGGGCAAAAGGACAGAGATCCCAGGTGGAGATCTGGGATATAGAAAGAAAAGCAAAGAAACTGATGTAAGTCTGGGTGAACATTTTTTAAAATGACTCTAAAAATGGTGATAATAATGATGTTTATTGAGATTCAAAGAAAAGATACACTTAAAGACTTGACAATAAGTGTATTTAAGTCAAAAGGAGGGTTAATGGAGTTAAAGCATTTTCAGGATAAAAATTTTGTTTTAGACTTTAGACACTGATGAATTAAACACACGTTTTATCTAAAATACATAGTATCAGAGAACAAAATACCTAAATTAGTAAAGGGAAATGTGAAATAGTAAAATATTTATATTAATTAAAGTAAAATTAATAATAATAAAATTTGAAAGGATAAAAAGAAACAGAACATCTGAAAAGAACCCAAATTAAGATAGATGGAAGGGACGCCTGGGTGGCTCAGCTGGTTGGGCGGCTGCCTTCGGTTCAGGTCGTGATCCCAGCATCCTGGGACTGAGTCGCACATCAGGCTCCTTGTCCCGCAGGGAGCCTGCTTGTCCCTCTGCCTCTGCTGCCACTCTGCCTGCTGTGCTTGCTCTCTCTCTCTCTCTCTGACAAATAAATAAAATCTTAAAAAAAAAAAAAAAGATAGTTTCAGGTCCACCGTGGAGCTTACATGCTAGAGGAGAAAACACAACTGAGAGTGAAATGAATAAATAGGTAATAGCACGTAACACTACAGGCTGTGAAGAAAAACCAGACAGGGCAAAGCAGCACGTGGTACCTATGAAGAAACTATTTTTAGATAAGGGAACATCTGACAGAGAAAGAGGAAGCAAGACTTTAAAGATTTGAGAAAGAGAGAAAGTGGTGGAAAGCACGAGCAGGGGGAGGGGTAGAGGGCGGGGCAAAGGAGGGGGAGCTGCAGAGGGAAGCAGACTCCTTGCTGAGCAAGGAGCTCCCGGTTCCAGGTTGGGTCTCCGGACTCCGTGTTCATGACCAGAGTCCAAGGCAGATGCTTAACTGACTGAGGCACGCAGGTGCCCCTCCTAGGGTTATTATCTTGGGGAAGAAGAGCGGTTGAGAAGGGAGGAGGCAGCCAGTGAGGTAAGAGGAAAACCAGAGTATGGCCTGGTGAGAAAGTGTCTCAACAAGGATCAACTGTGAAGCGAGGAGTGCCTGGTTAATTTCCTGCCCACACCTAACCGCCAGAACTGGCGAACACAGCACGAAGGAGGCTCTGCATCAAGAGTTCATCAGACTGGGTAGGTGCAGTTAAACCTACAGAGCATAGTGGCTAAGTGTAAGGACTCTGAAGCCAGGCTACCTCAAGTTGAATCTTGGCTCCGTCTCTTTCTAGTTGTCAGCTGTCTGATCGTGGGCAAATAATTTAACCTGTGATTTGGTTTCCCCACTTATAATATGGGGATAATAACAGCACTTGCTTCTTTTGGTTGTCATGATTAAATGAGTTAATATTCATACATACATATACTTAAAATATACTTTACATAAAGTAACCATCATATTAAGTCTTTGTTAAAAAGAGAATTCTCCTTATAATGGTACAGATAGGAAGGATAGCTTGGCTTGTAGTACTGACTTACATTCTCAATAGGTTCAAGTTGGCCCTAGACTTACGTAATTGAATTAATCAGCATGACTGATGGGATAACTATATTCTGATAAAAAAAGCAGGAAATAAACTGTCTAGTTCTTTGCTGAAGAGTACTGAATTTAGGATGTGTTTTCATGTCAAGTTATATTTCAGTTGTCATAAGTGTTGGGGTTAATGTAGAGCATGACATCAGTCATAATACCTGGCTAACTAGAATGTAAAGCAGAGGCCGCTGCGGGTGAAGGAAGGTTTGGGCGAAGGAGGTAGGCCTTTGGAATGCGGGGGCCTGTGTGAGCACAGTGTCCTTGGAGTGCCTCTGGGAGTTAACCTTCTGGGAAGCTTTAGTAGCCCAAACAGCCTATGCCTGATCTAAGAGATGTATGCGTTGTCCCTTAGGCTATGTTTAGCAGAACTCCTAGAACCTGGAGATTAGCATATCTCATCTTTCCCGGAAACATCCTTCTAGCTTCTCTAAGACCCCTTGTCACACCTCCTGTGCTTGAGAAATAGTGATAAGGATTTGTGATTATCCTGAAGGACCAAAAGTGGGAGGAAAGAAGAGCAAAGAGTCTTCATCCCTGAGTTGTTGACCCCCTTGTCTTCTCTCTTTCACAGCAAAGTTTGGCATAATCTTCCGTCGGTCAGTACAGGGATCCTTGGGCATTCCCGGCACATAAGGAATGTCCAGTGCTTTCTGATTCAGAGCACTAACCTATTATTCTTTTGCAGTTGGCTTATATGCTTTTCTCCTTCCAATCTAAAATAAACTCAGATGAAAAGTGACAATAGTAAAACTTTATCCACATTAGGAAATAGAATCCTTTCTTGGTACTATGTATTAAAAAGAGTCAAACAGAGGCACCTGGGTGGCTCAGTGGGTTAAAGCCTCTGCCTTCGGCTCAGGTCATGATCTCAGGGTCCTCGGCTAGAGCCCCACATCAGGCTCTCTGCTCAGCAGGGAGCCTGCTTTCCCCTCCCTCTCTCTCTGCCTGCCTCTCTGCCTACTTGTGGTCTCTGTCTGTCAAATAAATAAATTAAAAAATCTTTTAAAAAAAAAAGAGTCAAACCAGTAACTTTTGTATGAAACACTTAAATAGGTGCTTTGAAGGATTCATACAAGTTTCTGGCTCTGATGTGAAAGATAAAATGCATAAAAGGAGGCGTTACACAGTGGGAGTACATGGCTAATGAATGATACAGTAAGGATTGTATGAGATAGGACAAGGCAGAGCTCACTACTGATTGTAAAAATGTTTCATGAATGAGGTGAGATTTTTATTTGGATTTGGGTAAAGGGAGTCATTACAATTATTGTATTTTAGGACTCAGTTTATCTCTAATGTGAACTTCCTTAGGTAATTACTAGAGAAAGTGCTCCAGCAAAATGAAGGAATAAACTAGAAGATACTAGATCCATAAAACCAAGCCTCCACTCTAAGAGAAGGGGAAAGGGAAGTGCCAGGATGATAACTGTTCAGCAGGATTAGAGGGTCATGTGTGCTGTTGGAGCAAGAAAACAGGAGTGAGGGAGAGAGTAAATGGAATTGATAGGGGATTTGATGTGTTTCAGTGTTTCATTTGATGTGACAGATAGGAGGTACTGGATTCTCTGGAGCACTTGGGGAAAAAAAAACAAACAAGCAATAGGTGAATCAAAAACACCACTACCAACAAAGACAAATGGAAGAACATCATCCTTTATTAACTTGAGGACAGATTTTAAAAAATAATATCACGTTACTCAACAGTGAATAATATTTACAGTCATGATTTAAGTACTGCTCACTTAACCAAAAATTATTACAAAACTCTTTGCAGAATGGGGTGGAAAGAGCAGTAAGAGACTTATTCCTCAACTACCCTAATTCCGAAGATAATTTCTATGCCATTAAAAAAAAATAGCAGGGGTGCTTGGGTGGCTCAGAGGGTTGAGCCTCTGCCTTCGGTTCAGGTCATGGACTCAGGGTCCTCGGATCAAGCCTCACATTGGGATATCTGCTCGGCAGGGAGCCTGCTCTCCCCGCCGCCTGCTTCTTGTAAAAAGGCTGTCTACTTGTGATCTCTCTGTCAAATAAATAAATAAAAATCTTTAAAAAAAAAAAAAAAGGCAACACATAATTTAAGAAATAGGGAGGCACACTCCAGTAGAAAGAGCCAGAAAAAGTTGGAAGCCTTTTCCCCTGAGGAGTGAAATGTGGGGGAGGGTTCTGTTGGAGGGGTAGACCAGTTTTTCATTGCAGGTCTCGGAAAGGCATATATAGAAAAACAAAATGTACTGATTAAAAATAGAGGGGTGGACATGGGACACTTGAGTGGTTCAGGTGATTAAGCAACAGACCTTTGATTTTGGCTCAGGTCATGATCTCAGGGTTGCCACATCTGATCCCTGTGTTGGACTCCAAGCTGGGTGTGCAACCTAATTAAGATTCTCTCTCTTCCTCTGTTCCTTCTCCAACTCTCCATTAAAAAAAAGAAAAAAAATTTAAGGGGTGGACAGGAAAATCAAGACTTTGAGTATACAGGGGCCTGGTGAATCTCATTCATAGGACAAACATTTATCAAGCAGTCTTCTGAGCCAGGCAGTAAGCTAGGCCCCAAGATATAGTAGTGAGTGAAGACATACATGATCCCTGCCCCCTGGAGCTTATGTTTCCTAGAGCAAATAGACAATGAGAAAAATACATAAATAATGAAAGAAGTACAGATTGTGGTAATACATGGTGTGATTAGAAAAGATTATTGTGATGGAACACGGTGGTGAGGCCCTTCCCTGACAAACTGAACTGCATTAGTCCTGAGATGAGCTAAAACCCAAGTGCAAACCAAGGAAGGATGTGTGTAGACTCCCAGGCAGGGAAGTCCCAGTGCGTCCAGAAACTTGTTAGAGAGCCACTGTAGACAGAAGCGCCAGAGGTGAGCAGGATAATGGCTCTGATGAGTTTGGAGAACTAGCAGGGACCAGATCATGTTGCTGTAGGCGAGCAAGTGGAGTCCTCAGGTGGTAGTATTTTTTGTTCATTTTGTTTTGTTTTTTTAATAAGGCAGGACGGAACTGAAGACCTTGAGATCAAGGCCCCAGCAGAGATCAAGTCAGATGCTTAACCACAGTAGTCACCCAGGCGCCCCATCAGGCGGCAGATGTTTAAAGGCATGGGAGAGTAGTATAGAGTATAATCCATAAACTCATCCAGAGGAATCCCAACATTTAAAAGGAGCCAATAGGAACCTGCAGAGGTGGGGCGCATAAGGCACAGCAGGAAAGGCTGGAAAATTCCTCAACAATGCCCTAATGTTGCCATTTTTCTAAAACTGTCCTATAGTTCGCTTTTGACAAGCTGTATTATATATTTGGTGTTCAGTTTTGCCTCGGTTCTGGAAATAACTGGACATATTTATATCCTAGAAAACCCAGTTTACCATTACCTATGCAGTTATTTACTCATCCCTGCTGTTACTCCAGGATCTCGCACTAACCATAGCCACTGCCCCCCTCCACGAGACCCACCCCCCCGCCCCAACCCGCTTCTGTGGATCATATGAAACAGCGCTAACAACCTGAGTTGTCCTTGGGATCATCCTCAGACCATGCCCCCGCCTTCTTTTAAGGGTAAAAGTGCACTGCGGGTGCTTAGAAAAGGGACACGCTGCCTTGCTCGCAGCCTAGGACGCATCACTGAGCGCAGCGACTGTCACGGGCATCGTGATGCGGTTCCGTTGCTTTGCGGTTCCCTGAGATTAAAACGGGAGGAGCCATGGCCGCGACTGGGGCGGCCCCAGGTAACTCAGCTGTGCGCAGAGGCCAGGCTCTGAGCCTCGAGGAAGGTTTTGGAAAACGGGCCCCAAAAAGATGCGGGTCGAAGGAGGGAGGCAGAGACGCCGTGCCTGGGGCCGGCCGGAGGAAGGCGGATGTGCCGCCTCCGTGCGCTCCTCGTCAGACGGCGGCGGTTACTGCTTCCGAGGTCAAACGAATCCGGACGCGTCTATAGGGTGCAGACCCGGCGCGCGCCTAAGGCAGCGGAAGACCAACCAGCGCCCAACCTGGGGGGAATGACTCCTCTCTGCCCTCGCCCCGCGCTCCGCCACCATTTCTTTACAGTGTTCAAAGACGCGCACAGCGTCGGGCCGAGAGTCGAAGCCGCGGGGCCTCCCTTCCGGCCGCTGTCCAGCACTCGCAGCCGGAGCCGGGGTTGCCGCGGCGCCAGTAATGTCGGGGCCCGGGCTGCAAGGACACGCCTCGTCGGGCGCGTGGGGAGTCTCAGCGCCCGGCCGGCCCTCCCCGCGGCCTCCGGGAGAGGAGGGCGGGAGGAGGCAGCGGGCCGCCGGGACCAGGAAGCCCTCCGGGTTGGGCCCTGAAAGGACGCGCAGCCCCTCTTCGCGCGCGCGCGAGTCCATTAGGCCCTCCTGATGGGGGAAGTGGTTGCTTTCTGTAGTGTGAGCGGGAGGCCTCCGGAGCTGTTCAAGCACGGGTTGGCTCTGTACCCTGAGCTGGAAAAGCTTGAGAAGGCGCAGTAGTTTCCTATCCCAAATCCTCTTTCCCAGAGGGGTTTGTAACCCCTAATTGAATCAGGCGTCCCCTCTCAGCCAGAATTGTGGGCTCGTCCAGGGGTGGGCAGGGCGGGAAGCTGCTGGCGGGAGATTTAAGTTCTGGCGTGCAAGCTAATTCTGTATCCATCTGTCCCCTCTGCTGCTGTCCTTTCTCGCGTTCTGTTCTGCCATGCCCTGCTCTGAAGCGACACCCGCCATCTCCCCCAGCAAGCGGCCCCGGCCTGCGGAGGACAGCATGCGGCTTCGCTTCGTCCGGCTCTCAGAGCACGCCACCGCCCCGACCAAGGGGTCCGCGCGGGCTGCGGGCTACGACTTGTACAGGTGAGTGGGGACTCCCGGCCGCCTTCTGCCCGCGCCATCGCTGCCCCACGCGGAGAAGGTCCAGTTCTGCAGTTCTAGGGCTTTCAGTCACGTTGGCTTATAATCTTGGCATCTGTTGCCACAGCTTCAAACTTCACCTGAAAGATTACAGAAACAAACCCTTTTTGCATATATGTAGGATTTTTGTCCTTTTCTAGTGTTGAAAATTTTTAGTTTTCCTCTTTAGCATAAGAATGGTAACTACATATAAATGTCCACCAAGGCATTATTTGTTTTGCAACATTTATTGTACCCTTTCCAAGTGGAAGGTAGAGGTGAATAAGGCCCACCTTGGCTTCAAAGTGTGGCCTGAGGGTGATGCAGTGCACAATAGGAAGAAAAGCCACAGGGGACGTCTAGGTGCTGAGTGTGGAAATACCCAGGGAGGATGAATGAGAGGGAGAGATCGTCTTTTTTTTTTTTTTCTTTAATTTTTTTGACAGAGAGATCACAAGTAGGCATAGAGGCAGGCAGAGAGAGAGAGGGAGAAGCAGGCTCCCTGCTGGGCTCTATCCCAGGACCTTGAGATCATGACCTGAGCCGAAGGCAGAGGCTTAACCCACTGAGCCACCCAGGTGCCCCCAGGGAGGCTGAATGAAAGGTGCTTCTGCCTTAAAGGAATTGTGAAATTTCTCTGTATGTCCCTGTTTAAATTCACTCCAAGCACTGGGAATGTCAGAGTACGAATATGAAACGCGTTGGGAATGTCTGTAATGCTACCACCCTTCCATTGGTTCAGCGCTTTTTACCTCTACTGAAAACTTTACGTGTGCGATTTTTTTAAATCCTTGCAGCAGTCCTGAAGTAGTTGTTAATAACCTTTTTACAGGTGAGGGTATTTGTAAAGTGCTGAATTGATTGCCCCAGGGTTTGAATGTAGTAAAATTTTTGACTGTTTGTTCAGTGCTTCCCTCCACCCTTAACTACTGTGTCTGGGTCACTGAAGCCATTAAGGTAAGTGAACAGTGATACTGGGGGGGGGGGGGGGCGGGGGATGGGTGTTTACTACATGACTACATCCTTAGGATTTATTTTAAAGCATCCTAGGTAATTCTAATGTGAGAACTACTGGTCTAAGTTATACAGGTATAGGAGAAGGGGAGAAAGGAGTGTGTGAGGCAAGTAATGAAGAAAGGAAAGGAAAAGTGAGGTATGGTCTGTTATAGCTGAAAGGGATGTATTCAGTCCCTTGGTTTTCATGGATAAAAGTGGAGTGATGTAGTACCATGTCTGGGCATTGTGAGCCATATGAGAGATTTAGATTTAAGATACTTAAAATATCCTTTTAATGAACAAAGATGACTACCGAAATAGACACGGAAATAACTTCTCTCTAATAAATTAGTCTAACTATTGAAAGAGAGAAAGTCCCAATGAAAGAAGTGAAAATGTAATACTGGGTTACTAGTCTGCATTAAAGTCTCCTAAATAACTCACAGTTCTGCTCATTGTAAAATCTCACATTTCTATTGAAGGGAGCTACAGTCATAGCAACAGTAGCAGCATTTGCTGGGTGGATCTTAGAGAATCGGGGGTCCTTAGTAGTGCCCTTCTCCAGCGCCTCTTAGTGATCAGCTCTGTCCCCCAGGCAGTGAGGTTCATGGTATCGGCTTGGTAAGCTTGGTTAACTCCGGAGACCAGCAGAACAGATAAAATAAAGCTCTACTCCCCCTTCCCCCATGTTGTCCATCCATTTTCCCCTTCCCTCTGCATGGCTTCCCTCATCATTAGACGATTGTTGGGAGAATAAAATGAGTTATAATACAGCATTTTGGACTGTACCTGGCACAGAGTAAGGGCTTAGTAAATGTTAGCTGTTATTAGCGAGTATTTGCCCTTCTTTCTTGGCTCTTTTTCGGAGGGAAATGATCCATACGTAGCTGTAGGTTTGGTGTGTCTGTGGGAGTGGGTGAGTTCAGGATCTTACCATGCCACCATATTTGCACATCCTCCCTTGGTTTTTTTTAATATCATGTTAGTGAAGCATGCATCTTTTAAAAGTCTGCCTTTCTGCCACCCCCTGCTAATATGCACATCAATTTCCCAACAAATTTTGTTCTGGGGAGAACAAGCTTACATGTTGATAACCTCTTAAACCAAAAAAATTCACCAGAATGACTATATCTAAAGGTAGTACCATTTTAAGAATCAACTAAAAGAAAATGTCTACCGCCACCTTCTTCATAAATTTTTATTTTTAAATGATCTCTACACCGAATGTGGGGCTCCAGCTCGCAACCACGAGATCAAGAGTCGCATACTTGGAGCACCTGGGTGGCTCAGCCGGTTAAGCATCTGACGCTTGATTTCAGCTGAGATCATGATCTCAGGTTTGTGAGATCGAGCCCTCTGTTGATTCTCTCCCTTTCCTTCTCCCCCTTCTGTCCTCTCTTCTCTCTCTTCCTCTCTCCCCATCTCTTTAAAAAAAAAAAAAAACAGGAAAGGCAGAGTTACACGCTCCACCAACTGAGCCAGCCAGGCACCCCTAAATTTTTTTTATCTGAATTGGAAATTTAGAGTACTGAACTCTTAGATGGGTTATTGAAATTTAAGATTGCATGAATTATTTTGTGATTATTTTATGAGATGTATTTAAAGCAATTCGTATATTTAGTCACAAGGAAGAAAAAGGAAAAACAGTTTTATGAATAAATACTGGTTATTTTCTTTCATTTTCCTAGTGCCTATGATTATACGCTACCACCTATGGAGAAGGCCCTTGTGAAAACGGACATTCAGGTAGCTCTTCCTTCTGGGTGCTATGGAAGAGTAGGTAAGTGATTTAAGACATGGTAACTATTTGTCAAGCTCTTCCTTTGTGATCTCTTCCTTCATCTTAGTTCTTCCTTAATCTCAGTTTCATTCAGGGCATAAATGAGGGAAGAGATATTGTTTGGCATGGATCCTAAAATAAAGAAGTGCCAGCTGTGATGGCAGATAAAGCCTCTTGAATACTACATTTCAGTTACGTATCTCTTTTTTGCACACACTCATACCCCTAACCCCTCCCAACCCTCCCCCTCTCTTTTTTCTGATTCCTTGAGCTCTTAGGAGGCTCACGTTGGCCCCGGAGTTTTTCTCTCAACTCCTCACTGAGACACTGAAAACACAGGTGGTTTTTAACTGAACTCCCCCTCCAAGGATCAGACTGCATCTGAAGTTAGACGTCTTCGTGAAGATGATGACGAGAATGGCTAATGCTTGTAATAGAAGAAAATAGAGGCATGGTTGGGCTAATGGCACACAGCATCTTTTATCCTGAGAGTAAAACTTTTGCTTCTCTTCGCTCAGAGTCCATCAGACCGTTTAGCCTTTCCCCCTTTGGGTGTTCTCCCATGGGGTATGTTGGGTTCACAGGTACCCTTCAGGTACCATCAAAGTGGGAGGAGCTATGACAACGAAGAGCCGGTCGCTGTCACTGGAGAGAGTGTTCAAAATGTTCTTAAATTGCATAATCACTTTCTAGCTTCAGAGTAAACATGAAGGAACAAATGGAACTGTGGGTGGGAAGGGGCTAGACCACCACCGTCTTGTGACCATGAGTGTGAGAACTGCTCATACTTCTGCCTTTCAAAGAAAAATGAGATGGGCTCATTCTTTATCTCCTTTTGGTAGCATTTGGCTGAGAGTATTTTGGGGGGTGGAGATGAGGAGATGGAATTGAAATAAAAGGAAAAGCAGGAAGCAGCATCATTTAATGACAAGTGCCTGATTTAAGTTATTCTGGAATAGAAAACTAGAAGCTGGAATAATTAATGAGAGGCTTGATGCTCAAGTCAACAAATGTAAGGTACAAAGTTCGCTTGTTTATGTTTTCATTTTAAGAATAAAAAACATGGGAATTGAATTTTTAAGGTTTAGTTTTTGACCATGTGCCTGACTGATACCAGGCCTTTTATCTTACTCTGGTTCGTTTGTTTATACAGACACGTCATTTGGCATTTGAATTAAGAGTAAGATTCCCAGTTTCTAGGCTAAGCTCTGTCTGCTACTTATTGGTTAAGTTTATATCTGTCTCTCTCCACTCTCCTCCTCTGCCCTCTTTCCATCTAGACTGCGTCAGTTCAGATCTCCCATCATAAAACAAAAGTCTTCTTCCTCAGCCCTGTTCACTGCCAGCTGCAGTCCGCCCTTTGTGGCAGACTGCTTGAAAGCGTTGGCCGAGGTTGTCCCCAGTTGCTCACTTCTCTGTCTACCCCAATGGTCCACCGCCAGGCCATCGTGAATCCTCAATGGACTGAAGTCGTGTGGGAGTGATTTAAGCTGCCTTGGAATTAAACTTTGTCGAATTTTTCTACACTGTTCTTTCCTACTTTAAAAAACAGTGTAATAAATAGATTCTTGGGTAGAACCATCTGTTAAAGTTAAGATGAAGAGGTAGATGTCCTAGGAGCTGAGAGTGGCATACTGAAATTGTGTAAATTACATCCAGTATTGCATCTCCCCCTGCAAAGGGGCCCACTTCCTTTTTGTTTTCGTTTTTGTTTTTTAGCTCCCCGTTCTGGCTTGGCTGCAAAACACTTCATCGATGTAGGAGGTAATATGTTTACAATTTCATTCTGTAAATATGTGTTTGTGTTTACTTTGCCTTTGCTTAACAGGTAGTACTCAAATGACAGATTCAAGACAAGAAAATGATTTTTGTTCTTTTACCTCTTTAGAAAGTTCCACCTCTGAAATAATAAACAATCGTGATGCAGTTTCAGATATTATTTGGTTATGTCTAATTTTAAAGTGACCATGATGTGAAATACATCTTATTTTACTAATAGGCTAACTAGACATTATCCTGTGGATAGGATTTTTGCCCTGGCTTAGTGATAATCTGCATTTAGTCCAAAAATGACTCTATTCTTAAAAGAAAGTAAGTTTTATAAGGGTAGGGAAAGCTTTCATATCATTTTTTTAAGCATGTTTTGCTTAAATAATTAAATTATTTAAGCATTGCTATTAAATTATTTAAGCAAAAGTTTACAGAAAATGCAGGTCAGTCTTGTAAGAATTTTTGTACCTGTATAAGAGAGCTATCCACATTTGGCAAAATACAGAGAAAACACTATGCTTCCCTATCTACATTTTTTGTCAAGCAAGTACTCAGCGACTCCTGTTTCCCTTATGATAAAGCCCTTACTCACATCTCCCAAAGTCAACAACTTCATTGTAGAGCCCCTTTTGTGAAGAGCCCCATCCCTGCTTGGCCCTCTTGTCATCAGCTGCCTAACCACCCTCACCATCAGGAAATTCTCACCTTTCTGATACTGCGTTCCATCTCCTTTCTGGAGTACTGACCTCACTGACCTTTGTCCTGACTTGTATTCCCATCATAGTGAGCAGAGTGCCTCACCTAATTAGGTATCTTGGCCCTCCAGTTCGTGGGTATGCTAGATTCTCCAAATCCCTCCATACTTAACAGAGCTACTTTTTAGCGGATAAAGAACTGGCTTAGAGAGGATCCCAAGCGCACATGTAAACCCTGGATCTTCACCCGTGATTCTAGTCTCTCTGTTCTTTACACTGCAGTTAAATGCTGAGTGTCCCCTCACTACATCTTTCACCAACCAGGTGCTGTCCTAAATTAGCTTGCCCTTAACTGGTGCTGCAGGCATTAAGGAATGAGGCATGTCTGAGGCTTGTCTCTGGCCTGCCCCTGCAGCCTCCCCTTGGTGTCACTAGGTGGTGCTGTGGGGCAAGACAGGATCCCCAAGGCGGTCCTTTATCCGGGACTGAAAAGGAACCAGGTTTGACGCAGCAGGGATGAACAGCCTGCTTGGCTCCGAGAATTGCCTGGGCTCAGTTATGCTTGCTTTTCAAAAATACTTTTATAACATCAAGTATGGTAATTTAGGACTGTAACTTCAGAATATAAGAGATTGCATATATTTTTAAGGAAATTTCAAAGGGTTGTGAAAGGAACGTGGGCTTTGGAGTAGCAACTAGACTTGGGTCCCAGCTTTGTCATTCATTGGCTAGTTGGTACTTTCTGAGCCTCAGTTTGCTCTTCATGAAATGAAAATTGGTGTGCCTGCCTCACAAGGATAGGAGGATTGAGTGATAATATATGCAACACATCTCACACTGCTTGGCATATATTAGACCCTATAAGTTATATATATATATTTTTTAATTTATTTATTTGACAGACAGATCACACGTAGGCACAGAGGCAGGCAGAGAGAGGGAGGAGGAAGCAGGCTCTCCATGGAGCAGAGAGCCCGATGTGGGGCTTGATCCCAGGACTCCGGGATCATGACCCGAGCCGAAGGCAGAGGCCTTAACCCACTGGGCCACCCAGGTGCCCCTATAAGTTATATTTCTTTTTTTTTTTTAATTAAAGATTTTTATTTATTTATTTGACAGAGACCACAAGTAGGCAGAGAGGCAGGCAGAGAGAGAGAGGGAAGCAGGCTCCCTGCTGAGCAGAGAGCCCGATACGGGACTCGATCCCAGGACCCTGAGATCATGACCTGAGCCGAAGGCAGCGGCTTAACCCACTGAGCCACCCAGGTGCCCCATAAGTTATATTTCTTATAGAGAATTCATAGACTTTTTTTTACTGTGGCAACTTTTTTTTTTCTTTCTAACTTTGTAACTAATTTTTGCTCTGTTTAAAACAACCTTCTGAAAGATTCATGTAAACGAAACGGAAAGTTAGTTTGCCTGGTGGTTGGTGTGGTATTATTCATAAAATCACATTGTGGTGTGTTCTTGGACGCAGAGTCTCTTAAAAATGTCTCTTAAGGGGGCGCCTGGGTGGCTCAGTGGTTTGGGCCGCTGCCTTCGGCTCGGGTCATGGTCTCGGGATCCTGGGATCGAGTCCCGCATCGGGCTCTCTGCTTGGCGGGGAGCCTGCTTCCTTCTCACTCTCTCTGCCTGCCTCTCTGCCTACTTGTGATCTCTCTCTGTCAAATAAATGAATGAAATCTTTAAAAAAAAAAAAAAAAAAAAAAAAAAAAAAAAATGTCTCTTAGGCACACGTTTATCATAGTTGGCCACAGTTTTTACTTCAGAAGAGAGATGTTGTTAGAAATCCCAGGCTGTAAATAAGGGTCAAAGGGAAAAGTTGAGTATGCAGGATTCTGTTCAGAATTCACATCTGGTAGGTGTGGATAGTTTTCACTAAAGAAGGTTTCCAACAAATGACATGCCAAAGTCTTGACACAGTAAAACTTTTGCCTGAAGTCAGTTAATTACTCTGCCAGTTCCAATGTATGATTTTTCCAGTGATAACTTCAAAATGCTTTCTGCTTTCTCATGAAGAGAAATATCCCTGATGCTTATGTTCCTTACGTAGAAAAAGAATGTCTTGGGCTTTTCTTGAAGGTCAGATTGCCTCTGAGTAATAAATAAACTTGGAACAATTGGATTTTTCATGTGGTGGGCATTCATGCTAAAAAAAAAAAAGTATTGAGGATGCATTTTTTTTTTCTGCTATACATTTTAATTGACTTTGAACAGCTTCATTTCTTTTTTTATTTTTAAAGATTTATTTATTTGTCATAGAGAGAGAGAGGGAGAACACAAGCAGGCAGAGCGGCAGGTAGAGGCAAAGAGAGAAGCAGGCTCCCACTGAGCAAGGAGCCCGATGTGGGACTCGATCCTAGGACCCTGGGATCATGACGTGAACCGAAGGCAGCGGTTTAACCCACTGAGCCACCCAGGCGTCCTGAACAGCTTCATTTCTTTTAGTTAGTTAGTTAAAAGGGTTTTCACATCTCTATGTGCGAAGCATAAAATCTTGGTAGATATCTGGCTTTACGGAATTCAAGACACCCGATTCGTGGGTATGCTAGATTTGTATTTGATGAGACTGCCTGATAGCTACATAGCAAAGGTCTTTCCAAAAGGGATTGTTTTTGTGTGGGAGAAGATGCCATATAGTAAAAACATAAATACTTGCAGATCATAGGTAAAAGATATAAATACCCAAACAAACTGATAAGGGAAATTGTGCAATCAGGGAATAAATCATAAATAAAATACAGAATAGGCCATATAAATGTGCAACAAACATACAGAGGAAAAACATTCTAACCTCATTAGTCATCAGGGAAATGCAAAGTAAAGCCATGAGATATCATTTTTCACTTGTCACAATGGCCAGAATTTTTTTTAAGATTTTATTGAATTTTTAAAAATATTTTATTTATTTGACAGAGAGAGACACGACGAGAGGGTACACAAGCAGGGTGTGTGGGAGAGCGAGAGAGAAGCAGGCTTCCCACCGAGTGGGGAGCCTGATGTGGGGCTTGATCCCAGGACCCTGGGATCAAGACCTGAGCCGAAGGTAGACACTTAACAACTGAGTCACCCAGGTGCCTTGAATTTTTTTTTTTCAATTGATTTTTTTAAAGATTTTAATTTAATTTATTTGACAGAGAAAGAGAGAGATCACAAGTAGGCAGAGAAGCAGGCAGAAGGGGAGGCAGAAATAGGTTCTCCGCTGAGCAGAGTCCAATGCGCTCTATCCCAGGACCCTGGGATCATGACCTGAGCTGAAGACAGAGGCTTAACCCACGAGCCACCGAGACGCCACTCAAATTTTTTTTAATTGGGGGTGTCTGGGTGGCTCAGTCGATTAAGCGTCCAACTTTTGGTTTCAGCTCAGGTCATGAGATCAGGCCGCATGTCAGGCTCCTGGCTCCATGCTCAGCAGAGTCTGCTTGAGATTCTCCTTCTCCCCTTACCCCTCCCCCCACTCACATGTGTACTTTCTCTCAAATAAATAAGTCTTTAAAAAAAAAGATTGCTGTCATTTGGTACTGGTAAGAACTTTGGAATTGGGCATTCCTAAATATCGCTGATAGAAGTTTGAATTGCTATACCTTTTTTGCAAGGTAATCTAGAAATATCCGTTAAAATCTTAAATGTACACACCCTTTGATCAGGGAAGTGCCTTCTGGAAACTTTTTGATGAGACTGAAAATCACTGAAATACAAGGACATCTGACATCTGACTAATATACAAGAAAGTAATATGTAAAATCTATTACTGTAACATTGGCTACCCGAGGGAAGGTAGGGAACATTATTTTATTTTATATGTATGTGTAGTATTTGCGTAATCTAAGGTTTTTCTTACAAAGTAGAAACTAAGAGTTCAGAAGTCTGTCTGCATTGTCTTCATTGAGCCCCTTCCAGACAAATGAGTACTTGCCTGAACTTGAGATCACCAGCTCCGAGATTCTGTGGTCTTCTGGGGTCATTTGTTCCAGCAGGGAATAGCATGTTCTCCGCAGGGGTTTCTCCACTGAATCCCATCCAGGTTGTTCTACAGCCAGAACTTTCTGTGTATAGAGAATACAGAAAACAGCCGGTCCCATCGTTCTACCAATTACACATTAAGGACTAATTTAATGGTCAAGTGGCAGTGAGGAAAGATGCCAGTTTTCTGGATTCTTTGACTTGGTCAAGGTTTTGTTTCTGCACAGCTAGAAAAGAAAAGACTGTTTCCTTCAGTCTAGACATGATATGAACGAGCTCTGCTGCCTTTCTGCTACTTACCTACTCCTGCTCACGGTTTAAAATTACTTATCTTTTGGGACGCCTGGGTGGCTGCCTTCACCTCAAGTCAAGATCCCAGGGGGATTGGTCCTGGATCGGGCTCCTTGTTCATCGGGGAGCCTGCTTCTCCCTCTTCCTGCTGTTCCGCCTGCCTGTGCTCTCTCTTTGACAAAAAAATAAGTATTTTTATCTTTAATTCAAACTCTTAAAAGTGTTGTCAGGAACCTTTAAGAAGGCTCAGTTTGATTTCATTTATCCCCAGTAAATTATTCATAAAGCACAAGGATTCATTTAAACTTCTACTGTAATCCACTGGAGAAATCTAAAAGGTTGGTTTTTCTGAGTACTTTACCCCATGCTGGACTTTTCCCTCCTATAAGAAAATTTGAAAGGGAATGCTTACTTTTGTTCTTTTAAAAAGAAAAAAAAATTTCAGTTGACCTTCAAATAATTATGAGTTTGGTCAGTCAGCATTGACACCCATTGAAGTACATTCCCGATTGTTTTTTCTTTTCTTTTTTTCTCTTTAATAAGCTATAACATGGAGCTACATTTAATTGGAGTCCCATGAGTCCTAGCCACCATTTAACAAACTGGGGGAAAGAATGAACATGTATAAAAGGAAGTTGGCAGTGGGGAGGATGAGGAGGAAGAGAAGTGACTCCTAATAGGGGATTTTATTTCAGGGTAATGAAAATGGTCCCCCAAACTGATTGTGGTGATGGTTACACAGTTCCACAGTTCTGAGTATTCTAAGAACCACTGAGTTGTGAATTATATCAGTATTGAAGGAGGAAAGGGGAAGGCCTGCTACACCTGTGTTATCTGTGCTTATGTTTATGGAAACATGTTATCTGTGCTTATGTTTATGGAAACATTTTAACTTCTTGGCTCAAAGTTAAATGCTAACAAGCCTGGTAAATGGACCTCTCTGGGCCAAGGCAGGGCCCTGGCTCAAGTCCTGTCCTGCAAAGATTTGTTGTCCCTGTGTTCGTAATCTCAAAAGGTCCTGATCACACAGGGTGTTAGGGAAAAGTGTGCTCATTACTAGGCTGATGTGCAAATGTCTTCCGAGAGCTCATGCTCTAAGAAGGGCTGGTGGCTCATATTAAAAAGAGAGGTGGAATATGAATGGAAGGATTCACCTCCATTTTTGTTATAAAATGAGTGTTCTGATATTAGCCGGCCTGAGGCTTAACAGCGTCAGCACTGAGTAATTCCACTGCAGATCTTCAGGCTATTGGACATTTTTATTTATGACTCCATCATATTTCAATCTGGATATTAGTGGGAAGCAGCTACCAGGAAAAGCCCTTAAAACCCAAGTTGTAATTTTTTTCTGGTCTTTTTAGCAGGTGTGCAGCAGATGCACAGGAGTTTGGGAGTGAGGATGACCCATCTGAGATCCCAAGTAACCACTCCCAGTTTAGAGTAGGAAATGACACCATCTGTAAGGGTGACAGGTGGGAAAATTAGGGCCATTCTATAAATTCTATGTATTTGCATTTTAGTAAGACTCATTTCTTAGTTTTCAGACTTTACCTAGTTCCAGAGCAAGATTACTTGTTTGTGAGGATTAAAATCTCGGAGCTACATAAGAATGGTTTTGAGGTAATCCTATACCCTCAGTGTTTTGGTAGCATAAACCGCACTCATGTTACTCTTCTTTTCCTTAGCTGGCGTCATAGATGAAGATTATAGAGGAAATGTGGGTGTCGTGCTATTTAATTTTGGCAAAGAAAAGTTTGAAGGTATGTTAAATGCATTTAGTCACATAAATGCACAGAAAATGAATTTTCTGAAGTCTGAGTGTCTGTATAACACATGCTCCCTCTAATTCTCACTGTACAGGCAAGATTAGAGAAAGCATTAATAAAATATCAGTAATAAACTCTTATTTCCTTTCAAGTCAAAAAGGGAGATCGGATCGCACAGCTCATTTGTGAACGGATTTTTTATCCAGAAATAGAGGAAGTTCAGGTAAATATCATAAGAGCCAAGCAGGGAATAAATGATGTCACCTCTTCAGTGAAGGGAAAAATACAATTTCAAGGGTTTCCTATGCTGTTTGTAACTAAATAATAGCACATATAATAGTCCTATTTAAAGCAAAATTAAAAGCTTAGTTTTAGAATTTCGTGAAAATTTTTTTAGCTATTTTATGGCATTACTTTGGGTAATAAATCATTTAAGTATACCCTGAAATTCTATTTCTCTTAGCTTTTTTGAAAATTTTCCAATATTTTATTTATGGAGCTTTAAAAAAATTGAATTTCTTTTTGTAATCTCTTTGAAAGAATAAAAGTCTTACAGCAAGAATAAAAGTCTTACAGGTTAGGAGCTAGAGAGAATGAAGGAGAACTGAAATGAACTACCTGGTAACCACCTTTATGTCTTTTCAGGCTTTAGATGACACTGAAAGGGGTTCAGGAGGTTTTGGTTCCACTGGGAAGAATTAAGTTGTGCCAAGAATAGAAGATGAGAAAACATACTTTTTCTTAAAAATAAAGTGTTTTTGCTTAAAGTGTTTTGGTGTTTTGTACATCTGTAAATGTAATAGCTTTAGCTTCTAAAACTGTTTGGTTCTCTTAGGAATTAGGAAAAGATACCTCTGTTGGTGGGGGGGGTCCCATAAAACCTGACATGCTTATGTTTTTACACATCTGATTATTGTATAAATCTGTGGTGACCTAATACAAACTTTATTATTATTATTATTATTTTAATTAATTTATTTATTTTTTCAGCAAAACAGTATTCATTGTTTTTGCACAACACCCAGTGCTCCATGCAATACGTGCCCTCCCTATTACCCACCACCTGGTTCCCCCAACCTCCCACCCCCGCCCCTTCAAAACCCTCAGGTTTTTCAGAGTCCATTGCAAACTTTATTTTTTTAATCAGATGTATATCGATTACAGATCCCAAAAACCCTATATTATTTAATTCACTAAATGCTTCCTCTTCAACTTACTTGGTTGCTTTGTGAATCATAAGCAGTGCCTTTCATTCAACGAATTTGAATTCTTTCACAGACAAATTATTGTATGAAGTGAACTAAAAAGATAATAAAAAGAAGTTGAAGTTATTCTTTGTTCGTCCCTTCTCTTCATTGCTCTCAAAAATGTTTTTGATCTCGGGGCTCCTGGGTGACTCAGTCAGTTAAGCGTTTACCTTTGGCTCAGGCCATGATCCCGGGGTCCTGAGATGGAGCCTCGCGTAGGGCAACTTGCTCAGTGGGAAGCCTGCTTCTCCCCTCCCTCTGCTTGCCATTTTTCTGCTTGTTCTCTCTGTCTGTCAAATAAAATCTTAAAAAGAATGTTTTGGGTTTGTTTTTTTTTTTTAAAGATTTTATTTATTTGACAGAGAGATCAGTAGGCAGAGCAGCAGGCAGAGAGAGGGGGAAGCAGGCTCCCTGCTGAGCACAGAGCCCGATGCTGGGCTCCATCCCAGGATCTGAGACCATGACCTGAGTAAAAGGCAGAGGCTTAACCCACTGAGCCACCCTGGTGCCCCCCAAAAAGTTTTTGATCTTAAGATTCTTAGTGACATTTGGGAAGAAGAGAATCCTCTTCCCAAAATCCTTATTTTTTTAAATTACTATTATTTTGGGAGGGGGTGAAGAGAGGGAAAGAGAATCTTAATCGGGCTCCATGCTTAGCACGGAGCCAACACAGGGCTTAAGTTCATGACCCTGAGATGATCTGAGCCAAAATCAAGAGTTGGACTTTTTTTTTTTTTTTTTTTTTTTTTTCTTTTTACAGATAGAGATCACAAGTAGGGAGAGAGGCAGGCAGAGAGAGAGAGGAGGAAGCAGGCTCCCTGCCAAGCAGAGAGCCCGATGCGGGGCGCGATCCCAGGACTCTGGGATCATGACCTGAGCGAAAGGCAGAGGCTTTAACCCACTGAGCCACCCAGGCGCCCCTCAAGAGTTGGACTTTTAACCAACTGAGCCACCCAGGCAGCCTTATTATCTTTTATTCATCCTTTCAGTAGGCCCCATGTTGGCTGGGTAGAGCTGTGTTTGTGAAAGGAGTTGAAACCTGGGTATTTGCAGACGGTTGGTTCTTCTGATTTCATTCCATCAAATAAATTGTACAAGTTGTGTGAGTTTCCCTCACTAAAGTAGCGATAATAGGCCATAGGCAATTTAATAGGGATAAAGTACGTAATGATGTGTGTTGAGGCTGCCGGGTTTTCCATCCCAGGTACTTTTGAGTTACTTTCTGTGAGCAGCATGCCCTTGCAGGTGCGGGGGCTGAGTTTGTGCATTAGCTTGATGGACCTCGTCTGCAGCTTTCCAGGCACGCTTTCCTGTGCTATATGCCCAGACCCCTTTGCATCAGGGCTTCAGTGTCACTAAGGCTTTGCCGGTCAGACGTCCTGGTGTTGGATTCACGGGACATCATTTTGCGACTGTGGGCCATATAGATGGGGGGTGCTTCTGGAGCTGGTGGCCCTCAGCTGCCCAATTCCTGGAAGCACAGGCTAGGAGTTTGTTTCTTCTCTCCTCCCAGTGAATCTTTAGGCCATGTTATAATCTGCAATGTAGTATTTTCCAGCTGTGGGTCGCAATTCATTGGTGAGTCATGAAATCAACTCCTCGAGTGCATTTTTAAAAATTAGAGAAACAGCTGAGGACAACCCACGTCAGATGGGTAAATATTGTGAACATTGTTTGAATTACATATTTGTGTGTTCGTTTGTATACTAGGTCATGATATAAATTATTTCTGCAGTCAATAAAATTCAAATAAATCTTTCTGCTAAACTAGTGGATTCTATCCTCTGAACCCTGACCAGTACATAGTAACAGTTGAGTAAGAACAAATGGTATGATGTGACTGCCAAGAGATTTGGCTTAGCTCACACTGTTAATGTTTGTTCCACTTACTGAAAGTCTGCTTTACTTCTACAAACTGCTTGTTTTTCTCAGAGCATACCTGTGGGAGAGTAGATAAAACACTCTATAGATGACAAAAGTGGGCACAGAAATGTTGAGTAACTTGCTTAGTATTTCAGCTCGTGACCACTGTTAAAACTCAAGTTCTGTGGCTTCAAAGTCCATGTTCTTTGCATTATCTTCAGTCTTCCGAGTGGTAGAGAGAATACAAAATGGAAGAGATGGCTAATGACGGTCCTCTAATTTATTCGTACCTGGCGTCTGTTCCCGTCTGGGCACCGTACTCAAGGGAGGTTGTTTCAGATCTGAAGCTACTCTGAGAGAGACTTGGAACCATGCTCATGAGGGACAAATGGAAGATGGGGTTGTTTGGAGGAAAAGTGTGTGTTGGGTGTGGGAGACTGGAAGGGGGCTGGCTAGAGAAGGTCCCTGGAGTAGGATAGGTCTTTGATTTTAAAGACTCAGGAAGGAAATTGGGTTTGTCATATGTGACCTGCAAGACTGGAACTAAGATGAGCTCATTTAATCTATAGAAGATGGTGGCTATAAAGAGAAAATACGTTTTGGTCTTTGCCCCCCAGTTGCTGGCACAGAGCTCATAAGCCCTTGTCATTTCCTAAGTGAGAAGAGCGCCAGGAGAACCTCTTGTTCTAATATTAGCCTTTGACCCCAGGTGCTGACACTGAACTCCCGAAACCCTTGTCACTTCCTGGATGAGGACTGTTTTGTTCAAATGAGGGCATTCCGGGTGGCTTCCTATGGCTCCTGGGTGAGGGCTGGTCCCCAGAAAGACAAAGCCATGATTGGAAGCTTAGCATTTCCAGTCCACCCCACCGAGAGGAGAAAGGGCTAAAATGGGAATTAATGGGTCATGCCCATGTGATGAAGCCTCCATAAAATCCCCAAAATAAGAGGTTAGGAGAGCTTCCGGGTGGCAATGACATGAAGGTGCTGGGAGAGTGGAGAGCCTGCAGTGGGCATGGAGGCTCCATGGCCCTTCCCATATAGCTTGCCCTCCTTATCGTGAATCTGGATCTTTGATCATGTCATTTAACCAACCGGTGAACAACTGTGTTTTCCTGAATTCTTTGAGACACTTGCAAATTGAACTGAAGGAGAGGGACACGGGACCCTCTGGCCTGTAGCCACTTAATCACGGGTGACAGCCTGGTCTTGTGACACATCTGAAGTGTGTGGGGTGGGGGGCAGTCTTGTGGGATTGAGCCCTTAAACTGTGGGGTCAGATGCTATCTCTGGGTGGATCGTGTCAGAACTGAGTTAAATTATAGGACCCCCCTGCTGGTATTACGGAGAATTGTTTGGTGTGTGGAAAAGCCTCCACACCATGGGTGACCAGAAGTGAGGTGGTTAAAGTAAGTAGTAAAGGACACAAACAGGGAAGAAAGATGTAGGAGGGCAGACCTGGGTTTTTCCCTACATAGGAAGGAAACAAGCTGAGTTTTTTCCTTATAGTGATATAAGGGCAGATTCCTGGAGCTTCCCTAAGATAGGAAATTTAATGAAAAAACAAAACGAAACAAAACAAAAAAGAACATGCCATATGCAAGAGGCCTACCGGTCAGTTGGGTTGGGTGCATTCAGACCAATTTTCTATGTTACATGTGCAAAGTCTGGATATTTTAGATCATTTTTTACTTTGTTTTCTTGTGAAATACAACATTTGGGAAATGTACATAAAACAAAAGTGTTCAAGATTGAGAAGAATTACAAAATAGAACATGTAAATAGTCGTCTGGACTGGTTTTCCAGGAGGTGGAAGCGCTGTGCTAATAAGGCTTGGTTCCTAAGCTCATATCAGTTTTGCTTGATTCCAACCAGGTGGGTTCATTTGGTAGGAAAAGGGCAACCTGGTAGCTTCCATTTATAAGGGCAAGTTCTTCCTCCTTAGCAGAAAGGAAACCAAAGTTTTTTGGCCAAAGTTTTGGCCAAAGACAAGTCTCGTTTTACACGTAGGACTGCACTTTAGGATCTTCAGATGAACTACAAGTTGAATAGTAACCACACTCTCAGTTCACTCACTTCCCCAGGCAGAAGCCTTCTTCCTTGACAATTCTGCCTCACTCACTGATGATGCCCATTGTCCACCCTGTCCTTGGTGCTAGACACCTCAGAGGAGAAATATTCAGGGAGACACCTACAGGCATTCACTCCTCCAGTTATCTCACCAGGGCGGCTATCAGCTGAGGAAGCCTTAAGGCTTAAGGAAGCCTTACTTAGGAGGAAGTACTTAAACAATTGGCCTAGGTGCGTAAGGAGGCCAAGGCCCAAGATTGGGGTTTCAGAGCACCCTCCTTCCACAGTACCTCCCACAATAGGACCCTCCCGATCTCCCCTGACAGGACATACAGGATAATTATTTCCTCCAACTCGTTTTCCATCTTATCAATGGAAGAACGATGGAGGACTAGAAAGCTAGGATACGTAGGCACCTGGAGTTTTGTGAAATGAATATATCGGGGTTGCACTTAATGGGCCTCAGACACTGGTATGGTTATGGGAGTCGTGAGTCCAAGTTGTCCCTTGGAGCATTCTCAGCAGGGCTCCTTACCACAAGCATGCTGCTTTGACCATCCCCAACTCACTCTTGGCCAGGTTTCTCATTTCTCTTCTTTTCCCTGCATATTCCAACACCAGTAGTGGTCCCTGTTAGAAGATTGCCAAGAGCTCAGACATCTCTCTGCCCCCCAACTTCCTTCCCTTCTGGTCACCTCTACTGCATGCCCTTAAGTAGCAGTGATGAGCTCTTGGTCTTGAGAACTGCAGATTACAGAGAACAATAGAAATCATGCACCAGGGGCGCCTGGGTGGCTCAGTGGGTTAAAGCCTCTGCCTTCAGCTCAGGTCATGATCCCGGAGTCCTGGGATCCAGCCCCGCATCGCATCGGGCTCTCTGCTCAGCGGGGAGCCTGCTTCCTCTTCTGTCTCTGCCTGCCTCTCTTCCTACTTGTCTGTCAAATAAGTAAATAAAATCTTTAAAAAAAAAAAATCATGCACCAAAGCTCAATGATATTTGTAGGAATATTTATAGATTAGAGAGTGTCCCTAGATATAGAGAGAACTGTATGTGCAAAACCTATGCTAAGAAGCATGTGATCATTCTAGTAAAGATAAAAGGGTAAGCTTTGATCAGCCATTTAAAACCATCATACTGCTCTGTTCATTAGTATAAAATATACTGTTTTATGTAACTGACCCAATCCTTTTAGCTGAGAAATGCCCTCAGTATTATATCATCATTCTGGGAAGAGAGGTGAGGTGGGGAGAAATAACTTAGGTGAAAATAAAATGCCCTTTGCTGAAAAGATACCTCTCCCTTTGGAGATGGATTATCGACACAGTGTTTTGACAGTACTTTTTCTTTTCCTTACTGAAAAGAAGGAGAAAAGGGAAACAAACGAAACTGGAATTCTCTCACTGAGGGAATCTTCTCAAGAAGTATAAGGGAAAAAAAGAAGTAAGTTAAAAATGGTCTCCCCTTACTAGCAACAAAGCATGGTTAAATTGGGAAAAAATTTTAAAAGATCCAAGAGGTCTCTTAAGGAAAATACCTAATAATTTTTTATGAAAGTAAGATTATAGTGGCACCTGGGTGACTCATTTCGTTAAGTGGCTGCCTTCAGCTCAGTTCATGATCCCAGGGTCCTGGGATGGATCCCCACATCAGGCTCCCTGCTCAGCAGGGAGCTTGTGTCTTCCTCTCCCTCTGTCTCCCAGCTTGTGCTCACACAACCTCTCTGTCAAATAAATAAATGAAATCTCTGAAAAAAATGAAGGTAAGATAATAGAGGAAATTTAAGATTAAGAAATTACAAAATTTTCAAAAATGGATTGAGAGAAAGAACCTCTGGTAGAATAGTAGCAAAATAATGATTGTCTCTGTTGGAATTGCTGGTAATCTTTTCCTTTTTTGCTGTACTTCAACATTTTAAACATGAAGACTATATTATGTGTTTAAGAAAGCTTAAAATTTTATGATGAAACAAATTTTGATAATTACTATTTTAATGAATATTTTAAAATATTGAATAATATGGGAAGATTATGACTATAAAACTGCAAGTTGAGGGGCACCTGGGTGGCTCAGGGGTTAAAGTCTCTGCCTTTGGCTCGGGTCATGATCCCAGGGTCCTGCTGTCTGCTCAGCAGGGAGCCTGCTTCCCTCTCTCTCTCTCTGCCTACTTGTGATCTCTGTCTGTCAAATAAATAAACAAAACAAAAAGAAAGAAAGGAAGAAACCATCATAAAAACAAAACTACAAGTTGGTATAATACAACGCTAGCCTTGGTGTGTTTTAGACTCAAGTTTAAGGTCTGCTCTTTTATCAACTAAAAGATCTTGAATAAGTAAAGTAACCTACAACTGCTCAAATTTTTTTTTAGCATGAAGTAAGGATAATCATTGAGTAATCCGCAGGGTCCCTTCCGGCTCTTTTATTGCATTTTAGTGACTAGGGCATCCAGGCAGTATGGCTGTGGGAAACTACTGCCACCTGGTGGCAGTTATCTAAAGTGAGGGGGCTGTATTTAAAATATAAAATCATTCATTCACTCATTCATGCATGCTTATCCAGTATTTGCCTAGCATCTGTGTGCTGGGCAAGTGCCAGCATCATGGTTCATTCAATTCAGTGTTTCTGTAGATAATACTAGACGGGAGCTGTCACATGCTAGCTGTATGACTTTAAAGACATTATTTAACCACTTACGAGTCTCTGTCTTTAAGATCTGAAAAATAAAGATAATAATACCCAGCTTACATGATTAAAAAATCTAGAAATTATGGGTGTAACGTATCTCACACAGTCCACAGCAAAGAATATTTGGTCAATGAATGGTAACAATTATCCTCAAGAAGGTTACCATCTAGGAAGGGAAGTAAGACAAATAAGGAAATCATTGCAATATGTGATGTGCCTTGAAAATACAAAGAAGGCCCAAGGAACAGTCAGCAAAATGGCAAAAAAAAAAAAAAAAAAAAAAGGCAAACAGACTGGAATACAAAGGACATGTAGGAATTGCTGATAGCTGTTCTGGAATGGTGGGCTGCTGGTCTACTCCAAAGGGTCCTACGTGCCAGGGAAGCAGGGGCTAGCAGTAGAAGGCTTGGGGCAAAGAGTAACATCCTCAGAGCTGAGTCTCCAGAAGATTGATAGTAATCTAACATCTGTCACAATGAGGTTAAGAGACCATCGCCAGGATAGCTGGGCAGTAAGCACAGGGGACAACAAAGGAAGTATGGATAGAAAGCACTGAGACACTATAAAAACAAAGTTGAGAATGAAACTTTCAAAGACTTGAGACAGTGTTAGATTACAAATGAACGACCTGAAACTAAGGGAGGCTACAATGTGCTTGGGGTTATAAAACCAACCAAATCAGCAGTTGTAGGACTGGACTCCAAGGTTCCTGACTTGGGATCTCATAATATCCCATCTCCACCCAGGGAAGAGTTTAACCCAACTTTTGCCTAGGGTATAAACACTGAATAGGTGCAGGTTCCTAGGAAAGAAAGAAACTTTGTGACTATTTTCTAGCATGCCAGGGGCTAAAAGGGAAATACTGTGACAAAATATTCCTCTGTAAACCCATTCACTCTGAGTAGTAGAAAGGGCATTATCCTTAGAAGGAAATGAAATCCCAAGTGTGTTCCATTTTGAAACCCCTGTGAGATTTATAAGAGCTTAACTTTTAGTTGACATGAAATATTTTTTTCTCTGGCATCTTAGAAAAGCCGACAATTTCAGAGGTGATATTTTGACAAATAGTAGCCTAGCTCAGGACAAACGACAGGAAGCTCATAAAATATACTTTGACTAGAACAAAGGCAAATAATGATGTAATCCCATGCAGCTATATGTTTGGAATGGAAACGTTATATTGTTGGGAATTATAGGAAAAATAATATTGGAAGAAGACCAATGCTCTCTGAGGTCCCTGTCTGATGGGGGGTGGGGGAGGATACTTCCATGATATGTGGAATAATACAGTTCAGAAAAAAGAAGGTGCCCATTGAACTGAGACTGTGTTTGATTATCATAGAAGAGATGAAACACTTTTTCATAGTCAGAAAAATCAATATACAGCCAAAGAAGAGAAGCTGTTTGATGATAAGGCAATAAAAACTTCAAAGGGTAACTTAAAAATGTTTCCTAATTCATTTCAGCCTAAACTGATCCCCGTGCCGGTCTCACGCGGTCCGCCAGCTCTTTCACTGGAATATGTTAGCCAGTCTCCTTGGAATCATTGCCGGGTCTCCTTGGAATGGAAATTGTGTCAAACTCCGGGGGTGAGTGGGAGAAAAAAATGGTGCTGGCAGAAAGAGAGGAAGTGTTTTTTCAATTTAGTGCCAGAAGTAAGTGCTGACATCGTCTCCCACGTGTTTGGGGACAATGGCACATATCGCTGGGAACAAGTTCACTTTCCCAAATCCCTTGCTCAGAGGCGTTTGGCAAGTGGCTGCAGAAGTCACAGCTACTCCTCCCTCCCCATGCCCACACTTCTGAACCCCTTTCTTCCCTCTTGGCACAACAGACAGTTTCCACCTTTGTATTATTCGCATCATCATCAGAGTGAATTCTCTTATTCTGCCTACACATGCATGTTGAAGTGAGAACTCTTCTTCCTTACGTAAACCTCATTTCCTCTCTTCATGTGCATGCCTTTTTCAGGGGGAGGGACTGGAACAATAATCTCAGGTAACTTCAGAACTGCACAAAGCAAAGCCTGCATTTTCTAGGCTAAAGTTGACAACATTAAGTGAAAGGAGCTGGTGTCCAGTTGATGCTGATTAAGATGGGAGAGAAAGTGGTTAATTACATGGGCTGGGGGCCAATGTGCCTCCTTCCCCTCCCACCAAGTTCATGAACGTGTGGGTGTGTTTAGATTTCTCGGGCTGGCGGTGCACCTCTGCTGAACCTGCTGGGATAGCTGCATGGCCCTTGGCCATGCTGTAGCTGAGCGGGAGAGAGACATATATTGTTTATTTCTAAAGATACTTCTGTTTATATGTGACACGATGTTTGACGTCTAGCTGAATATCTTTTGGTTAAGGGCAAAAATAATCACCCAGTTGCTACATCTTACCTGTGCTTTCTCTCCAAGACTTACTTGTAGGCACGGAATATTATCTTTTAAACTGCTTTGTCCTGATATAGTTATCTGTGTCCACTTTTGTTAGACTCAACCGTGAGAGCCTCAGTTAGAATAGAAATCGCAGGAGGAAGGGAACTCAACTTTTGGAACACTGTGCACTCCAGTAGCATGCCAGTTGCATCACTTTTACCTGAGCTGGGTATGTCTTAAAGTCAGGGCAGAATTCCTCTTAGGGAATTCTGGTTTCTTTATTTTTAGGGAGTTGGCAAGACGTTCTGATGGGCTCCCTGGGTTTTAGAATGGGTCCCAGAGCTCAAAGCTTGCTTGGGCAGCCTAAGAAGGAGAGGCAGTAAGACTCAGAAGGGAGGGGGCCCCAAAATGTGGCAGAGGCTTATGGGAGAAGGAAGCAGAGCCAGAGAGAAACCTCTTACATTAAGGATAGCCAAGGAACTAGTTCTTTTACATATTTATTATGCAAATTTCCATCAGATACAGAAATAGAATGCATGAACCTCATGCAGTCATCACTCAGCTTCAACGAGTCTCAACTCATAGCTGATTTGTTTCTTCTGTAACCCCACCTACTCCCCCGTCCCCAACCCCAGTGAATTATTTTGAAACAAATCCCAGACATTGTATCATTGCACAGAGTCTGTTCATCTGTCCGCTGAGCCATCTGTTCTGCAGCTTCCCTCCTCTTACCCCAGCTTCCATCAAGGTGACCACACACGCAGCTGTAGTGTCGGTGGTGCTTTGGAGGATGACAGGAAGCCGAAAAGTTTGCATCTGGGCCTAAGTAGGTAAAGAACTAGACAGTGCTATGAAGGCTGATGCAGAGCTGAGATTAACAGTGAGTGGAACTCTCAAAAAAAAAAAAAAAGCAGAACTCTCAAGAATTCCTTAAATGATTGGGGGAATGGAAGGGAAGGTGGGAAGGCTAGCTATTCTACAGGAAGTCAGAGAAGGTCTTCATGCAGGACTGTGTGTGTGTGTGTGTGTGTGTGTGTGTGTGTGTGTGTGATTATTAAATTGAAGAGTGATTCTAAAAGGCTGCAAGTCTTGGGGACGCCAGACAGCTGGCTTTTGGGTTACAGTTGCATATTCCAAGTTTCCTTTCCTTGAAAGGAAAGAAAATACTAAATTTAGACACCATCTTTTAATTCCCCTATAATTTCCCTTTCTGTCTCTTTAACAAATGCAGTCTTTAGACAGCCAACACAAGGCATGTATTCTCAACAACGCCTCTCGCCTTTTGGACACATGACATCGCTGGGGAGGAGTTGTTAAGCGATCCCAATCCCAATTAAGTTTTCAGCTGCTCTCTTGGTTAAGTCACTGTTCTTTAATACTTTGTAACGGACAAGCAAATGTTACTCGTTTATGAAAAATGGACCTACATACATGAACAATCCTCCTGCAGGGGGTGGAGGGGAAGAAAAATGGGGGCCACAGTGGGACTAAATACAGATTTGTCAAATTAATAATGCTCTTTAGGTTCACAGATAAACAGAGGAACTGGGAACCTGAAATGTCATCTTCTCTTAAGAACCATTTACACAGTTGATAATTGCCCAAATAATGGTCCAACATTGCATATACCATGAGTTCTTTTTTTTTTTTTAAGATTTTATTTGTTTATTTAACAAAGAGATCACAAGTAGGCAGAGAGAGGAAGCAGGCTCCCTGCTGAGCAGAGAGCCCGAGGTGGGGCTTGATCCCCAAGATGCTGGGATCAGGGCCTCAGCCCAAGGCGGAGGCTTTAACCCACTGAGCCACTCAGGTGCCCCACCATGATTTCTTTTTTTGCACACTGTCTGGTGTGAGTTACAGGTGAGTTACTTCCAAGATGGTTTATCTCGAGAATTGCTATTTATATGCTGATGAAAAGAGATTTTTTTTCCTTTGAGAAAAGATAATGGCCACTTTCCTATCTGATAACTTGTCCTTCTGTCTTAAGAAAAGACGGAGATTTCACCTGAAAAACCAAAATGATGAGCAATGTTAAGGCAATGTATGTTGAGAATACTGCCCTTCAGAGGCCTTAGAAAATAACATCCAGACATCCACTAGATGTCACTTGATGTTTGTTTTTCTGAAGGTAGCATTTTCTTTTTAAAAAAGGTTTATCTGCAATTATGAATTGACGACTCCCAGTGGGTCCAAACTGGCAGAAAACAAGATGCAGCAATATTCGAGTGAAAGCAGGCAAAAGTCATTAAATGAGAACAATGATTATAACTTTAAATAAGATTTGGGTGGTTGTGGGGTTTGCATAATCCCTCCTGGCATTTGCAAGGATGAAGAGAAGCCAGCAGCTTTGCCCTCCTGCTGTGTTTAAACAAAAAATGGAAAATTGTAATGAACAGCTAGATTTTTCCTATCTTCCATTTTCTGTTTTCCTCCTCCTCCCTCCCCATTTTTAAGAGAACGCACTTTTAAAATGATTCCTTTCAATGAAGTTCTTTTGCAGCGTTTTAAGACTGATTTTTCTTTGTTCAAATTTCTACCCACCGATTAAAACCATTTTAGTCCGCATTATCTCAGGAAAAGGCTTGCGACAAAAGTCAATGGTGAAGATGTCTAGAAATTTTGTGAGGATTCTCTGGGGATACCCACTTCCCGTACTTGCTAAAAATCTAATAATCAGTTCCAGTAGAGACCATGTATCCTGGGGTTTTGTTTTGTGTAATGGCTATTTGTTTATTTTTTTAACTGTCATTGTATTTTGGTTTCACGATGGTTAAATAAGTCTCAGTATTAAGTAAACTTCTCTGACCCTGCCTATTTCCTGTCTTGTCAAACCTTTCCCTGTAAGAATAACAGTGTTCTTTTATTTGGTAGTGTGTGGCATGATGTTTTTGGCATGGTCAACCTTTTTGACTTGCAAAAACTTGTGACCTCAAGCGTGAGAGAAGTGAATGCTTGCTTTAGTACCTCATAGGGTCCCAAACTTAGAAAGGGTCCTGTTGCGTACATGTTAGGGTTGCAAAAGAATTATCAGCATATTTATTCCCCAAACATTACAAATAATAAACAGGAATAGTTTGTTTTTTACTAAGTTATTGCAACGATTAAACCCAAGAATACTCAAATATTTTGTTGCTACTAAACTTACATAATTTCTCAAATTGACGTAGCTAAACAAAGATGTAGTGCTTTTGTTTACTGTGTTCAATCTACATAGTTCATATTTTAAAAAACATTTTCAAACCAGCACGCATTACATGGAAGAGGTGGTATTGCTATTCCAAGTAAAAGAAGAGAAGAAAGGTCTTTATTGCCTAATCTTTACAAATCCAGATCTGACTGCTTGTCTAGTGGATTCTATAATGTAGAAATCAAGTAACCCAAATCAAGTATCAACCAAGGGGCATTTTTTTTAAGATTTTATTTATTTATTTGTCAGAGAGAGAGAGAGAGCGTGCACAAGCAGGAGGACCAGCACGCAGTGGAAGAAGCACACTCCCTGCTGAGCAAGGAGCCCAATGTGGGACTCTATCCCTGGACCCCAGGATCATGACCTGAACTGAAGGCAGACTCTTAACCAACTGAGCCACCCATGTGTCCTGGCACTTTTTTTTTCCCTTATGGTGGCAATTTGATAGCATTTTTCCTCTTTTGGTTTATCTTCTGTTTTTCAATAATGTAGACATTATGAGAATAAAAACCGTGGTGAACATCTCTTGCTTTAAAAAAAATTGGCAACTGCTGGGGCACCTGGATGGCTCAGTGGGTTAAGCCTCTGCCTTCAGCTCAGGTCATGATCTCAGGGTCCTGGGATCAAGCCCTGCATCAGGCTGCCCACTCAGCGGGGAGCCTGCTCCCCACCTCCTCTCTCTGCCTGCCTCTCTGCCTACTTGTGATCTCTGTCTGTCAAATAAATAAATAAAAACTTCAGAAAAAATTGGCAACTGCTAAATATCTTGAAATATTGCAAACTAATTGGATCTTGAGGAAAGTAATTGGGTTGATTTGAAGACATCATAGAATAAATTGTTAAAATCACATAGCAATAATTCTGGTAATTTTCTGAACATCTGAGCTAACAAAAATTTTCTAAATATCTGAAGTAGGTGGGATTTGATAAAAACTATTATCAAGCATTCTCTGTCTTTTATCCTTGGTCTAGAAATACCATTCTAGTAAAGAGTCTGTGATAGGCAGTAACAAATTAATAATTAAGGACTGAAGACACATTCCTCATCCCGATGTAGATAACTTTTTTCTTTCTGAAACACAGAGCTTAAACTCAGTTTAAGCCTGTCTTAATCAAACTTCTCTCTAGCATTCATTGTCATTCGGTATTTCTTCTTTTCCAGCGCTGAATCTAAAGAAATTTAAATGATATTATCAAAATTTATTGCATTCATACCACACACATATGCTCTCCTATACTGTAGTCCAAAACACTATTTTATTGTCTTCCTTTTATAAAAATAAAAATGAAATGCAGATCGTTCTCAGCTTATTTGGGGTTACTCCCTGATAGACCCACCGAAAGTTGGACAAGCGTTCAATTCCCCTAAACTACCAAACATCATCAATAATTAGTCTGGCCTACCTTAGGCAAAGTCAGAACATTTTCATTAGCCTACAGTTGGGCAGAATCATTAACTCAAAGCCTGTTTTATAATAAAGTGTTGACTCTCTCATATAATCTACTGAATACCATACTGGTGAGCAACAGAATGGTTCTAAGTGTATCAGTTGTTCGCTCTCCTACCCCGCGGCTGACTGGGGGCCTGCAGCTCAGTGACTCTGCCCAGCATCACTGGACAATTGCAGACTACTCATCACTATCTTGGGAAGAGATCAAAATTCAAAGTTTACCTAATTTGTATTGCTTTCACACCACCGTAAAGTTGAAAATTTCTAAGCCAGACCATCTTAAGTCAGTGCCATCTGTACAATTGACATATTACCTTTCCCACTTTTTAATATAGAGCTGTAATATGCCATAATGAAATGAAAAGGATTTAAAAGTTAAAAACTGGCACATTTTAAAGAAACACCCTTCAAGTAAAAAAGATGACAGCTCAGAATAAAACCCATAAGTTATTGGCAATCTTAGCTCTACTGTAGGGTCGTCCTGTATGGACTGGGAATTCAGCCTGCCTGGGTTCAAACCTTACCTCCTCACCCGCTACCTGTGGATTTGGGCAAGATAATGATCCTCTCCGACCTGCAATATCCTCTTATGGTAAAATGGGAGAAATGATCCGGCTTATGTTCCTTTTTTGGAAGAGTCAATCAATTCTATTTGCAAAATGCTTAGCACAGGGCCTGGTCCCTGATCAGTGTTTCAGAGGATCTACTATCATAATCATTATTATGATGCTAGATAATAGTATCCTTACAAACTTCAGCCATTTTTGTATCATCTGTTTTATTTATCTGATGAGAACTTTGCAAAGAATTGAGTGACTGGGGTAAAATTTGCATTGTGATTAAAGCACCTGAAATACACTTTGAATTTAGTTTGTGATTAGTTTTACCACCTATTTAACACAAACACAAGAATCAATGACCTTGCTTGTTATGATTCTAATAGCTATAAAAATATTTAAAAATTGCTTTGGACCATCTATGAATCTAGAGAATACTCGCAAAACAATTGTTAAATATTTACCCCTTTATGAGAGAACATAATGAGATATCAGGCAATATGTAATATATTCATTTTCCTCTTATTCTCTTCTTTTTAAAAACTAGTCTAAAATACACCCAGTAGGGGCGCCTGGGTGGCTCAGTGGGTTAAAGCCTCTGCCTTCAGCTCAGGTCGTGATCCCAGGGTCCTGGGATGGAGCCCCACATCTGGCTCTCTGCTCCTCGGAGAGCCTGCTTCCTCCTCTCTCTGTCTGCCTCCCTGCCTACCTATGATCTGTCTCTCTCTCTCTCTGTCAAATAAATAAATAAAATCTTTAAAAAAATTAAAAAAAATAAATAAAATACACCCAGTATTCTGCAAAGCATTGACTGGTGACGAATGCATTCCATGCTCACAGAACAGTCTTGTTCACTTCTACTGTGGTCAGACTTCTTACCATCTACAATGGCAAGATTGTTTAGCAATCTTAATGCCAATAAGTTAAAAGATCTCATGGTTAATATAAATAATCTGATTAATAGTCAAGCAAATTAAGTACTATCTGGTTCTACTGTGGCAGCAGTCCAGCCTAAATAAGAATGTTCACCAAATACTGAGCTACAGTATTTACAACAAACATATTGATCAAAGTAATACAAGCAGAATGAGAATGACAAAATTCAGACATCTTAAAATGATCACTCCATCTCTCCTGAACACATATGCAGGCCAGAGTACTGTTTTTTCACGTTTGTTGAAATTATGGAATCCTTGCGTGTTTTTTCTTCCCCAGAGTGGCAGTTTCCATCACCAATTGATTTGAGTTTGCAAGGCTGGCATTAGAGAGGATATTTATTCCCTCCTGTGACTGGGGTTGCAATTTTAATGGCCCTCTGCTAAATGCCATGGTAAGATAGCGTGTCTGTGTTCACACAGGCTGTAATCAAAGGAGCCAAAGGTAGTGTAGTCTTCCCCTCAATTACACATTTCTACATTGTCAGCGCCTTAGACTTAGGGGAAAGTGGAACATTTATCAGCCTTATTACTTCATCGGAAATTGAGGAAGATCTTGCATTATGAACTTGGGTAGCTTTTCCCATCTTCAACGGTTACTCATGTTCTCCTCATACACTGCTTCCTCCTTCACTCCTTATGCATACTTAAACAGATAGTGTCTTTTTTGTTTTTTTCCTTTTTAAAGATTTTATTTATCTATTTGACAGACAGAGGTCACCAGTAGGCAGAGAGGCAGACAGAGAGAGAGAGGAGGAAGCAGTCTCCCCGTGGAGCAGAGAGCCCGATGCGGGGCTCAATCCCAGTACCCTGGGATCACGACCTGAGCTGAAGGCAGAGGCTTTAACCCACTGAGCCACCCAGACGCCCCTGTTTTTTCCTTTTTAATATTAGACTTCTTTTTATTCTTTAGGTTTAAAAATGTAGTTGATTCTTATTACAAAAAAGTAAATACATGAACTTTGTTAAACTTTAGGCTAACAACTTCAGGATAATTCAAAAGGAAAAAAGCATCCATAATATCACCAACAGATATAACTAATATTTTGGAATAGTATCTTTAAATCTTTTAACTGGGCATAGATTTTTTTTAATATATTTTTCTTTTTTGAGATAATTACCTCTATATAATTTGGTACACTTCTTTTTTGTTAACTTCATTACAAAATAATTTAAAAACATTGATTTTGCATCATCTGCATTTTTTTAAAATTAACATTGTGCTGTGAATAGTATCTGTTTTAATTCTCCTGATGGCCATGTAAGGTGGACATTAGTATCCTTTTTTGAATATAAATAACTCAATCTAGGAGTCTTGGGAGAATTCAGTCCTACATAGTTTGACCTTTTGAACAAATTTTTTCGAATGTACCACAACTAACTCTTCAGTTTCAGCTATGGTTTTCCCCCAGCTTGATTTAGGCACTTTCTTAGGGTTTGCCTCTTATTCTGAGATCACTAGATCTAGTCAAAATCCCAAATCCTTAAAAACAAAACAAAACAAAACAAACAAACAGAAAACCCTAAATCCTTTGTATCACCATAGCATTATTACCTTCTCCTACTCTTTATTCTGTGGGAGAAACATGCTTTCCCAACATACAGCTTATTATGGAAACGTCCCCACTTGCTTTTCCAAATATCCTGCTCTTCTTGACTTTCTCTCTTCCAGTCTCCACAAAAATGTTTAAGAATTTGGAGGTAACAGTACATGGACTGCGTGATAATCGTAAAATAGTCCATTTACAACTGCCAACACATTCTTAGCTTTCTTCTTTTTTAAGTACCTTTGGGGACATTTATGGTTGTTTCTCCATCTATCTCCCCTCCTCCATGTAAGCATCAATGTGGTTATAGGGAGGTTGAGCCCACCCGGGGGTCCTATGCATCTTATCTGCTGGCCAATGACTGGTTCAGTGGTAGGCACGTGACCTGAGCCTATCCAGTGCAAGCACATTTGAGGCTGTTGCTGGGAATTATCAAAGATGCTCACTCTTTTCCAGCCACTTGAAAGAGGAAGCATTAGCCCCTGCAGGAAGTAGCAGCCATCTTAAAATCAAGAGAGGTGCCAGCCTCAGGATAGAGCTGACGACAAAACAACAGAAGAGAATTGGATACTCGGTGTCATTTCCACAATTTCATCCATGTCTGGTATCTCTATACCTCTGAGCATTTTAGATGATTGAATACATTCCCTTCTTATGTTTAAGCCACTTCAAATTGAAGTTTTTGGCCACTTGCTACTCTTAGCCATCTTAACGTGCACAGCACTACCTATGTTTTCCCACAAGTGGTGGCTCTCCATAGTCCTGCAGAGGGAGCAGGACGAGCCCCTTCTAGGCATAGGTTGCCTTGTGTTAATGGGGCCACACTCCCTTTAAGAGAACCTGATTTTTTTTTTCTAAAGCACATTTAAATTGCACGATCAGAAATTAAAATAGTGACCAAAAGTTCTTACATTTAAAAAGTCTCAACCGCGGTCCAATATTATCATGCTACGAGCTGTGAAAGAGCTGATAAGCTGATAGAACGTATTTTTCCCATGACCCTTCGTTTCTTTGAAGTAAACACCTGGGGCTGACAGAGTTGGATGTCCCAGCTTTGTGGATCCCTAAAAGGATTACAGCATGATTTTACAACCTCTCCCAAACCCCTCCTCTACCAATGAAAATTACTAGGTACTATAAATCTGTCTTTAAAAAAAATTAATTGGAATCAAAATGTGCTTTGAAATGAGTTAATTTTATGTTAGCTCTCTTAGAGTTTTCTGACATGTCTTCTAATTGCTTCAGCATGGTGGTGAAATACATGCATGTAGCTTTAGAAGTCAATGATACAGGGGCGCCTGGGTGGCTCAGTGGTTTAAGCCGCTGCCTTCGGCTCGGGTCATGATCTCAGGGTCCTGGGATCGAGTCCCACATCGGGCTTTCTGCTCAGCGGGGAGCCTGCTTCCCTCTCGCTCTCTCTGCCTACTTGTGATCTCTCTCTGTCAAATAAATACATAAAATCTTTAAAAAAAAATTTAGAAGTCAATGATACAGCAAGGTGTACAATGAAAATAGCGGTCCTCTGCCTGCCCTTCTCCATCTTAAGTAGAAACACTTCCAACTGCTTATTTTCTTTGCTTTCATGTTTCTAAATAATATGCATGCAGCTATTTCCTTATTTTTTTTAATGTATGCATTCTCTACTGCTTTTCTTTTTTCTTTTCTTTTTTTGTAAAGAGTTATTTATGAGAGAGGGGGGGAAGAGCATGCATGGGAGCAGGCAGGGGCAGGGCAAGAAGACGATAAGCAGACTCCCCACTGAGCGGGGAGGCCCACACAGTGTTTGATCCCAGGACTGAGAAATCATGACCTGAGCCTAAATTAAGAGTCAGACTTTAACCATCTGAGCCACCCAGGTGACTCTTTACTGGTTTTCTACTACAGCTGACGAGAATTGAGCTTTCTCAGCATACTCCTTTGTGGCACACTCCTCCCACCTTGCTTTCCTTCTTTCTATCCTCCCAGTGCAATTATATAGTAATATTTGGGCTAAATTTATAGCTCAGCCACACAGTATACTATGGTAGCATGTTTATGTAACTTCATTAATAATAGCCTCTTTTTGTTGCTTAATTTTTTGTGTGTTTATCATTAATTTCTCACCAATTCTTTGATAGAATAGTAAAACTCCCTTGAATGGAAATCAACACAAGATAATCTATCCATTTCTTTTTCTTTTTCCTTTTTTCTAGATTCTTCTATCTTTAATACCACCCCCCCCCCCCCCAATCTCTGGCTTCAGTTAAAGCTGACTACTCTCCAGCCTGCCATTCAGCTGCTATCCTGGGACTCACCATCTTAGGAATTCCCTTCATCTCTGGGATTGGGGGAATTTCCTATGACTGTATCCCATGATTTCCCACTTTGGGCATATATCCTCATTTTGGTGAATCACAATCTCTAGTAGTTTCTTTAAAAATCTCTTTGTAGTTAGGGTACAATAAACATATGGTCAAGTATATTCAACTTGTGTCCAGCCCAATTAATTTTTGTATATATATATTCATATAACCACCATTGATACTGAATATCAGGGCGTTTGGATGGTTCAGGTGATGAAGCATCTGACTCTTGATTTCCACTCAGGTTATGATCTCAGGTTGGTCAGATTGAGCCCCGTTGTTGGGCTCTGCACTGAGCATGGCGTCTGTTTGAGCTTCTCTGTCTTCCTCCCCGTGCTCCTCCCCCCCTCTCGTGCTCTAAATAAATAAATAAATAAGATCTTTAAAAAGAAAAAAAAATACTGAATATTTCCAATACTTCACAAAGTTTGCACATGTCTCTTCCCAGTCAATACCTTCCACCAACACACTATCCCCAATGAGGTAATCACCATTCTGACTTCTATCACCATCAATTAGTTCTGCCTGTTCTTGAACTCTATGTAAATAAACAGAAAGTAGGTACTCTTTTATATCTGACTCTCTTCTTCTCTTTTTTTTTTCAAAGATTTTATTTACTTATTAGAGAGATAGAAAGAGACCACAAGCAGGCAGAGAGGAGGCAGAGGAAGAGGGAGAAGCAGGCTCTCCGCTGAGCAAGGAGCCCAATGTGGGGCTCGATCCCACAACTCTGGGATCATGACCTGAGCCAAAGGCAGCCACTTAACCAACTGAGCCACCCAGGTGCCCCTCTCTTCTTCTCTTTATTGTATACTTGGGAGAGTCATCCATGTTGCATGTACCCGTCGTTTGTTCTTTTGTTTGTTTTTTGCTGTGGCACGTGGTATGAATGTGAAGTATTTGGATGTTATAAATACAACTGCCACAAACAATCTTGTGCCATCCTTTTTTGGACATACACAACTCATTTTTGGGGGGTATACCACGTAGGAGTAGAATTGCTGGGCCATAGGGTAGCCATTAACTTCTTGAGAAATGGTGCAGTTGGAAATACTTATGATAGGTTGTGTGTTAGTTAACCTAAACTACACTACTGTAACAATAAGCCTCACATCTTTATGGTTTACTGTATTAAGTCTCTTCTTGCTCACAGGAGTCTGCTGAAGGTTGGGCAGTCCTCTGGTGCAGTTGTCTTTCATGTGGTAACTCAGTGACACAAAATGCTCCCATCTTTTGGCTCTGCTGTCTCAACACCAGGCCTCTTTGGAAAGCATGGAACTCATACAATCCTCTTCAGTGCTTTCGCCAGGAAATGACATGTCACTTCTGCACACACCTACTTGATCAGAGCACATGATCCCGTCTAACTTGGAGAGGTCTGGGAAGTATAGTGTTCCATGTACCAGGAGGAAAAGGAGAAACAAATCTTGGTGAGTGTAAGTAATGTCTACCACACTTCACATATCTGTCAAATACCTCTGTTCTAATGTCACACTGAAATGAAAATACGGCCAGGTATTAAATCTTAGGTAGAAAGAATTTACTTGCTGTGGAATTTTGAAGTTGTTTGTCCATTGTCTTTTAGCTTCCAGTGATCCTTGTAAGAAATCCAATGCCATTGTGGTTCTTGTGTGGGAACTGTTCTTCTCTTTAATCCTAGTATATCCTAGTATCTGGACATTTCATAATGATATGCTTGGTGTGGATATTTTACTTTCTTATTTTTCATCACTGCGTTTTTGTACTATTTTCTGCAAAGGTTTCTCAACTTCCCATTCTTTTATTGATTTAAAAAAATTCTACTTTTATATTTGTAGTTTTTAGATTTTTCTCCATGGTTTATTTTTTCCCATTTACTTGTAGTTGTTTTGGGTTTTTTAATCTTTTGAAATCTATTTTTCATATTAGAGAATTTCCTCATCTATCTGGAGATCTCTAGCTGCCTGTTTACATTTAGGTGTCAAGGAATAAAAAGTTGGTTGGAAGCCCTTTGTAGGCCACTCTGACTACTGAGCTTTCCCTATAGAGCCATGAAGTGGGACCCAGGCATTTTGTTGGGTGATTACCATGTTAGTATTGGTAGGTGTTCTATTTTCAGACTGCTCACTTTCTCCACAGAGGAACTTGCTATTCTCCTCCATGGGGAGCATAAGCCTGAATGTCAACGTTTACGGAGGTGAGGGAAGGAGGCTTAAGAAGCTAAGTCCATGAGAATTGGAGAAGCCTTATGCTTCAGAATAATGGACTTAATTCTGTTTCTCTCCGGCTCTGAGCTATCACTGAGTCCAGAACCATGCTGGTTCAGCATCTCTAGAGAGCAAACATCTTGCTTTTTACCAGAGCAGGAGAGAGATACCTAGCTGTTAGGTATAGGGAAGGTCTGTAACTTATGCAGATTTCAACAAAATCTTTGTTTTTTTGTCTCCTCTCCATTCCTCCTTCCAAATATCAGGGACCACCATTTCCTGACCTCTCCAAAAATTTTTAGAGCAACTTATCTAGCTTCTTCTTGCCTTCCTCTTAGATTTTATTGGGCTTTTAGGTTTCTCTATTTTGCTCAGTTAGCTACTCCTCTTCTTTCGGCTTCCATCTTCCAAAACGTAGTTGACAAATTGTGTCTGATGTCTCCTCTACAGCTTTTTTGTCTTTGGAGCTTTCACCTTCAGTAATTCCCTCATTGTCATTTTCAGTAGGTTGTAGAGAGAGTTTATATAAATGCTTACTCTTAATTTTCCATGTTTATTTTGAGTCATAATTGTTTTATAAGGCTAAAATATAATCCTATCCCTCTGTTCTTAGAACTGTAACACATATACCTTTAATTCTAATCTTATATTAGCACAGAAAATTTTTCATGATTTGACTCGGGAACTTTTCCAATATTAACCCAACAATCCAGCATAGCAGGTTATATGCAGTTTTCCAAACATGCCTGTTCTTTATTTTCAAAGCCATGCATAGACCATTTCCATTACTTAGAATCTACTTTTCTTCCAACTTTGAAACATCTACTTATTTATTGGCTCCCCAATGAAGCATTCTTTGACTCCTCCAGACCAAAGTTATTTTCTTCCTATGTGTTCACATAGCACTTAATATTCTTGTATAAAATAATTTGTATTCTACCAACTTTGCAGTGGAAAATTTAGATGTAGTATTTCCCAGTCCCACAATGGAGGACAGCTGTATATAATATCAGCCCTCCAGGGCTAAGACTGTGTCTTCTTTGAATTTTCTAGCACTTGGCAGTGTCTTCCATATCTCAGGCATATGTATTTCAATATATCTATGACCAATGAGTGAATAAGGAAGTGATAATACAGGACCCCTTGGGTGTTATAAAACAGGGGCACCAAAGCAGGAAACCTTGACCTGGGAGTCAGCATTTTCAAGTCCTGATTTTTGCCTGACTTGGGCTTGCAGAATATAATCTCGCATAAGTCACTCTGGTCTTTCTGCTCTCAAATGTGCTCCCTTGTAGAATAGGGATCTCTCAGAACTTCTTTGAGCTTTAAAGCCCTTGGGCCAGCTATAACAAAGTCACAGGCAAGTCTTTCAAACTTTGTAGCTGAATTGTTTCCTGATTGTGCTAGATAAAGTCTTCCTTCCACGTGTGGGGAAAGCAAGGACTCCCCCATTGATGAATGTCCTACATCCACCTGCTAAAAACTACCCAGAACGGAGTCTGTGCTGTCCTCACTGGTAGTTACCTCCTCTGGCAAATATCACCCAGGCTTTTTCTAAGATGCATCCTTTCGCCTGATCTTGTTTGCTCAACACTGACCTCAGATGAGGCTACAGTCCGCACCCCGCAGCTGTCTCTCTTGATAATCATGTCTCAGGCCAGGGTTTGTTTTGTAAAATATCCAGCTGCGTGGCAAGTCCCAACAATTGCAAACCCTCAGTAGAATCTGCAACGTTTGTTGCAGAGACTTTCAGGTGAGAAAACTTAGGAACGATTGATCCCTCTCACGGCATTTCACGACCCTGAGCTTTCTCTCAAACACCTGCTGGAGGCTCTTCAGACAAGCGTGTTTTTTTCTTCAGAGTGGCTCCAGAGCATTAGCTCTGTAGCCGGCTGGCCAAGGGATTTTGTTCTTTTTTGTCTGCTAGCTTTTGGCAGTTTACCTGTTTTGCATTCATGTTTGCACTTCCGTAAAATCAGTGCCGGTTGTGAGACTCCAACAGGATAGCTTGTGTAAAGCAAGTAGCACACAGTAGGTATCCCCTTTTGGCGTTTCTCCTCATAGAAAGAGTGTCTGAGTTCTCTCTGGTTTTTTTCTTCTTCTGTTCACTCTTTAAAAAAAAAACATTTTTAGTCTTTTCCTGCCCTGCTCACCGGTTGCCCTCTTTCATTCTTCTTTTTTCTTCTACAGGGTGAACACTTTTTAGTTTAAACTGCACCTTTAAAAGTTTAAATTTAACCAAATGTATTATATTTCGGTCAGCTCTCTTAACACCTAGTTTATAACTATTTCTTTTTCACTTAAGTTTTCGTTTTTCTTTTTTTCTGGAAGTTTGCATTTGTCTTGCTTTGGTGGCTGTAGAGGTGATTCTGGGTGGAGTTTGAGAGACGTTTTCTTCGGGCATTCCTGTTCATGGTTGGAAGGACAGAGAGCCGGATGAGCTGGCTTGTTAGGGAGGTGGTATTCTGGAAGGGGACTTGCTGGGAGTGGTGGTACGGAGGTTAGAAGGTTAAGAAACACAGAAGAGTCACAGAAATTCAAAAGCAAGAAATAAAGCCCCACAACAGCTCATGGATCTTGCAGTGTTGCCAGGAACCCAAACCATCCTTTTTAGGGGTAGTCTCCTCTCCTCTCCCCCTCCCCCTTCCCATTTCCCACATGTGTTCTGTTCTTCTCTCATTTAGCCCATGTTGCATAATGGCCATCCCAGCCCCCATCTTCATGACCTTCTTACAGCTAAGTCAGTAGCTCAGTTATCCAAACCCAGACATTTCAAGAAGGGAATGTCATTGGACTGTTCTTCTTTCCTCCCCTGACCCTAGGTCACTGGCCTGCCTGCGATTGGGAGTGTCGCACCACTTGGAACCCCTATGGCTTCCTGGATCTGTCCCAGCTGAAGGGTAAGTCTCTTAGGAAACAGTGGGCCTATAGCAACACACTGGATTTGCTAAAAATATCAATATTGGGATGCTGATCTGAAGTGAGAAATTTTTAAAAATACGACTAATATGTCAGAATACTATAATATTCTATGATGTGAAGTATTCTCACAAATATCCTCTTGTAAGAATTTGCCCACCTAAAAAAAAAAAAAAAAAATTGCCCACCTAAGGGATCACTCTCCTTCCCTTGGAAATATTCCTTGATGGGAAAGCTATTGGCAAATCGGAAGTGACGTCATCTCAAACTTTCAAACCTCCCTTCTGGAAGCTCCTAAGATATGGCATCAAAAGTGGTTTCTCCGCCTCCTCTAAGAGGGAGTGGCCGAGGGGCACAGGCCAGAACTGAGCCAGCATACCCGCCTATAGAGTTTGGTGGGAAACAAGCCTTCACGTGTGTCCCCTGCACACATCCCGCACGTTGGTACAATCATGCTGGACAAGGGAGCTCCCGAGGGCAGCAGGCCAAGGGGATTCTTGCCTGCTATGCTAGAGACCTGGCACTTACTCATTCATGTGACCAAGCCAAATCATTGACACAGACATTAGGTATGTTGTCTGAAATTCTCTCTTAGATTGTGTGTTTCACGTGTCACATCCTGCCTAAAGTTATCCTACGTGCATCCAGGAGAGAGACGTGAAACCTCATGTGCTTTTCCCAGTCCTTGTCCTCCCCTCCGCCGTCTGCCAGCGACCTGTCCTTCCTCGTCTCTCTAACCGCCTTTCTCTTTCCCAGGCTCCCACTTCTGTCTGCTCTGTGATAAATCCGTGTTCCCCTGACTCCCCTCGTGTGCCTTTAGAAGTAACCTACAAGCAAATCTGGTCAGGGGAGACAAATCCCTGTCCATCATCTGAGTCGTCCTGCTGAGGACATGGGAGCGCAGCTCGTAAGGGCCATACTGGGAAGGTGGCTGCTGGAGTGTTACACTGGTTTCTCCTTTTTCTTCTCCAAGCGCCCAGTGACCAGTCCCTCAGTTTGGATGATGCAGGTGCCCTCCTCTGGTGCTGCTGCTTCTGTTCCCGTTCTCTCGAAGCCAGCTTTCATAAAGGGTGGATGACTGGCAAAGCAGCAGTTTGGTTCTCATTACGAGCCTGGAAACTGGGACTTCCACTCTCCTTCCTTATCCCCACCCATTTTCATTTATTAAATCTGACACATTACATTTAACCTTCCTATCAAGTTCAGTGGGTTCCTTAAGAAATAAGAATGTAAAATACCTCTGTCATCAATGATAAAGCATTGTTTCACTACGTTTAATTTATTAAAAAGAAAATAACTTAGCCCAAAAGCACAGTATTTAAGCAAGCTGGGTGACCAGTGTGAGACGGAGAAGAGGGTTATTTATTGTTTTTAGCAACTTTTCTCTTCTTTGGCAAGAATCCTTTGAAAGAAATGGGTCAGTTTCAGACTGCTGTTGAAAAACATCCCAAAGACCATGTCGGTGTTTTAGTCTGTTTTCTGCATAAAGAATATTTCGTGAAAGACACACCCAACGAGCACAAGACCAGAGCTTGGGAACCTCAATCCGTTCCAGAAACCAGAGTTCCCACATAACTACATAATGTGCTGCTATCAGGTTACGGGCCTGCCACAATTGCCTAATGTAATATTGAGTTCGGGGCGCTGCCGTGGGGAGGGGTAATTACCAGAGGGCCGGCTCAGGCTGAGTGGTTGCAGAACTCAGGAATTCACATGCACAACTCATGGGCAGACCGGTGCTCCACCTCAGTCTTCACCCAAGGATATCCAGGATTAAACGTCCCAAGGTCTTTACCCCCTCTCCGAGGTAATACTGCATATCAGCCGCTGTTTGTATGACACAGAGGTCAAGGAAAGGGTAACGTTTGATTGCATTGCTGGTCTTGCTTGCATGACCATGTCTTCATGCTTCCGAAACGTCTTTGTTTCAGAATCCCCAAAATGATTTCTGACAAGACCTTTGATCTTTCTTTTGCAGTAGAAAAAAAAAAAAGGTTGATTTTTCTATAAGAAGTTTGGGATGGTGATGATGATGGTTTATGATTAAATTTAGTGATTTTCCCATATATTTTGAACCTGTGCCCATTCTTATTCCTAACTCTTTACCCAGTCCTGGATCCTGAACTGAAATGGGCCAGGCTCTCTAGTTCAGGAAAGTCTAGCTGGATGACAGGGCTGAATGTTGATTTCACACATTTATGAAAGCAACTGGTAGAAATAGAAGACAAAAACCCAATTCTCTTTACTGTGGCTGGTGGTGTTTCCAGTTGAACTTAGAGCATCCTGAGGCTCCCAGGAGTGAAGCCCAATCTGGATTTCCAGAAACTAAAGGAACTCTGATGTACACATGAGAAAAACCTGGGATTTCAATCCTTTACATCCATTTCTTGGTTCCTATTGGCACCACACGTGGTCACTAATGTGTTCCTGCACAGCCCCGAGTTCCCACCCTCACAGCCTTGGTGGGCCAACCTCCTCTGACCCTGGATGGCCATGTCCTTGTGGCTTCTAAAGCCTGTGCCTTAAGCCTGATCATTACTCCAGCTCCTTGCTCTCTCTGTGTCAATATGGGTCATGGCTTACCTCTTTTAACGGCAAATTCCTTGGCTGAAAATTATCCAGATGTCCTGGAGAACTAAACGGGCAAGAGGTTAAATAGTAGTGTATAACCATTACTTTCAAAAAATTTTTTCTAAGTAGCAGAATGTTCTTTCTTCAAATTAAATCTTACGTGGATGCCCGGTATCGAAAGCAGATGAACATGACACTGTGGACATGTTCCCTCATACTGTCATGATCACCCTCAGGAGCCTTCATGAACTCAAAGGCTTCTGAGGACATGGACTGGAAACCACTAACATACAGGATTCTGAAAGGGAAGAGGAAGCCAAAATGTTTGCGGCTCATTTCAACAGCTGTTTCACTCAGTAATTATAACTTTATTCCCATGACCTGCCTCTGAACCCCAGCTTCCTGGATCCTATTCAGAGCAAGGGATGGGGTGACCTGTAGTAAAGCTGGCTGCCCATCCCCTCACTCAATTTATTCTCCCAAGTTTTTGCCCAACTTCCTGCTTTTGTAAATTCTGGGAGCGTCTCGCCCAAGGATCTAGATTCCAGTTCTAGTTCTGTTCTTTCAGCCGTGTGTAGGGATCATACGCGCTCCCAGACACTTGATTTCATCCTGGTTGGCAGAAAGAGTAATATCTACTCTTCCTGTTGTGAAGATGAAAATCAAAGCTCATTGTATAGAAGAGTTGTGTGGATTATGTCATCTATATACTTTTTAAGTTGTATAGAATACATACACACATACTGGAGACAAGAGATAGATGACCAAAGAAGTTTGGCTGGACTGTAATCCTCATTCTTAAAATCTTAATGGTTCTGGAACTATACATAGAGGATACAAATTTAGGAGGAAATGACCTGCTTTTTATTTTCAGCATCCTCCCAGTGTTACAGACACAGAATTGACCTATAAACTCCGGTCCCAGATCTCAGCACGTGCTAGAGGGAAATTTAAGAAAGATGGACGTCCTCTCTGGTAATGTGCCATAGAGCAGAGGATGCTCGCCAAACTCTGGTCTCTGGCAGCACCGGGAAACCTGAATTTCTGGAGACTAGTGTAGCATGTTTGAGCAAGCACGTATGCGAGGCTGCTGACAGAGCAAGGCGGGTTTCCGCATCTCTCCTGGGCCAACAGTGTAAATGTTGCAATAGAACCCTTGTTGGCCTCAGTGAATTTAAGCAGCAGCTCTTAGGATCCTGGAGAGAAGGTTGATGAGGATTGGCAGCCCAAATTGGGACACCTGCTAGGACAATAATCTAAGGCAGGTATTGATCCCATGGAGCAATATTAGCACTTTCCTATGCATCTGCAAGGCAGCCTCAGAATCTCTTTCACCACAGCATTCTAAGAAAATGCTTCCGAGGAGTGAGAAGAGACATATGGGCCATTTCTGATCTAGTTCAATCCCTACCGCCACCCTCGGCCCACCATCATTCTGTGACTAAGGAAATGGAAACCAAGGGACCAGGAGAAGCACATGCCCTGAGCTGTGCTGCCTCTGGACCTTGTCAGGGCTGGGCAAATAGAGTGTACCCAGATCTTAGCAAATGGGCAACTCTGCCTTGAAGGAAGATATAAAAGGGAGGGGAGATGCCATATAGGAACACTCTGGAAAGGAGATGTGCTGATGTTCCTGTATGGCATCTCCCCTCCCTTTTATGTCTTCCTTCAAGGCAGAGTTGCCTGTCTGCTAAGACCTGGGTATACTCTATTTACCCATGCTGAAGTCACTGAGCACATCGTCAAATTACTGTGAGGTGAGGTGCAGGGAGGTCCCCAGTTCCACAGAGGGTGGTGGTAAGGACAGGAAACCGCAGGGCTTTAGAAGGGAGGGAAAACCGAATGACTCAACAGATGGGATTGTCAGTGACATGGACTTGGGAAGGCTGAGAAGTGACTTTTATAATATTGTATGAAGTCGGCAACAACAGCTGGCTGTACCCTGAGTATTTTTGATAACTTCTTAGTTTGCTAAGCTTCCTGGTGATTTGGAGTAGTGGTTCAACCAAAGGGTTGTGTAGTCGTTTTCCGTGAGTCACTGCCCAGAGGGCCCCCGTGTGAGGCTGCTGGACGGGGGCCATGCTTTCTCCTCTCCCAGCCTCTGCCCAGATGGATTGTTGTGTCCCTTTGCTCGTCCACTCCCTGCCTGTCTCCACTCCTGCAATTGCTTCCCCTTTTCCCAGGCTGCCAGTGCCTGCCTTGACCTGCCCTATTTCCTCCCTCCTCTCCCAGAAGAGCTTTTCTCTTCCCAGCCCCTCTGTTCTCACACTCCCCCTCTCTTTGCCATAATCTGTCTCTTTAAATTTATTCCCTTCCTGAGTTCCACCCTTCCTTACTCACACCCAGTTGTTGTCTCTTATATTTCTTTCTCTAGCCACTTGCTCTTTTTATTTATTTTTAAAGATTTCATTCATTCATTTTAAAGTTAAAGTGTGCATGGGGGGAGGAGCAGAGGGAGAGGGACAAGCAGACTCTGTGCTGAGCACAGAGCCCAATGCCAGGCTCAATTTCACTGACAAGGGATCATGACCTGAGCCTACACAGCCCCAGAAACCAGTTGGGAAGAATGTACAAACCTAGTGCCTACTCGGTTCGGCAGTGACCCATATTACTCAGCAATATAAATACCAGCCATTCACTTTCACCTTTTAAAATTAAATAGACAAAGCACACATGCCTGGAACTAAAACATAAATAAATGTTAATGCAAAGATTTGGTAAGCAAGGATTATGTCTATAGTTGTAGTTTATTCTGCAAAAAAAGGAGTTGAAATGTTGACCAAGATTGATGGAGGGTGACATAGTGATGGAAATATGTTATTTACAGTCACAAAGGTAACCCGGGGAAGAACTGAAAGCTGCAGTATAAAAGCTCAAAGGATAAAGAGGAGGGGAGGTGAGGGATAATATTAGAAAGCTAGATGGGGGCACCTGGGTGGCTCAATCCGGTAAGCATCTGACTCTTGATTTTAGCTCAGCTCATGATCTCAGAGTCCTGGGATGAAGCCCCATGTTGGGCTCTGAGTCAGTCTCCATGCTGGGCTTAAAATTCTCTCCCTTACCCTCTGTCTCTCCCTTCCCCAGTCTTTAAAGAAAAAAGAAAAGAAATAAAGAAATAAAAAAAATCACTTTAAGAATAAATTGGTATTGTTAAAGCCGACAGATGAAGAAATATCTGTATTTATGGTCCAGGATTACTCATGGCAGAATGGTTGCCTCCAGGGCATGACATGGGGGTAGGCTAGAAAGGGTGTCCGGAGAACTGCTTGAAAGTTCTTCTCTACCTTTTTTTTTTTTTTAAAAGCTCATTCTTATTTTACTTCAACCTGAAATTAAACTTAAATCATGCCCCACTGTATGTATTTGTGCCTATTTAGGACAGAGTACTCAGCAGCCACTAGGGATTAAGTTTTTCATTTACATTTGCCACATGCTACATTTTTCTTTTCTTTTTTTTTAATTAACATATAATGTATTATTTGCCCCAGGGGTACAGTCTGTGATTCCTCAATCTTACACATTTCACAGCACTCACCATAGCATGGACTCCCAAGTGTCCATCACCCAGCCACCTGAAAGTGTCCTTTCACCCCCTCCCCTCCAGCAACCCTCAGTTTGTTTTCTGAGATTAAGAGTCTCTTCCGGTTTGTCTCCCTCCTGATTCCATCTTGTTTCATTTTTTCCATCCCTACCCCCCATGATCCCCTGCCCTGCCTCTCAAATTGCTCATATCAGAGAGATCATATGATAATTGCCCTTCTCTGGTTGACTTATTTCGCTCAACGTAATACCCTCTAGTTCCATCCACATCATTGCAAATGGCAAGATTTTGTTTCTTTTGATGGCTGCATAGTGTTCCATTGTATTATATATTATATATATATAATATATATATATATATATATATATATATATATATACACATATATACATACATACTGCATCTTCTTTATCCATTCATCTGTTGATGGACATCTAGGTTCTTTTCATAGTTTGGCTATTGTGGACATTGCTGCTATAAACATTCAGGTACACGTGCCCCTTCGGATTACTACATTTGTATCTTTAGGTTAAATACCCAGTAGTACGATTGCTGGGTTGTAGGGTAGCTCTATTTTCAACTTTTTGAGGAACCTCCATACTGTTTTCCAGAGTGGTTGCACGAGCTTGCATGCCCACCAACAGTGTAGGAGAGTTCCCCTTTCGCTGCATCCTTGCCGACATCTGTCGTTCCTGACTGGTTAATTTTAACCATTCTGACTGGTGTGAGGTGGTATTTCACTGTGCTTTTGATTTGTATTTCCCTGATGCTGAGTGATGTTGAGCACTTTTTCATGTGTCTGTTGGCTATCAGGATGTATTCTTTGCAGAAATGTCCATTCATGTCTTCTCCTCATTTCTTGATTGGATTATTTGTTCTTTGGGTGTTGAGTTTGATAAGTTCTTTATAGATTTTTGATACTAGTCCTTTATCTGATATGTCATTTGCAAATATATTCTACCATTCTGTCAGTTGTCTTTTAGTTTTGTTGACTATTTCCTTTGCTGTGCAGAAGCTTTTTATCTTGATGAAGTCCCAATAGTTCATTTTTGCCCTTGGTTCCCTTGCCTTTGGTGATGTTTCTAGGAAGAAGTTGCTGCGGCTGAGGTCGAAGAGGTTGCTGCCTGTGTTCTCCTCAAGGATTTTGATGGATGCCTGTCTCACCTTGAGGTCTTTCATCCATTTTGAGTCTATTTTTGTGTGTGGTAGAAGGAAATGGTTCAGTTTTATTCTTCTGCATGTGGCTGTTCAATTTTCCCAACACCATTTGTTGAAGAGGCTGTCTTTTTTTCCACTGGACATTCTTTCCTACTTTGGGTACATTTCTGGGCTCTCTCTTCTGTTCCATTGATCTATGTGTCTGTTTTGTGCCAGTACCATACTGTCTTGATGATGACAGCTTTGTAATAGAGCTTGAAGTCTGGAACTGTGATGCCACCAACTTTGGCTTTCTTTTTCAACATTCCTATGGCTATTTGGGGTCTTTTCTGGTTCCATATAAATTTTAGGATTATTTGTTCCATTTCTTTGAAAAAAATAGATGGGATTTTGATAGGGATTGCATTAAACGTTAGATTGCTTTAGGTAACATAGACATTTTCACAATATTTGTTCCATGAGCATGGAACATTTTTCCATTTCTTTGTGTTTCCCTTAATTTCTTTCATGAGTACTCTATAGTTTTCTGAGTACAGATTTTTAGCCTCTTTGGTTAGGTTTATTCCTAGGTATCTTATGGTTTTGGGTGCAATTGTAAATGGGATCGACTCCTTCATTTCTCTTTCTTATGTCTTGCCGTTGGTGTATAGCAATGCAACTGCTTTCTGTGCATTGATTTTATATCCTGACACTTTACTAAATTCCTATACAAGTTCTAGCAGTTTTGGTATGGAGTCTTTTGGGTTTTCCACAAAAAGTATCATATCATCTGCAAAGAGTGAGAGTTTGACTCCTTCTTTGCCAATTCAGATGCCTTTAATTTCTTTTTGTTGTCTGATTGCTGAGGCTAGGACTTCTAGTACTATGTTGAATAGCAGTGGTGATATGGACAGCCCTGCCGTGTCCCTGACCTTAGGGGAGAAGCTCTCAGTTTTTCCCCATTGAGAATGATATTCTCTGTGGGTTTTTCATAGATGGCTTTGATGATATTGAGGTATGTACCCTCTGTGCCTACCCTGTGAAGAGTTTTGATCAAGAAAGGATGCTGTACTTTGTCAAATGCTTTTTAGCATCTATTGAGAGTATCTTACGGTTCTTGTTCTTTCTTTTATTAATGTATTGTATCACATTGATCTGCAGACGTTGAACCAAACTTGCAGCCCAGGAATAAATCCCACTTGTTCGTGGTGAATAACCCTTTTAATGTACTGTTGGATCCTATTGGCTAGTATTTTGGTGAGAATTTTCACATCTTTGTTCATCAAGGATATTGGTCTGTAATTTTCCTTTTTGATGGGGTCTTTGTCTGGTTTTGGGATCAAGGTGATGCTGGCCTCATAAAATGAGTTTGGAAGTTTTCCTTCCATTTCTATATTCTGGAACAGTTTCAGGAGAATAGGTATTAATTCTTCTTTAAATGTTTGGTAGAATTCCCGTGGGAAGCTGTCTGGCACTGGGCTCTTATTTGTTGAGAGATTTTTGATGTCTGCTTCAATCTCTTTACTGGTTATGGGACTGTTCAGGTTTTCTATCTCTGTCTTGTTCAGTTTTGGTAGTTTATATGTCTGTAGGAATGCATCCATTTCTTCCAGATTGTCAAATTTGCTGGTGTATAGTTGCTCACAATATGTTCTTATAATTGCTTGTATTTCTTTGGTGTTGGTTGTGATCTCTCCTCTTTCATTCATGATTTTATTAATTTGGGTCCTTTCTCTTTTGTTTTTGATATGTCTGGCCAGGGGCTTATCAATCTTATTATTTCTTTCAAAGAATTAGTTCCTAGATTCATTGATCTGTTCTACTGTTCTTTTGGTTTCTATTCCATTGATTTCTGCTCTGGTTTTTATGATTTCTCTTCTCTTGCTAGGTTTAGTCTTTCTTTGCTCTTTCTCCAGCTCCTGTAGATGTAGTGTTGGGTTGTGTACTTGAGACCTTTCTTGTCTCTTGAGAAAGGCTTGTATTGCTATATACTTTCCTTTCAGGACCGCCTTTGCTGTGTCCCAAAGATTTTGAACAGTTGTGTTTTCATTTTCATTTGTTTCCATGAATTTCTAAAATTCTTCTTTAATTGCCTGGTTGACCCATTCATTGTTTAGTAGGATGCTCTTAGCCTCCATGTATTTGAGTTCTTTCCAACTTTCCTTTTGTGATTGAGTTCTAGTTTCAGAGCATTGTGATCTGAAAATATACAGGGAATGATCCTAATCTTTTGGTACCAGTTGAGACCTGATTTGTGACCCAGGATGTGATCTATTCTGGCGAATGTTCATGTACAGTAGAGAAGAATGTGTATTCTGTTACATTGGGATGGAATGTTCTAAATATATCTGTTATTTCCATTGTGTCCAGTGTGTCATTTAAAGCCTTTATTTCCTTGTTCATCTTTTACTTAGATGATCTGTCCATTTCAGTAAGTGTTAAAGTCCCCTACTATTATTCTATTATTGTCCATGTGTTTCTTTGATTTTGTTATTAATTGATTTATATAATTGGCTGCTCCCATGTTAGGGGCATAGATATTTAAAATTGTTACATCTTCTTGTTGGACAGACCCTTTAAGTATGATATAGTGTCCTTACTCATCCCTTATTATAGTCTTTGGCTTAAAATCTAATTTATCTGATATAAGGATTGCCACCCCAGCTTTCTTTTGATGTCCATTAGCATGGTAGATTGTTTTCCACCCCCTCACTTTAAATCTGGAGGTGTCTTTGTTTCTAAAATGAGTTCCTTGCAGACAGCATATCAATGGGTCTTTTTTTTTTTTTTTTAAATCCATTCTGATACCCTGTGTCTTTTGATTGGGACATTTAGCCCATTTACATTCAGGGTAACTATTGAAAGATACGAATTTAGTGCCATTGTATTGCCTGTAAGGTGACTGTTACTGTATATTGTCTCTGTTCCTTTCTGGTCTGTTACTTTTAGGCTCTCTCTTTGCTTAGAGGACTCCTTTCAATATTTCCTGTAGGGCTGGTTTGGTGTTTGCAAATTCTTTTAGTTTTTGTTTGTCTTGGAAGCTTTTTATCTCTCCTACTTTGAATGACAGCCTAGCTGGATATAGTATTCTTGGCTGCATATTTTTATTGTTTAGTGCTCTGAATATATCATGCCAGTCCTTTCTGGCCTGCCAGGTCTCTGTAGATAGGTCTGTTGCCAATCTAATTATTTCTACTGTTGTATGTTACAGACCAATTGCCCCAAGCTGCTTTCAGGATTTTCTCTTTGTCACTAAGAATTGTAAGTTTTACTATTAGATGACAGGGTGTGGACCCATTTCTATTGATTTTGAGAGGGGTTCTCTGTGCCTCTCAGATTTTAATGCTTGTTCCCTTTGCCAAATTAGGGAAATTTTCTACTATAATTTGCTCCAGTATACCTTCTGCCCCCTTCTCTCTTTCTTCTTCTTCTGGGATCCCAGTTATTCTAATACTGTTACACCTTATGGTATCCATTATCTCTTGAATTCTCCCCTTGTGGTCCAGTAGTTGTTTATCTCTCTTTTGCTCAGTTTCTTTATTCTCCATCATTTAATCTTCTATATCACAAATTCTCTCTTTTGCCTCATTTATCCTAGCAGTAAGAGCCTCCATTTTGGATTGCACCTCATTAATAGCTTTTTAAAATTTCAACTTGGTTAGATTTTAGTTCTTTTATTTCTCCAGAAGGGGATTTTATTTCTCCAGAAAGGGATCCTCTAATACCTTCTGTGCTTTTTTTGAGCCCAGCTAGCACCTTGATAATCATCATTCTCAACTCTAGTTCTTATATATTACTAATGTCCATATCGATTAGGTCCCTAGCCATAGGTACTGCCTCTTGTTCTTTTTTTTTTTTTTTTTTGGTGAGTTTTTCCAACTTATCATTTTATCCAGATAAGAATAGTTGATTGAGAGAACAAAATACTAAAAGGGTAGCAACAACCCCAGAAAAATATACACTAACCAAATCAGAAGAGACCTGAAACCAGGGGAAGAAGAAAGGGGGAAAAAGGAAAGAAAGAAAAGAAAAAAAAATATATATGTATTAGACTGGTGAATAGAATAGAGCCACACACTTGATTTTGTGTGCATTTTGGTCTGTTAGAATTAACTACCTCCCAAAATTAAAAAAAAAAAAAAAGAAAGAAAAAAATATATATTGGTAAACACAATGAAGGGATGGAATATGACTGTAAAGATGAAAATTTTAAAAATTCTAAAAAAGGAATTGATAAGTTGGTTGAAAAACAAAAAAAAAAAAAAGTGTGATCAGGCTGGAGACTAGAACAATGCCATGCACTAGATTTAGGGTATATTTTGAAGTATTAGAAGAAACTGTATCCCAAAATTTTAAAGAAAAAAACCCTGTATGTATACAAAAAATAAGGTTAAATACAATGATGGGATAAAATATGACTATAAAAATGAAAATTTAAAAAGATTTTTAAAAAGGTATTGATAAGATAAAATAGTTTAAAAATGTTAAAATAGGAAAGAGGAAAAATTTTGAAAAAATAGAATAAGAACAAAATAAAACAAAAAAGAAATTAACTTTGGAAGACTAAAGGATCATGGGGAAAAAAGCCATGAATTCTGTGTGTTGCTTTCCCTTAGCTGTGGAGTTCCACAGTTCTCATTGATCAGTGATCTTGTTCTTGGCTGGATGTTCTTGCTGATCTTCTGGGGAAGGGGCCTGTTGCGGTGATTCTCAAATGTCTTTTCCTGAGACGGAATTGCACTGCCTTTGTAGGGGCCAGGCTAAGTCATCTTCTCAGTTCACTCTCGGTAGCTTTTGTTCCTTGATGCTTTCTGTACAGCTTTGGAGGACGGAAATGAGGATGGCAGCGTCTCAGTCTCTGGCCCGGAGGAGCTGAGAGCTCAGGGCCCCACTCCTCAGTGTGTCCTCAGAGAAAAGCAGTCAATCCCTCCCATCTCCCTGGTCTCTGGATGTGCTCTGAGTTCACCCGGCCTATGGCCAAGCATTTCTATCTCTGGTGCACAGTTTCCAAACCCAGCAGATTCCTGCAGCGTGCTCCTGTGCCACTCCTCCCAGAGGAGGGAGGAGGCAGTGTCTCTGGATCTGCTACCTGTGGGGTCCCTGCTCGAATAGCGGTGGCCTGATTGTGCCTCAGATCACGGTTTAAGGTAACCCCAAGCTGAAAGCCCCCACCTCGGCTCTGTGTCTGTAGCTGGCTTCCCTGCTCCAATACCTGGGATCTCTGCCACACTCCAACATTTCTGGTCTTTCTGTGACCCTGTGGGTCCTGAGACCACGCTGTCCCTGCGAGGGCTCCACACCCCCACTTAACCTCTGGAGCGACGTCCCTCAGTGCAGCAGACTTCTAAATGTTCTGATTTTGTGCTCCGCTGCTCCACCCCTTGCTGGGAGCCGCCCACTCCCACCCCCTGCGTCTGTCTTCCCATCGCTTCGGATTCATGTCTCCAGACATCCTACCTTCTGGAAAGTGGTCGATTTTCTGTTCTCTTTCTCTTCTATCTCCTGTTGAGTTTGTAGGTTTTGAGAATGGTTTGATAACCATCTAGCTGAACTCCTGGGACCTGATGATATTTTGGTCTCCTACTCCTCCACCATCTTGCTCTATGCCCCTATATTTTTCTTTTTCTTACCCCTGTTTCCCTCAGAATAAAAGGACTGGGGCACCTGTCTGGCTCAGCCAGTTAAGCATCTGACTTAGGCTCACGTCATGATCCCGGGGACCTAGAATGGAAACTCACATCAGGCTCCCCACTTAGCGGGAGTCTGTTTCTCCCTCTATGTCTTCCCCTGCTCCTGCTTATTCTCTCAAATACATAAATAAAATCTTTAAAAAAAATAAAATGACTCAAAGTGGCGATTTCTGGGACTAGAATGTCATTTCTTAGAAAACAAACACGACTGTTTCTAAGCTGGGATTTTATGACCAACCAGAAAAGCAGTTTTATTTATTTATATATTTATGTAAGTTTTTAAGATTGAAGTGTACTTGACATATAATATTAGTTTCAGGTGATTCAACATTTCTAGACATGATAAAGTGATCATGACAATAAATCTAGCTACTATCTGTTACCACACAACATTATTATCTGTTCTTAACTATATTCCCTATGCTGTACTTTACATCCCATCCTTATTTGATACCTGGAAGTTCATACCTTTTCATCCCCTTCCCCTATTTCACCCACCCCCTACCTCCCATCCCATCTGGCAACCACTAATTGTTCTCTGTGTCTACGAGTCTGTTTCTGTCCTGTTTTGTTTGTTCATTTGTTTTGTTTTTTAGATTCCACATAAAAGTGAAATCACATGGTATTTGTTTTTCTCTAACTTATTTCACTTGGCACAATACCCTCTAAGTCCATTTTTGTTATTGCAAATGGTAAGACTTCATTCTTTACGCCCAAGTAATATTCCATCACGTGTGTGTGTATAAACACACAACTTCTTTATCCATTTATCTACCGATGGACACTTGGGTTGCTTCCATATCTTGACCTTGTATATAGTGCTACAGTGACCAGAGAGGTGCATTTCATTTATTTAAAACAAATTAGTGTTTTAATTTTCTTAGGATAAATACCCAGAAGTGGAATTGCTGGATAGTTCTACTTTTAAGTTCTTGAGGAATTCCAATACTGTTTTTTATAGTGGCTGTTCTGTTTTGCATTCCCACAAACAGTGCACGTGTGTTCCCTTTTTATCCACATCCTCACCAACACTTGTTATTTCTTGTCTTTTTCATTCTAGCCATTCTGACAGGTGTGAAGTGGTATCTCATTGTGGTTTTGATTTGTGTTTTCCTGATGATGAGTGATGTTGAGCATCTTGTCATCTGTCTGTCTGTCTTCTTTGGAGAAAGTCTATTTAGGTCCTCTATGCACTTTAAATTGGATTATTTATTATTATTTTTTTTATATTGAGTTGTGTGAGTTCCTCATATATTTTGGATAGTAATGCCATATTTGGTTATATCATTTACAAATATCTTCTCCCATTCATTGGGTTGCCCTTTTGTTCTGTTGATGGTTACCTTCACCGTGGGAGAGTTGTTTAGTTTGATGTAGCCCTCTTTGTTTATTTCTGCTTTTGTTGTCCTTGGGAAAGTAGTCTCTTCACTGGGTCCAGTACGGCCAAAACTGGGCAAGAGAGCCAGAAAGCATTGTTTCAAATGCCATATGGCTGCATTTTCTCTTTATGGGCGATGACACTGAGAACATTCTGTTCTCACAGATGGCCTCCTTGCTGAGATGTGAAAAGGAAACTGTAAACAGCAGTTTGCACCCTGTAGATGCATGTTTCTCTGTGCCACAGTGACCTTGCAGCTCTGTCTGTGTAGAGAAGAATATAGGAAGTGGTGGGGATGGCTTCCCTCTTCTCACTCCAGGGACCAACTTGGAAGGGTGTGAAGTGAGACTCTCATGCTGGCCAGTGAGTGCTGGCCTCAGTTCAGGTGTCCAGAAACAATCCAGGAGCATCAGAGAGCCTGACAACGCTCCTGGGCTACTGAAGTTCATGAGTGACTATATACTATAACACACCTGCACGGAGTGTCTCCAGAACCCAAGTACTGACAGGCACCTCACCCACTGAACTAAAGCAGTGAGGTGGACCATGACCATGGGAAAGTCACTTTTCAAAACTCTGAAACAAGGATTTAGTCACTAGGTCCTTAGTAGCTCTAAAGTGTGAACGTTGCTTCCACGAACCCCTAACTTCCTCTAAGGGAATTGGTTTTACACATAGTTCAGTACTTCACAAACAACAGAATGAGGCATACAGGATTAAGGAAGCTGATCTTTCCTTGGATGCTATCATAAACTTCTGGGTCACCTCATGTTGGTGGACACCTGTGGGCCAAAGAACTTAGAACATGAGAGACTGCATTTTATATCAAATGACTTCAGACCTTGAAAGTTAAACCCATTCTTAGCAGAGAGGAGAAATGAGGAACAAGATATTTAAGAGACTGATAAAAAAAAATTCTAAGGGGGTCGCCTGGGTGGCTCAGTGGGTTAAGCCTCTGCCTTCAGCTCAGGTCATGATCTCAGGGTCCTGAGATTGAGCCCCACATCGGGCTCTCTGCTCAGCAGAGAGCCTGCTTCCCCCTCTCTCTCTGCCTGCCTCGCTGCCTACTTGTGATCTCTGTCAAATAAATAAGTAAAATCTTTAAAAAAAATTCTAAGAAAAATTATGCAGATGCCAGTAGGAATCTGGTTTCTAAAAATTAAACAGAATTGGACTCAAAATGTAATATATGACTATGGGACCTCCCAGGGGCAGGGGTGACCGGACAGGTGGAATCCCAGTGTGATGGAGCTCTTGCTGATCTGGGGGCCAGTGGGAGGGAAAGCAGCCAGGGTGAGAGCTCAGCCAGAGCGCAGGATATGCTGGAGGAGCAAGAGGAGGGCGGCTCTGCTTCTCTGGCTCCCTCACAGCCAGATGATGGGCTGGCCGTGGCACTGGAGTCTGGCCCTTGACAATTTAATTTGCAAGTGTAATTCACGCTTCCCTGGAGAATGACACTCGAGGGACGCCTGGGTGGCTCAGTCATTAAGCGTCGACCTTCAGCTCAGGATCCCAGGGTCCCGGGATGGAGTCCCACATAGAACTCCCTGCTCAGCGGGAAGTTTACTTCTCCCTCTCCCTCTGCCTACTGCTCCCTCTGCTTATGCGCGCATGCTCTCTCACTGTCAAATAAAGAAATATGTGTTCAGAGTCCAGAAAAGTCTCCCTGACATTTCTGGGGAACCTCAAAGAATGTCTTGAATGGCTCCCTCTGAATGACAAGGTTTTTGTCACTGACCAGATGTCAGAGCTTGTCCTCCAGCCAAGCCCCATCAACATGAAGCTTGTGAGTGCCCACACCACCACCTGGATGTCTGTGTCTCCTGTTAGGAGCCTTGCTATTGGTGGCTGCTCTCTGCCACCACCAGAGTTGAAGTCTCATATCTTAGTCCATTTGGCTGCTATCCCAGTACCATAGGAGCGGTGGTTTACGAACAACAAACTGTTGTGTTTCCTGGTTCTGGAGCTGGAATGTCCAAGATGAAGGCACTGGCAGATCCAGTGTTCCACGAGGGCCTGCTTCCTGCTTCCTAGCCGGCCATCTTTTCGCTGTGTTCCTGTCCAGAGAGAGGGGCAAGGAAGCATTCTGAGGTCTCCTTTATAAGGACATTAATTGCCTTCATGAGAGGGGGAGCCCTCCCAAAGGCCCCACCTCCACATACCATCACAGTGGGGATTCAGTTTCAACATACCAATGGTGGGGAGAACAAACATTCAGTCTACAGCACGTTGAAGGTGACCACTCCATTGGGAGGATGAACTGTCCTCAAGAGGCCCCTTTCTAGCACTGCCTGATGTTCTCAGCACCTTACAAGTACTTTATGCTTAGATTCCCCTTGTCTCTACATTGATTGAAGCATTTCTGCTGGACAGAGCGTGTGTGCCTGACTGTCCTCTCTTAGGGTGGTTCTTTCCTGGAAGTTTCATCGTGCCAGGTTACCAGATAGACTCAGAAATACCTAACTTCAGCAGGGAATCTGACTTAGGTTCCAGTGAAAACTACCTTGCTGGTTGTGTTTATGGTGTATCTCGGTTGTGCCCAGAACTGTACCTGGTTTTGTGGCAGAAAATAAGAGTACATTGCTTTTGCCTTGAGAAGCTTAGAAACGTGTTAGGAAAACACGACATGCACATAATGTGGTTAAGTAACAAAACCAAGTGAGATACGGGTGATTATTGAAATGCACATACAGAAATTAGAAAAGGTTGTGAATCATCTTGTGTTTTGTAGTGTTGGGAAAGCTTGTAGAGGAAGGGCTGGAGCTTGAATGTAACTAATGCTGTGATGGTCAGCTGTCTTGGCTGTAAGTGACAGAAACCCAATTCAGATTCCCTTAAAGAAGGAACTGTGCTTCTAGAGATCATCTATCTTCGGGCACAGCTAGATGCAGTAATCAGAATTTAGTCCTTACTTCTGTGTTTAGGCAAAGATAGACTAGGGAAGGTTTTTCTTAACATGACCAAGGCAGCATATTCATATATTTTCTTTGTGGATAGGATATTGACTAATAATAAGTATGATTTATTGAGTCTTTACTAAGTGTCAGGCACATTTATTTTATAGAGGTGAAAAGGAAGCATCAGGCACCCTAAGGTATTTTAAGGAGGTAATGCAATCCCTGTGCCAGAGCTAGCAAGTGGCAGGGCTGTTAGTGAAACTTGAGACTGTAGTCGTCTCATTTCTGACCCATGTTTTTAACAGCTGAGCTCTTTTCAGCAAATGCACTGTTGTGTCTTGTCCATCTTCAGAGGCTCCCTAATGTCTGTCAGTGCCAGCAAGGCCCATCTGAGAGCTGGATATCCCCCACCTGAGTCCCCTGTTGCTCACGCCCTGCTCTGAGACTCCTCCCCACTAATAGCTCAGTGAGCATCTGGGGCACGTGAGGTGACCATGAAGAACTGTGTCGCCATTGTGTCCCATCTTCCTCCAGCAGACACCTGAAGCAGCCGATCCTGCTGCAGTAACCACACAGTGACAGCCCCAGTGGAATGCAGAAGGGGCACCATGATACCTTCTCTGAACGGAGGAGCACGGTGGCAATTGCACTAGTGGGGACCCAAGTTCTTGGTTTCTCTGAATGTCAGGGTCCAGGCATAAAGAGAATAGAGTGATATGGTGAGCCAGAATGGGTGAGTTCTGGTCTTAAATTGGAAGAGTAAATGTATGATCTTGAATTTTAGAATAAACTCTCTAAAATGCTTCTCATAGTACCTCACACAAAGCAGGTTCTCATAATTGTAAGACAGTATTGTTATTACTGCTACTGCTTTCTCTCCCCACCCCTTCACCTCCTCCCCCTTCCCTTCTTCTCTTCTGCCCCATCCCCTTCTTCCCCTCCCCCTCCTGTCTCTTCTCCTCTGCCTCCTCCTCCCCCTCTCCCTATTCTTCTCTCCTCATTCTCCTCCTCCCCCTCCTTTTCCTATAATGATCCTACTTTTAGTAAGACAGCATACTGATATTTATAATGAAATACTTCTTAATGATAGTCAGGATTCTTTTGATGACAAGTAATAAAAGACCTGCTCAATCAACATGGCTTAAGTGTAAAGAGTATTATCTCGTATAAGAAGTCTAGTGGTGGGGCAGTTCCTGGACCCGTGAATTCAGCACCCATCTCTGTAGTAAAGTCCCTAGTTCTTTCTATCTTTGACCTGCTAGACTAACTGTGTTAGTTTTTGTCCTCCTGCTCATGCCCTAATGGTGAGAGATGGTGGAGGCAGCACGAAGCTTCATATTCTCACACATGCGTATTTAAGGCTGGAAGAGAGAACCCTCCTTCACTGTTTCTCTTTTTAAGAGTGAGAAAAAATTACCCAGAAACTTCTCTGCAGACTTTCCCTTCATCTCAATGGCCAGAATTGTGTTCTATGGCCATTGCCAAAGCAATGACTGGCAAAGGGAAACACAATCCCCATAACCGGTGTGTAGGGGGAAGAGGCCTGCACTTTCTGAAATCCATGCTCCTTTGATGCCTGAACAGAGTGAGGGTTTGATTAACATGAAAGCAACTGGGGGATGGTCACTGGCAGTGTCAGCCACGAGGATGTGGCTGGAGCTGTCTCTCAGTGTAAGCAAACTGATATCAGCCCGAATTTTTCAAAAGTCTCTGTTTTTGACTCCTTGAAAAACAATAACCGAGTCAAACGGAATGATTTCGTGGTTGAATAAAGTGAAGCAACAATATATATTTCCCCCATAGCTATGTCTTGTTATTATGGGAACTGAGATCTCATCAAGCTAAAAACAAGATCTCCAATAGTTACTGTCTCCCAGTGACTTTTTTTTTTTTTTAAAACCTCTCACTTAGGGGGCACCTGGGTGGCTCAGTGGGTTAAAGCCTCTGCCTTCGGCTCAGGTCACGATCCCAGGGTCCTGGGATCGAACCCCGCATCGGGCTCTCTGCTCAGCAGGGAGCCTGCTTCCTCCTCTCTCTCTCTGCCTGCCTCTCTGCCTACTTGTAATTTCTGTCTGTCAAATAAATAAATAAAATCTTTAGAAAAAAAAAATAAAACCTCTCACTGAGTTAAGAAAGCCCAGAACTGACTTCATTAGGTTTGAACATGATTGTGAGGCTAGAGAGTGGAGAGCTAAGAAAAATGTGTCATCAGAAATGTCTTGTTTCCAGTCTTAAATATATTTTTAGCAGTTTAAATTTATTCTTCACAGTTTCAAGTGTAAAGGAGATAGTAAGAAGAGTGAATACCTTTGTTTGATGGAATCAATATTTAAAAAAAAATTGTAACAGAACTGGCCATTGGACTAAAATAATTAAAATTAGTTTTCATGAGAAAAAAGCAAAAAGAAGTTCCTGAATCAGACCTCAAAAGCAATTATTAAAATATGAAAAGGTAGTGTAGGGATATGTGTGGGGTGGGAAATCTGATTCTACTTACAAAAATAACTTATACATTGAGTCAGGAAAGTTTAGTTTATATTGCAATAACAAATAACCCCCAAATCATGTGCATAATGCAACAAAATTTATTTTTTAGTCAAAGTGTGCTGCAAAGTGTCCAGGCAATGTGCCAGTGCATCTGTCCTCCGTGTGTTGGCTGAACATTCCAGCTTGATTCAATCCATGACACTTCCCAATCAACACATGCGTTGACAATTGCTATGATGGGATAAAGAGGGTTGGAAAGTTGAGAATGAGTACTTAAATGTCTCAACTTTGAATTGACATATGGGACCTTTGCTTATTTTTCATTGGTCAGAGATGGTCACATGGTCAGCTAACGTTGAGAGGAGGGGCACATACTTCTCCCAAGTGCCTGTAGAATAGAACAGAAATGGCTGCTGATGACCAAAAGTATCATTTATTTGCCAGTTGCACACATTTTAGTGGGAAGTAAATTCGTTATGAGTCCAAAATATCATTTGACTATTAGAATTATGTAAATATAGGGCTACATTGATAATAGTAAAATCTTGGGATGATGGAGCTAATAATGGGATTACTTCCTTTTCCTGGAAAGAACATCCATTGAGTGTTATGCTCATTGAGGGGATTGTACTTTCAGAGGTCCTTTGGAGGCATGAGAGGAGAAGAGCTAAATGTAGAATGATCAACTTTTTATGTTCCAACTGGAAAAGTCTTCTGAGGACAAATAGCCATTCATCCTCAAATATCTTAATACTTGATTTGCTTTAATGGGCTGTGAATGGTAATTTGCAGGGAGAAGTGTTTCTGTTCAATTTAAGAATCTCTTGCAGTCAAAACTATATGGATTATCCCATGGTGAGGGGAGTTTCTTTTCAAGGGTGTGGTCTGAGCATGGGATGAACCTCCTCTGGCACAAAGGGAAGAAAAAGGAAAATTTAAGTGTCATATGGCTCTTGGCCTAGATGACCCTTAAAGATGCTTCCAACCCCAAATTTGATAATCAGATGGTTCCTAAGTTGCCCGTAACTCCCATCTGGCTGATTGCCCAGGACCTTCCAAACCATTGACACTTGCTTAGACTTCCTTCTAGGGTCCTGGACCATACATTGCTGGGCCTGTCTACACAAATAAGAAACTGATGACATATCCCAAAGGTGAAGAAGTGGGGTATGATACTGAGCCCTGGGTTGCTGTACTTTATCCAGAATTGTGTTCACAAGGCAGCTCCAAGTCATTCCAGAGCTAGCTGTGGAAACATAGGAGGAGCCACACACCCTATTGTCTTTCTGCAATGAAGCAGGGCCGAACTAATGCAAACCAAATTTGATTTAATCCCCCCGCCCCAAAATCAAGAAATTCTTGTTAGGCGGAGAATTTTTATGTCATTCTATCCTTGAGTGAATTTTTACAGCTGAGTTGGAAACTCTATCAAATAGCGTTTAGAACTTGTTTGATGACCCTTGATGTCCATGTTCGCTGGGGTGCATGTGACTTATGCAGAGCTGGCCTGCCGAGCCACCAGGGGTTAACAACATTCTTCCCTTGGTAACCATTTCCTGACCTCTTCCTGATGACACACTCACACACACTTTTCTTCTTCTTTTTTCAATTCATTAGTTGCACTTTCTTGGTTACTATGGCGGCAAATTGTTGATACTGGATTCCCAGTCAGGTTTTTATTCCTTTTAGTCATTTTTTCCCATGAACTAATCAGTCGCAGTGGAGTTAAAAGTACGCATTAATGTGAACCTTCCACAAAGCATTTCTACATTCTCTTGCCATTCCCTTCTTACTCTTCATCAGTTAGAGTTGTTAACATCAGAAAATGCTACAGGCCTGTAGCCCTGTGATGACTCCTCCCTTTTCCCCTCTCCTCATTCTTCTCATTTCCTGAGTTTCAGAGGAGAACCATCAGCCACTTCCCATCAGGACTGTCTGCAGAGTAACACATGTCCTCAATTACTGGGATCAGAAACCAAAGGCACCTCTTGGGTTGGTGACGGATGACTGGTTGGCCTCTGCTTTCTGTTGGATCTGCACCACGGATGCCACAGTTTGAATGGGTTATTTATCTTGTGGAGGTGACTGTATTTATCTTGTGGAGGTGACAATAGTAATATTGGCTAACCTTTATTGATTGCTTGCTGTGCGTCAGAATTTTATATGTTTCGCTCACTTCATCCTTGCTACAGGCCTGTGAAACAGGTTCTGTATTTTCCCGATATGAAGAAGGGAGGCACAGAAAGTTTAAGTAACATTCCCAAAGTCACCCAGCCAGTAAGTGATAAGCTGGAAATTGGACCAAGATAATTTAGTTTTAGGATTCAAGTTCATGAAGCCCGGTGCTAGAACACCAATACCATGAAGTATTATGACCTTGTTCAGTTTTGATTTCAGGTGTTTTGTCCTTCTAGGTCTCAATTTCTTGTTTATAGAATATGTCTCCACTGAAATAGAAATGAAGATGGCTCAGCCTTAATCCTGAAGGAACAGACAATACTTGGTCATGTGCTGGGGGTGGGTGGTGGTGGTGTATAAACACTTCTAGTCACGTGCACTCAGTATCCTATTGCAAGTGCCTCCTGGCTGATAAGCCCTTTCTTTCTTTCTTTTTTTAAAGATTTTATTTATTTATTTGACAGAGAGAGATCACAAGTAGGCAGAGAGGCAGGCAGAGAGAGAGAGAGAGAGGAGGAAGCAGGCTCCCTGCCGAGCAGAGAGCCTGATGCGGGACTCGATTCCAGGACCCCGAGATCATGACCTGAGCCGAAGGCAGAGGCTTAACCCACTGAGCCACCCAGGTGTCCCTGATAAACCCTTCTATCAAGGCACCCTTTCTTGTCCAATTCTTGCACCATTGACAGAAAAGTGAATCTTTTCTTTAAAAAAAAGAACTTTTTAAAAAAAGATTTTATTTATTTGACAGAGATCACAAGTAGGCAGAGAGGCAGGCAGAGGGAGAGGGGGAAGCAGGCTCCCTGCTCAGCAGAGAGCCCGATGTGGAGCTCAATACCAGGACCCTGAGACCATGACCTGAGCCGAAGGCAGAGGCTTAAACCACTGAGCCATCCAGGTGCCCCCCAAAAAAGAACTTTTGAGTGAATATTTAGGTGTAATGGTGAGTATAGAAAATGTTGCTAGTTCAACACATTTTGCCAATTTAGGTAGAGACCTGGCCCCTACATTTTTCTTTTTCCAGTTTGTTGTTTGACGACCTTCTCCACCTACCCATGTTGGCAGGAGCCTGTTGGGTTCTTGTCCACCGTGGTGATGGGCCCCTTGTGAGCCCTGCACCAGCTCTGGATACACCTCACCCCTGGCCTTCAGGGTTTAGGCTCTCTTTGGTTATATGCAGAGGATCAGCTTCCCAAACACAGCAACCATACCAATGTGGCTGGTCTGGGATGAGCCAGTAAGACTGTGACCCCAGCGGTACTCCTAGAACTAATTCTTCCCACAAAATAGCCCTGTTTACTGATCCAGACCCCTTCCTGCACTAGGAGGTCTTCTTGGGGGCTCCTGATGTCCCAGTGACTGTCTGTTAGGGCCATCTTGACCCATGGGAGTGGCTTTGATCCTGCCGAACCCCCTACGCATCTCAGTAGTCCTGAGACGTGTGTGTAACATTCCCTGTCCCTGGAGAGCAACCGAGTCTGCTTAACTGAGACCATTAGAGTGTTACAGGGAAACATCAAGGATCATGTGTCCTAGGGTGACTTTCTGCATCTATGCAGGCATAAAAACTGTTGGCAATTTATCTTGATAAAAATATATTCAAGTTATGCTTCCCTGATCATCCTGCTGGAGAAATATGACAATTTCATAGGGTATCAGAACATTGGGCAGACTCCCAGGTGGATCCAGCCTCTCTGTCCCAGAAAGATCTACCTGGTTAGAGAAGTAGAAAGGCAGTTCCTCAGAGAGAGGGCATTGTATTCTCAGAGAAAAAGAGAGCTGCTGGACAGACAGATGGAAGGGGACCAAGACATGGAAAAGTGTATCTGGGCTGCTTAGCTCTGGGCTTGGGAGAGGGGAAAGAAAGCCTCTTTTCAACTCCAGGTGATCCTTGTTCTTCATTGCAGAAAACGAGGTATTGCACATCATTTGTGTCATTTTTATAGGAAAATTAATTTTGAGCTGAATAAAATTTGTGGTAACTATATGGATTCATAGTTAGGAGGAAGATAGGGAATTTCTAAACAAAGGTTGGTGCTACTGCCTCAGGATCTCAAATCCTTAAGTACTCAATCTCTATGCCCAGTTCCACTGGGAATAGAGAGCATAAGTTCTATCAGTTAAGAACATACAGGTAATTTACATACTGGGCAGTGTCATCTCAGAAATGAGAGGGCACCAGAGTAAGCACCAGGAAATACCAAAATTAGTTGGATGACCAGAGCTGAAGGGAGAGAACTTACCATCTCCTCTCTCCATTCCTTTTCTTTTGCCTTCCTCACCTCCCTTCTTGGGATGACTAAGTTCCAAAGGATTAGGAATGCTTGGCAAAAGCATTTCCCTATGGAATAAGGGAAAATTAATATTTTGGGGGGTAGGGAGGTTGGGGATGTGTAAGCATGAAACCAGGTGTTAATGATTTTCCTACAAATATGGTGCCTGGTGGGCTCAGTCCATAGTGCGAGTGACTCTTGATCTCAGTGTTGTAACTTTGAATCCTACACTGGGTGTAGAGATTACTTAAAAATAAAATCTTTAAAAAAAAGAGAGAGAGAAAATTTGTAATTAAAAGCTGGCAGCCACACCAAACAGCTTGTACCCTGTGGGAAAGCCAGGACTGAAAGTTTGGGTGGGATGAGGAGGCCTGATGCAATCACATTCCACTGGACACAAATCCTTTCCTGTGGGTAAATATTGTCCTGGGATATCATGCTCTGTTCCTAATAAATTTGAATAGGCAAAGATGTCGACATATCACCTAGCAAAGGTCTTCAAATGATGATTGTTCCTGCAAGCCAGGAAATAGAGCTGATTTCCCATTAAAGCAGGTCTGTCTGTTCAGCAGGGTTCCCAGGTTGCTGTCATGGAGAAGTTATTTGCTGATTCATCTTGAAATTGGAGAATTTTCAATTTTCCATTGTACATAGTTCTGTCTCTTCCCAGAGAAGTCTTTTTTAAAACAATAATTTTATGTAACATATGTGAACTATGTTTCACTGTTTTATATTTTTAACAAGAAATGTTACTCATTCCTAATTCTAATAAAGGGGAAAAATTCACCCTTTTTTGAATGCTTCTCACTTCAGAGTGTAAAAAGTCATGGGCCGTGGACAATTAGTGGCCTAGTGTTTGGAGACTACTGCAAAGTGCATCTTTGATTTAAGACTTGCCACATTTGGGTAATACTTTCTTTTTGCCCTTAAGAAATTTAGATTCTGTTTTTTCGTCACTCCCTGCAACTTCATTTACCTGTGCAACCAGAAAAATGAGTTTCAAAAAATTACTTTTTTTGTCAGTAAGAAAGAAAATGGCTTCCAAGAACTCTTCTGTTACTTAAATCCTTTCTGTTCAGATACAGGGTTCCACTCTTCCTGCCCTGAGTCCTAACTCTGGCCATGTGACCGAGTCCCAGGAACTGGGAGTGTAAAGGACCTCAGAGACTCTCCAGATCACAACTGGTGAAGGGATCCCTCCCAACTGGTCATGGTCTCATGACGCCCAGTGGGGTCTCTATTTTGTGAGGCTACTTTCTGGAGGAGATGACCTCATTTCCAAAGATGAGTGGGACAGACAGACTAAATACAAAGTCATCTTCTGCACACCAGGCCAGCTTTGTGTTGGCTCTGAGGCCCGAGGTCAACCAAGTAGATGAGGACTCTGCCGTCAGCACCCGTAGGTCACTATGGGGAGATAGCAATTCAACAAGCAAGTGCATGGATAACTACTTACACTACATATAATGATGACATGGGACATCAAGGACAAGTGAAAATGGGGGAAAGGACTGGTCATAGGGAGTTAGAACCTAGACTGAGGGTCAGCTGGAAATTTTAACAGATTTTTCACTTTTTCCTATCACCCAAATGAAGCCTGGGTATGAAAGTAAGGATTAGAATTTCTTAAAACAACTACTCATTGCGAGAGGCAAGGAGTATCGTGAATAAGAGCATATTGACAAAATCTTGATGTTTTCAATAAGGAAATAGTCAAGTATTTGGCAATACGTATATGATATATAATAGTGCCTGGCACATAGCATGTTCTTAATAAATGTTAGCCATAGTTATGGCTATTATCTGATGCTTATATAAAAAAAAAAAACCTATCCACCCACTATCATGAAAGAGATACCACACATTGAGGCACATGTAGTAGCAAAGTGTTCACTCCTTGAACAAATCCAAAGCAAGCAGATATAATAAAAATTAAACTGTGCTATACATGGCATTGTATCACTGTGATGAATCCTATCCGCCGTCTCTCCTCAAACCAAAATCCTCCCAAAGTCTACTTTGGAAGGGGGCAGGGCAGGAGAGTGTAGAAACTGGGCAGAGGTCATTGAGTTCGATATCTGGGTCAAGAAGGTGCACAACAGACACAACATATTGGAAAGTAGACGCTTAAGTGGCAAAGGAGAATTCACAGAAAAATCTAGGTGGGGGTGGGATAGGATTCAAGCCTCTTGTACCCAGATCTGAGGGACAGAAATACCCCATCGGAGTTTCTGAAGAGGTAGAGCCCAGAATGCATTGCTGGCTCCCTGTGCCCATGGTTGGCTGCTGGGCAAGGTGCCGTGAATCTTCCACTCCTCTTCTCCTCCCTGCTGTGTTCTTTCTTGGCACTGTTCCTTATGGATAAGCCACATGGGCAGCTTTGGATTCCATATTTGCTTTGGCTTGGTGGTTTGCCACTTACTTCCTGTTAACATTCCTCTACTCGTACCCCAGAATGTGGGTCTCTGTCACAGCCACCTGCTCCTTCTCTCTCTGTACCCACAGACTCCCGCTCTCTGATTTCTCCATCAGCTACTTGGCTCTTGCCTGAGACGCAAATCTAACTTCTGTCCAAATATTTTCCATCTGAACTTCTTGTTTGGAGCAGATAGTGTTTTGCTGTGGTAGGCTGTTAGTGGGACAGAAGAGGGTGATCAGGGATGGTGCTGGAAAACTCGAGTTCAAAGGCCCAAATGGCTTTTAAGTGAGACCTGATAAAGCCCTTCTTCCCATGGGCCTCTGTCCAAAAAGCCTCAGGCCCAGTGCAGAGGTGAATACAGCCAAGGAGCCTGGTGCAGAGTTTGAAGCCAAAAATCAGCCTAGGAATGGACAGAGGCTCATAGCTGGCACACATGCCTTTAGATTCGCATATATTTACTCTCCTGGGTCTTCTAACCCAGGCTGTTGGCCTAGTAAGAGTGCCAGGGCAGGGCACAGTCCAACGCCAACACGTGTGCTAGACCGCCACAGCTCGCGTGTGGCATGCCGTGTCCCGGGCACTCACAGACTGCTTGTGCGTTTGTCCCCTCCAGTGCAGTTTAGATAAAGGCTTTCAGCTTGGCAGCTTCCACATGACTTTCCTGGATCCAGGAATCCACAAAGAAACACATCTACCTACTTAAGGAGCCTCTTTCCTTGACTTTGACTTAGATGGACATACCAGCCAAGAACATTTTAGGGAGGTGTTTGAGAATAATTGTGTGAGTTCAAATCCCAGTTCTGCTGTTTTTTTTTAAGCTGTGTGACCTCGAGCGATTCCCTTAACGTCAGTCTGCCTGTGTCCTCGTGTATGAAACAGAACTAAGAACGCAAAGAGGTGTGAAAATTTAAAAAAAGAACCTACAGATAATAAGGTAGATGATTCTCCGAAAAACATGCCAGTCCTGTTGAGACAGGGGATAGGATCGATGCTACCTGTGGAGAGGTGATCCCATCTTCACTGTTTCTGGAATGATAGCCGTAGCTCACTAGAAAGTACCGTGGCTGGCCGAGTTGGAAAACGTAACTTTGTGTGTGAGCTTTGAGCACTGTGTATAAAGAGCAGAGCTGTGTCCTGGCTCTTGGTGCTTTGTGTCTCAGGGTCCCGAGTTGAGGTGACATGGGCAGAGGACCGTGGAGCATAGCAGGTGCACATTCTGACAGCCACCGAGAGCTCAGACTTGTTACCAGGGCTGGAAATGCCTCTTTGAAGGGATCTAACTCCTGGAAGGGGGAGAGGTCACCTCATGCTGGGTCATCAATTTCACTGAGCAGCTGTCCCCAGGGGGCACTTTGTGGAATGAAGGTCACTCATCAGTGACTGCTGGCAGCGCTAAGCACAGCCAAAGAGAGTGAGGTTCCTTGGCGGGCTGGCCAAGGTTTTGGGTTTAAGGCTTTAAAGTAGTACCGACGCGCATGGACCCTGTGGAGGGAAGACTTCCTGGGGTCTTTGTGTTCATCCACAGACATAACATGGATGCAAAGGCATTTAATGCTCGCGTTTGAGAGAATGCGACCTCATTTCCTATTCCAAGCTGGGGAATCGGTTACTTTTGCAAAGCAGCTAGCAGGCTGCCCGGCACATTTTATGGGCTCCCTAAACAATGCTCATTAGGATGAAGCCCACGTGCCACAGCAGCCAGAGGGCAGAGCAGCACTCCTTGGCAGCCAGAGCTCCCTGAGGGGAGGGTGGAGGCTGAGGAGCCGGGAGAAGAGAGTGGAATCATTTAGCAGCTGACACATACCCAGTCACTCCAAGGAATCTCCCAGCCCGGCACAGAAGTCTGACCCAATTTGCTCAGCCCTTCTCCCGAGACTCTCTGGTTCCAGCCATAGACCTGAGCGCGGAGCATCCTTTCTCTTAGCTGGCTTTGCTTGGGAGGCGGAGGGGATGGCTGGAGCTCGCCCAGGCTTGGGAACCTTAAACACTAGCTCATCTCCTCTGACGTTCCCTGGGGGTCAGAAGGCTGTGAGAAAGGGAGGGGAGAGGGTGTGGAACACCTTGCGTGGTCAGGACAGTCTCCCCTCCCTTGGAACATGCAGTGGCCAGATCATGGGCTCATTGGGTTGTTTATCATGCTTGGTTTCAGGGAGAACATGCCCACACGACAGCACTTTGCAAGTTGGAAAGTACTTTCCAAATGTGCAAGACTTCAGGCTGAGATTCAAATCTTGGAGCACAGAATCCTCTGTCAGTTCTCTCAAAAGGGGCTTCCCATCACTTAAGTCACCTTGGGTGGACATGTCACATTACCCAGTCCGGTTTGGAAGTCTTGGGCTCCATGTTCTTGCCGGGAACCTTTCCATATATGTAGAGAAAGCAGAAGCTTGGAGGGTGGGCTGGGCCATCCTAAGCATGGAGTCTCAGAATCTGAGAGGGGGGAGCACAGAGGGTGGGCTTGGAGGAGGGAGATAGGGGAGCAAGAGGACTCAGGAGGTTGCCCTGGACAGCTTTCAGGCTGTCATCTTCCTTATGGAGGTGCCAATGGAAGCACTGAAAGGCTTATCTACTCGCCCAGATCGACCACCCAAATTGCTGCCTCTTCCTGCCTCACTGGGCCCCCAACTTTGGTTTTCGTGGCCTTTTTACAGGCTTAAAAGGGTTTTACAAGCTTAAAAGGGTTTTACAAACTTAAAACTTCTTATATGTTGCTATTCTTTTCCAGCTTCCAGAGTGAAATCACATTCTGGAAATGCTCATTTCACTTCTGCATCATGAACTCAGTTGTTTGTTTTCATTTCTTCAATTTTCCCCCGGGGTCCTTGATGTCATGACCACTAAGGCACCTACCACTGGACGTTGTCACCCATTTCTGAGACTTCAAGATCACACTGGCTTCACTTTCTTTTCTTATATCTTATATAAGCCCCTTTACGTTTAGCTCCGTCTTCTGTAAACTCTTCCATGATTGTGTCTTCTTGGGAGTCAAATGCAGGGGACCAAGTAAAGTTGAGAAAATGGAGATAAGGAGATGAGGGACTTGCCCTAGGTCATTCAGCAGAGCGGGGAAGAGGATGTCTTCCCTCAAGTGTGGTCCTGAGGCCACTCCCTCCATTTCATTCCCCAAACCACCACTTTGCGGAAGGCTCCTGCCTGGACTCCCACAGGATTTCATTCTTTCAGTGAATGAGACACAAACAACCCCTGGCCTCATGCCTAAACGCCCAATGAGATAAGTGGGCCCTGGCCAAAGGATCAAGAAAGAAAGTCAGAGTCTTCTGGATTTGTCTACCATGTCAGTGTCCAGGCTTCCCAGGCAATCCTATACACTCCTGGGTTAATGTTTTTAAAATTCCCAAAGCAACCCACAATATTCCAAACTACCCTAGGCAGGCATTCTAGCCCTTCCATGACCGCTACCTCATGACCCCACTCGTTTCCACACGACGCATGCCAGCTGGTACCACTGCCCACCCCATTCTTGCCCACCTCAGGGCCTGCGCTCAGGATATCCTCCCGATGTAAAGGCCCAGTGTGGCCCCTGCATCTCCAAGAAGCTTTCACCAACACCTCTGATGGAAACAGTCTTTCACCACTTCCACTACATACCCCCTTACCAGATTTGAGGACTTCTTTTGTGGAAAAAGATAAATGCTACACGATTTGAGGAATTTGCAGCTCATTTTAGGCACTGAAAAGCCCAATGGTAGACAAGGGGAATGGAGGACCTTGGATTATCTACCTCTCAGCACATTTTTAATAGCCCACCCATATTCATAAAACATTCACAGTTTATCTTTTCTGAGCAATTGCCGAGTTCTGGGTGCTGAAGGGCCAAATGCAGCACGCAAAACGTGGTCCCTGGCCTCTTTGCATTTACTTTTGAGAAGTCCTGGGAAGCCTGTGGTCAGTATTGTCTGAAAAGCACTTTCTAAGCTCTGGGAGCTCAGCCTCTGACACATGTCACTGCCGTGTTGTGCCTCATAAACACATCTGGCAAGATGATTTTTATCTTCCCAACGTTGCATGTTCACTCTGGTTCCTCTCAGCCAGAAATGGCTTCCTCCTCCCCACTTTTCAGCACCTTCCTCAGGTTCCCTTCTTTCTGCTCCAACCTTATGATCTCCCACTTTTTTGAACTTCTTTCAGGAACTGTAATTTAGCAGCACATCATTTAGCTCTTCCTTGTATGGTTCAGAAGCATGAAATTTGATGGCTTTGGAGTTTGTAGCAGAGATGGCTAGCCAGCTGCCAAACGTAGCTGCTCCCTTCCCTTCAGTCAAGTGATCTCTGGGACCCAGGTACCCAGCCAGCGAGTTTCCCGACCCCTTCGCAATGTACTGGGGCTATGAAACTAATGGTCAATGAAATAAAAGTGATTTATATTGCTTTTGGGTGGCAGCCATTACGGTGTGTCATGTGCCCTCATCACTTCCTCCTGCCCTTCATTGACACCTTTGGGTATTTCCAGATATTGGAAATAGCAGAGCTTCAGTATGGAAGGGGCCCAGATTCCCGTGTTACCACCTGGAGATTAACCTCCCACAAAAGCCCAGACAACTGAGAACGTTTGCAGATCTGTGACAGGAAATACACATGATTAGGTTAAACTACTGAGATCTTCCTTGACCAAAATGGGTTATATAAATTTAGGACTGAATTCCATCTCTGCCACTTGTTAGCTGTGTGATGTTGGGAAGATGACTTACCCTTCCTGGGCCTCAGATTCTCCTTCCGTAAGAAGGAATCAAGAGCACCTGACTTTGCAGGATGGTTGTGAGGGATAATTGAGATATTTCTGAAACGCTGAGGACACTGTAGGACCAAATATTGCCTGCACGTATGTGTGTGTGTGGACGTGTAAGCTCTCCCACGTGGTGGCTTCATTTGTGTTAATTTTATCAGTAGATTGTAAATCCTTTGCATAGTGGCTCAATCTTATAGACCCTGTATCTCTTCACCATGAAGGCCAGCACAGTGCAAAGCACATGGAAAATCTCAATAAATGTTTGCTAAGAGGCAGAAAACCATCTTGGTTTAAACATCAGCAAAACCAATTCATGTGCTCCACCTTTGATGATTTTCTCTGTAGGCCCCCATTACTCAGCCCGTCACACACCTCTTTTATTCTCTTCTCTGTAGGACCCTCCCCCACACGCCTAGTTTCTGTGGCTTCCCACCGACCCACCCATTAGAGTGTATTTTTGTGTATGCTTGTTGCTCAGTATGTGAGTAAATGGGTGTATCTATTTGGATAAAATGCTTTTGTGGTTTGTGACCAATGGAGTGGAGGCCAGACAGGGAAGGGAGGGGGCCAATTATTAAGCTCTTTGGAAAGAGATATTGAGGAAGCCACGCTGGAGGTGACCTTGTTTCATGTTTTTATAAATGAGCTGTAGACACGAGTTGCATGATGAAATCTGCAAGTTGGAGGATGTTGCTAAGCGCTCCTGCCTAGGATAAAATATCAAGTTGATGAGGGTTAACCATCTCATGATGTTGGTATGTTGAAACTTTGGGAATTGTGTCAATGTGTTTTTAAGAGGAGGATACATATTTAAAGAATAAGAGCAATGAAGGAATGATGGATTATCTGAAGTCATTTCAAGCCAACACAGTTTAGCATATCTTAAATAAATCAAGCTCTATCCTCCTCCATAGAAATGTGGTTGAAACTCCTTTTAAATCTGACAGTGTTTGACACAATTTTTTGTAAGAATATGTTCCTGACCTCTTCAGACAAAAGCTCCCTAAGAAAAGGAGAGTAATGCCAGTGTATTCTGAGGACAGCAGATGGAGACTAATGCCCAGCCAGTGAGAGGCGAACTTTTTTCAGGAGTCTCATTCATGAAAAAAATTTAAAATGTCAGGCCTTCGTTTTGAAAGGGGGTAGATATCCACACATAGGTGCATCCAAGAAAACTATCAGGAAATGTGACACCTAGAACTATAGCAAAGCAATTTAAAGATTATTTCCTTGATATAGGAATTTCATTGAGAGAGAGCTGGAATTTCAGAAGCAACATATGTAGTTATACATTCCAGGGTCTCCTTGACATCTGGGGCTTTGGAAGACCTCCTGTGTGCGGTGGGAACTGGTAGTGTAGAGTAGAAGCAGGCTGGGAGGCAGAGCAATGGACCTGGGTCAGTCCCAGGCCAGGAACAACAAACAACGAGGCAGGCCACCAGGGTGTCACTATGGGGAATGTGGTCTGCAGGCTGCACCAAGGGCTGGGACAAGGGCCAGGTAAGTGAGGCACGCTTCTTGCATGCACCCAAAACACTGAGTAACCAAGATAAATAACATTTAAAAAAATTCAGATTGCGAACTACAAACCGCGAGCTGTTTGCTTGCTTTTGTAAGAAAAGTTTGTTGGGGAAGTATGGGCATCTCGCAAGGATTTAGTAGGGATACAGAATCTCAGACCCCACCCCAGACCTCCAAGATCGTAGTCTGCATTTCAGCAGGGTCCACGGTTGGTGTATGTGACCGTGAACGTCTGAGCAGCACTGCTATAGGATAGGGCAGGTGAGACAGACACCTGGCTGCTCCAGGCGGGCGAATTTGGTGTCTTCAAGTAGATATTGTTTAACTATTATTCACCGTGTAGTTAGCAGTGAGAGGCAGAAATCAATTTTTTTTTTCTGAATTAAAATGGATTTCATTCTTCGTATTCAATGTAGGGAATTTATTACGTGCATTCAATGTACCATAGCATTTAAACTTATTTGAAATGATCTCTTCTCATTCTCCTCATCATCTGTAATTGGATATTCCCATGAACTACAGGCAATATAATTGAGCATTCTTATTTGAAATGTATTTTGAAGTTTCTTTTTCTGACTCTCAAATTGGCAACAACATTCTACTTTTCTGGAGTTCTTGTTTTGTCTTCAGTCTTTCTTTTGCGGTTTTCTGAGCCCAAAAGCTTGTGGGAAGCATAGTAAAGATTTAAATTTAGGTAACAGAATGCATCACTCGTTCCTGGCAAAGGGCCCCCTGTTTTCACGTCCGCATTTCAAGGCTGAGTGACTGAGCCTGGAGGTGGTAGGTGGGGTGGGTAGCAGCCTGACCCCATTTCCCACCATATACTTCGCACACTCTTCGCAGAAGCTGATCGCTTCTTGAAAAGAAAGCTTCTATTTTCATGCCAGAGAACTGTCTCCTTCAAAAGAACTAATTTATATTTTCCAGTTTTATAAGGTAAAGAGCAGTATGAGTACACTTCAGCTCACTGGACTGTATTTCTGATTAAAATATTTTTTAGGGGATTTCCCCAACATTTTGTTATGAATGGACTTCACCTTGGATATGCTGACTCCCTGAGAATGTCCCGGTATGGAGGCGAGATTCGCCATCTTGCCCCTAGGCTAGTGGGAGTTGGCCGGTTAAAGAGTCTAAGCAACCACCTTGCAACATACATACTACATCTCTGCTTGATTGTTCCCTACTGCTGCTGCACCCCAAACTCCAGTGAAAAGATACAGTTTGCAGAGTCAGGGAATGCCATGGTTATGTTCTTCTGTAATAACGCATGTCTCGTCGACTAGCCATGTCAATAGTGGATGGGATGCATGTCAGAATTATCTGGTAGATTTTCCCAAGTTGCCTGACTTTTACAGTGGGCCTGAAGATTTAGAGCCGTGCTTCTCAACCTTGGTTGCCACCTACAGAGTTTTTAGAACTGTTACTATCTTGGTCCCAACTCCAGAGATTCTGAATGGGTGGGTCTGGAGTACAGCCTAGACACTGGGATTTTAAAAAAAATCCCTGAGTCATTCTAATGCTGCAGCTAAGGTCAAAAGACATTGATGTGTATATGTGTGTGTATGTATAAAAATTACCATAATGTCAATATATATGTCTATTACCTTGACTAATCTAATTATATATCTATATCTATCTATCTATCTATCTATCTATGTATATATTTATATATACATGTACACTTGTACCAGTTAGGGTAATTGATGGTTGCTGCTATAGCAAATCATTCTAAAATATCAGTGGCTTAATACAGTAAAGTTTATTTCCTGTGAATGTATGTGGATGATTGCATATGTATTTTTTTGCTAGACTTGGAAATGGCATGTGTCACTTCTGATTCCCCGCTGGTTAGAATCCATCACACAGCACTAAACTAACAGTCTTGGTGTGAGCCCAGGAGGGAAAAAAAAATGTTTGGGGGAGCATCTAGTCAGTTTCTTCTGCATATAAATACAATGAAAATGTGTATAGCTTCCTTATCTGACATGCTGTCTATGATGCCCTTATTTATTTATTTAATGGGCTGAGAGTTTTTGTCAACATTTAAAATTGTTTATAAATGGTATTTGTCTTATATTTGTAGAATCATTCAGACTCTAACTGACCTTTCTGTTACACTTGTCCATAAGAATTGTCTTGAAGAGAGCGAGTGGAGAGACCCCAGGCTATCTAGATGTGCTTTAACTGAAACAGCTCTGCCCGATTTTATGTGTTAGGTTTCAGGGGAAGTTTCATTTAAGCTTGGAAATCTAACTCCAACCATAAACTTCCTACTGAAAAATGACCAGTTTTTGGCATTCCATTGGGGGAGATATGCTAGAATTTTGGTTTCTAATTTTGGTGATTCATAAAGATGTAGACCTGGGGACTTGCAGGTGTCAAAGGTGGATTTACTAGGGAAGCTTAGCTTGCCTTCTGCCTTCTAGGGTTGTGGGGAGTGGGAACCCTCATACCCAGCAACTTCCTTCAGGCACCTATTAAGTCTAACTGTGTCCTCACTAAAGAACAGTGGAGAGAGAGCTGCCCTGTCACCCCCTATTTCAAAGTCTCAGTAGGCTAGGAACCTGGCTTCCTTCTTCCTTTGTCCATGAGGCAAGTGTTCAAAAAGATTTGTTGAGAAAGAGAAAGAGAAGTAGAGGAAGAAGAGGAGAAGCAGAGGAAATGGGTTGTTCTACTGCATGGGGTTTCCCCTGTTTCCCTTGTATTTTCCCTTCCTCCAACCTCACTCATTGATCCATTCACCATATATTTAGTGCCCACTGGGTGCCAGGCCTCGAGCTACGAGGACATAGGAGAATCTTTGCCATCAGAGGTCTCTCATGACGCAGGGGAGTCAGCAGTGGGCCGGGTCATGATGAACATTTAGGAGGGGACGGGGAGGGCGGAGAAAGGGGAGCAAGGAGGGCTACGGAGGGCATTTCTCACCTCCCCTGTCTTCACTGGGTTGCTGGAGGAGCAGAGGGGTATCTAGATGTTGAAGCACATATGGAATTTGTAGCTTTGTGGATTCCTGTTGTGATTTCGTATACTGTGATTTCTTCTTCATTTGGCATGCACAGCAAAGAGAGTACGTGCTGTTTTAACAGGTGTGGGGGTTTTTGTCTCAGTTCTATCTCTATAAGGTGAGAAACTTTATCTTTTTTACATAGGCTCAACACCCAGCATGGAGCCCAATGCGGAACCCGATGTGGGACTCAATCTCACGACCCCGAAACCAAGACCTGTGTTGAGATCAAGAGCTGGACACTTAACTGACTGAGCTACCCAGGTGCCCCAAGGTGAGAGACTTCGGTAAGACACCTGAACTTGTGCACAAGGATAACTACTTAGGACTGAAGTGAGGTTCAGAGGGACATTGTTCACAAGTGTTTTTTAAACTAGCAGTTTTAGATTAAAAAATAAATACACATATATATATACATATATACATATAGAAATGAGGCTCAGATACATCGAGGATTTCCCCTGGCCAAATAATTTGGAACTAAGATTTGAACACAGCTTCTTGCAGTGTCAGAACTCTGGAACTCTGGGCCAGGCACTGCTCAGGACCTCAGGTCTGAACTGCTATCTTGGTGAACCTTGTAAGCCAAAGCAAGGTCAAAGCTCCAAACCAGGGATCACAGACCCCGGGACAATGACTGGAGACTGAGAGCCCAGCCTGTAAGAACAGCAGCCTTGGTGTCCCTGTCCCCTTCCTGTGGGAGTGATCGTGGCCAGAGGGGTCATGATGTGGAGCTGTTTGGCCCACATGGAGCTGGTTCTGTGGTGGACTGACTCCCAGGCTCAGTGCTTGGTTGCGAGGGACCCACAGAACAGCCTGCTACGGTCCAACGTGTAGGATGCCGCAGGCCTCCAGGGAGTGTGCAATCCTGCCTGGGGCACAGAATCACTGGAGTTGAATCAGGACACTGCCCTAGACAGGTGTGGTGAAGACACTGAAGGATAATCTGGTATGATGGTCGACAGAAAGGCCAACCGCTGATTGCGCTGATCTCATGTGGTGACAAAAATACACAGCTCTGGGCGCCTGGGTGGCTCAGTGGTTTAAGCCTCTGCCTTCAGCTCAGGTCATGATCTCAGGGTCCTGGGATCGAGTCCCGCATCGGGCTCTCTGCTTGGCAGGGAGCCTGCTTCCTCCCTCTTTCTCTGCCTGCCTCTCTGCCTACTTGTGATCTCTCTCTGTCAAATAAATAAATAAAATCTTTAAAAAAAAAATACACAGCTCTTCATGCTCTTGAAATCTGGATATAGCAAGGACCCATTAATCTTTCCCCATCTAGCAGAGCTGTTAGGGACCCCTAGAGCAGAGCTTACCATGCAGACGCAACCACACCGGCATGTGATCGCTTTCTGTCCACGGCTGGTGGGATCGATGGGATGTGTGATTATCACCAGGGTGTTTTCATTACCTCTACTTCCAAGAGAGGAAGAAGCTGAAACATTTAGGTCTGATTTAATTTTCTCCTAGAGGGAATTTTACATTTAGAAGGAAACAGACCTCTTCTGATTCCTGCACCTCAGGACTCAGCTGCATGGAGCAGCTCAGCAGGGCTGTGGAAGGTCCACAGGGATCGCTGCATGGAGCTGTGGCTCTCCCCTGAGCCTCGCTGCCTCCATGCAGCTTTTTACTTCCAACCCGAGCTACAGGTTCTCGAAATAGCAAGCGTGAGGCCTGGTAACTGACACTACAACCAACCCACTAAGGGCCAAAGGGAGCAAAGAGGGTAACGCCGTAAGTCACAGGGATTCAAAGTAACAATGGATATTACTTTCTATGGAAGAAAACAGGAGTGGACAGAATGCAGAGTTGAGCTAACGGGAAGTCAGACCCACTTACCTGCTTCATTCATTTAAAAAGAATGCATCTTCCCCTGTCCAATAGTAAAAATGAAATTGACATCTTTCGTAGAGGTCATGATTCAGGCTTGGCTCCAGGATGCAAAACAGCCCATGTCCTAAAAAGAGGTTTATGACTTTGTGTGCCAGAAAAACCATTTTGGATTCATTAGCAGTTAGCTGAAATAACAGATTTTGTGGAATTGCCAGGTCCTGTCAAATGTATGTCGGGTGTCAAATGTACAAGACCCTCATGTTTATACAGACATTTGTGAGAATGTCAGAACCTTTCATTGAGACCCAGACCTGTGAGTGAGCCCAGGCATGGATACACATGGAAATCTGCAAAATCAAAGTCACAGCCTTCTTGTTTCTCCCTAACCCTAAACTCAGAGTACTGAGAATCCATTCCTAACAATATAATGTTAGGCTCACATTGGGTTTCAAAATGTTTAATGAAATAAATTGGTTTGCTGCTGCTTTTTTTCTTTTTACAAAGTGGTATTTAAAATTGGCAAGGGGGAAATAACTTTGTCTTCAGGTCTGTATGTGAAGACTAATCTTCCTAGCAATAGTCTTCTAGGATTTAGAAACAAGATCCTTAAACCATGCAATAATGACATTTCCGATATATCTCTAACAACTTCAGTTAGAATCAGAATAAAGTACATTCTGTGGACAAGGTAGTGATCTAAAAATCTCTAACAGTTTATAGATATATAACTTTTAAGTACACTAGTATCAACCTAATTGTCCTTTATTTTGGCTCATCTAATTTACAAACATGATTTCTGAAGTTTAACAGTATTTGTAATGGCAATGTCCAAAGCGATTTTGGCTGGGTAAAGTGCTATTTGTTGAACAAAAATGTAGTTGTTTGTGCAAGTTTAAACATTTCACAAGGCCAGCTGAGTTCATTTCAACCCTACTTACAAAATAATTATTGGCAAATGAAATAGGCTGAGGGGTAGAGACAAGACGTTTTCAAGCTTCTGAGAGATTTACAAAACCAAGTTCGTCAACCATTGGAAGTAAAATCGAAAGGTCACAGACAATTAAAAGGTACAGGTTTAAATCTCAGGATTCAAAAGGGTTCCAACAAGAGGAATATTTACAATGGAACAATGAGGAAAATGTTTTGTTACAGACAGAAACATGGAAAATATGCTGTTGAAAATTGTTGGCTCTGAAATAAATAAAATCCAGACTGAGACTATTAAAAATATCAAAGTGATCTACCATGTGCCAACTCTATATTCTTCTGCTGTTTGTTATAAAGAAAATCCGTTATTCAATATAATGCAGTTCTGGTTAAATTATCAAAGACATTTTCTGAATGCAAACTGTTGTTTACCATATGCTATATATTCTTCTCTAACAACTTTAGTACACTTCCATCATAGACCCACAGGCACAGAGTTAGAAGGAAATTTTGAGTCATATTTTCACTTCCCAACCAAGGTACAAATTGCTTCCAAAATAGTCATTTGATTCATTTCTATTTAGCACCTATTACAAGCAAGATTTTTTGGATGGTAAAATAAGAGATACAAAAAAATACTTCAAGATGTTCATGGCCTATAAGGGAGAAGAAAGCATCCTTGTCCACTTGCTATCGTTATGCCTAGACTAGAACACTCCAAAAAGCGACAGAGAGCTCACCACGTCACAAGGAAATCCATCGCTCAGTGGGCAGCTCGGCAGTTAGGAAGATGTGTGTTCAACTGCACTTCATGGCAACTAACCTTCGTTTTGCCTTCTGGAATAAGATGGAACAGACCTCCTCCACCTTCTTTAGCGTAGCTTTTTGAAGATGTTGAGAGGATTTTCCTTTGTCCTATATGGTTTCTTTCCCCTTCGTGCAGCAATTTTATTTCACCTTTATTTTCACCACCCTTCACTTTACTGCCCTTGGGGATTGTAAGGATTATTTCATACCAATTCAGTGAACTTAATTATTAAATACTCGGTATTGCACTTAAAACAGCATTTTCAAATTACGACAGTCAAAAAGCAAGAGCTAGATAGCATTCAGTTGGATTCAATTTGGGATTGTCCTTTTGTAAGTTAGACCAGCCCTGACTAACAACAGATGTTTAGGGGGAGAAAGGATGGAGCACCTAAGGCTTGCCAACACTGTATATTTGAGGGGGGAGGGCACGATAAATCTCTTATAATGAAACCCATGTGCTCTAAGACAGTGACCGAACTTGGTATCTTAAAATATTTAAATCTAGTGGTCTAAAAGTCACAGTATTAATTAGGTCATGTTTTAGAAATGAGGCTACAATCTAAATTTCTTATTGGCCAGAAATAACTCCAGTCTTTAATGAACAGAACAAGGGACTAACTCAAATATGTTAATTTATTATTTCTTTTTCTTTTTGCTAGTGGTTATACGTTTGGCACCTTTCAAAGCTGTAACTACCACACCCAGGATAATTTAAATTCAGGAAACTTTATTTAGCCTCCAGAATGCCACCCACCTCCTCAAATCCCACATCCATGCAAGAACACAAAGCCAAGGGTACACTAAAAAAAGAGAGACTGTTTTATTGTGACATTTATGACATGGACCCCTTGTCGACAGGAATGATCGAGGGGAATCTTGGCCTATTGCACGGGTGTGATGAAGGGTGCACTGGTGATCCTCTGGCTGCCGGGCTGGTTCTTGGTCCTCCCAGACCTCCACGCACATGTGGGCCAGTCACAGAAATTTCCTTATCACTTGGTGTATACATTTAACAAGTCTTTGGTCTTAATAAGCACCATTACAAACCCTCACATTAAGGGCATTATTATTCTAGTTTATAAATGTTTCAATGATAAAAAATAGCACGATTACAGTATACACACACTTAATTTACATGTAATGTATTATAACTCATAACTGAGATAAGCTACTGAACTAACTTTGGTTGATTGAAATTAATGGAGTATTTGAACTGAATACTGGTAATTTGGTTTCTAAGTTGTGTAAATATTACAGTGCATTTATAAATCTAGTTTGAGAATTTACTAGCACCAAATAGATATAATTGGCCAACCTAGTACTTGTATTTGGAGAAGCAAAGTTTAAAAATTTGAAAAACCAGAACAGTCCTTCGATTGAAAGCACATTCCTGTAAACTGCTAGAAGGATGGCGTGTCAGCATGAATGGCTGACCCCCAGTGAAAATACGTGTCCCAGTTTTCAAGAATCAACACATATGACAAGGTAGCTCAGCTACACACATGAGAAGCCTGAGAAAGTGGTTGTTTTGAACTAGGGTAGTCACCTGTACCTTGCTTTTTGTAATACAAGAATGGTGCTTATTTATAGAAATTTACTTGGTGAAAGATTGTACCTATGATATGAAGATTCTGATTGGGGGAAAAATTCCGTTCTACCTATCTATCTTTGTTTTTTAATTATTTGGTCTCTGTCTGGTGAATTAATGAAGCAAAATCTGAATTTTCATCTTCAGATTATCACCCAGTTCACCACTGAGGTAGTCTTTGTCATAATTATCTTCTAGCTGATTAAGTTCTTTCTTTTTATAAAGTGGAGTACTACTGATTTGTAATGAATAGGTTCCAGCCACTGGCTTCTTCTTGGTGAAGTGGAGGTAGCTGATCCCTTCCTTTTGGTTGATTTTAAAGAAGCCATTTTCATTTCCAGATTCAATCAAGTATTTGTTGTGATTGGTCAGAGTCGTCAGGGCGGGGAGGAGCTCTAGGATTCGGACCTTGTTACTGATGTGGGAAATATTGAAAGCGAACACGGCTGTCTTCTCAATGTCCCAACTTGCGAGACTCACATTGGTATCTCTCTCAGGCTGGTCCTGGAAAGACACATGACAATGCATTAAATAAAATGTAACTATGTCACCTACTTCTCATCTTAAAGAAAAGTGACTCGAATCTCACACTAATACCACCCCCTGCTTACGTTGGATATACCGTGTCGAAAATGCCTGTTTTCATAAAACACCATTTAACTTGTAGATCTGTTAAATTGGCACATGTTTATAATAGTAAAAAAAAAAAACATTAAACTGATGTCAGGACGGAAGTCAAGTAGTTGGAGGTCTTCTAATGCGGTGGATCTCCAAGTGTGCTCCCCAGACCAGCAGCACGTCACCTGGGAATCTGTCAGAAACGCAAATTCTCGGCGCCACCTGAGTGAGACCTACCGAGTCAGAAACCCCGGGGGTGTTTCCCAGCAATCCGACTTACCAAGTCTTCCGGATGATTCACATGCACGCTCAAGTTCGAAAACCACTGTTTTCATAGACCGTTTTCTTTCCCTAGACTTATCTCATTTCCCAAACCACAGCGGATGGGTTGCAGCACCGATGCTAAGAAAGAACCAGTCTATTTCAATTTTGTTCACTGACGCAAAACCATCCCCTCGGAAGGACACGCCTAGGAACCTACTTCCTGACTCTGATGATCTGCTAATATTCAATGCTTTTCACCTGGCTGCTTGCTGGCCTCTCTGGGACCACATGTGCCGAATTCTCCGGGCCTGGAGCCAGAGGTCTGGGTGAATATCTGTGCAGTTCTGAGTTGACTGAAAGGCTGCAGCAGCCATAGGCAAAGAAAACCAGGCTGCTTGAGCTCCATGTTGTTTTTGTCTAGAATCCAAGTTCCCTCACACTCCACATGGCTCTTTTCAGTAGAGGAGCCTTGAGCTTTCAGAACTTGGCATCCCCACGGAGAAAGCACTATGTCACTTCGCTATTCTGCCCACTTGCTGTCCTGGATCTCAGACCTTTCCTTTCAGCGGACTTTGGGTGGGTGTTTGACTTTCTCTTTGGCGAGACAGAGGAAATGAGCAAGTATGTGAAAACCTTCAGATGGCCACTCCCTAAAAGCAGCAAGAAAATCCAGAGTCCCACAGACTCTTGTAAAATGCAGCCTAGAGCTCAGGGAATGTCTGGATTTTCTCCCCAGAGAGCTTTTTCACACTTTGGAACATCCTTGGAGGAAACCACAGGCATCTGGAAGGCCCTTCTGCAACAGGAGACATCAGGAGAAACCACCTTCTGACCCACCTCGATGTTGGAGGCATCTGTTTCATTTGTACTTCTCCGTTTCCTGCCCCGTTTGGGGTAGCCGTTGATCTTACATTCGTAGCAGGCCTCCGGGGAGAGAGAATTGTCATCCATTTCGCCACTGGCAGGTGGCTCTGGGCCTCCTCGGCCCATGCCAATTCCAGAAACACAGTGCCTGTGGAGGAAGAGGGGCATGGCCCCTTTTCATTAGAACTGGGAGATAAGGGAGGAGGACCAAGAGTTCCAATGATGCATGGACCCTAACGGGTGACATTTAGCCATTGACTGTTTGTCCGCTAGGTGACTGGCTGGTTCCGAGAGCCACCCTGAAATCCTCTGGGTTTAGGCTTGGAGTCCCAGTTCCCCAGGTTGCTCGATTTCTTTCTACTATCTCTCCTCTTCCTTTCTGATCCTCCCCTTCCTTTCTGAACCGGACTGTGGCAGGTGTTTTGCTCCATTAACACAGGGAGGGGACATGGAGTGGAAATGGGGAAAAGATTGGGAGCTGAGGGGGAGACCATGTGACTTGGGAGGTTAAAGGAAAACGTCTTCCTTTTATAAACCAGAAAGTGAGAAAGGTATGGGCATCTGCCATTGAGCTCCCTGCCCTCTTCCTGCCTCCCTGACGCCATCACTACAGCCTCCCCTTCCGCCACCACCATCACCAGCCTTCACCACTCCAGCTTCTGAGCAGCTTCTCCTCTTATGTGACCACTCGTTTTGACCAAAGCTACTGAAGCTGTAAGGAAAGTTCTAGGTAGAACTGAGGTTGACTTAGAAACAAACTGTGAAGATGTGTAATGTATAAGATGCAAACATGGGAGCTTAACCCAACTGTGGGAAATTGTTTCAAGTCATTCAAAACCACTAGGGCCATTGGCTCTGACTCATGTGAGGCTGGATAAACAAACCCATGCCCAAGAGAGAACTAGTTCAGCTGTTTTTCTTTGCCTTTCAGTTATCAAAGCCAAGTTACAGAGGGAGGCTTGCATGTTTCACAAGTACCTTGTTTTGTTATTCTGCTTACTATTTCCTAGGCCTCTTGGAATGTATTTTCCAGGCTTCTCTTTCAAAATGTGTTGAAATATCTCAAGGATCCTAAGGAGTCTTTATTTTGGGGCAGGGTCCACTCTAGTGATTCACGGAGAAGCCCAAGCTGTTATAAATGGGTAGATTTCTACTAATGGGTCATAACGAAGACCAATTATTGATCGCTTTTTCTGTACTTGTTGGCCTGTTTTTTATAAACCATTTTTCGTTATGCCCTCAATGCCAATAAGCAGGATCTTTTTGTGTGTTTTGCAGCTGTTCAGGGGCTCCTACTATTTTCTGCAATCCTGCCAGAGCCCAGTACATTTCCTTTTCTCTTCCTCTGTCTTGCAGCATGAAACGTGCAGAAACAATACAATGGATGAAATGATGAATGGTCATCGTGTGTGTGTGTGTATTTGTATACATTTGCAAAATGATTAAGTTATTGGAAGAAAAACCCCAAATTTGTAGGCTTTGGTTCTTTTCTCAGAACTCCTTTCCAGTATTTTCATATCCCTGGAACACCACTTACAAGAAGTGTGACTACAAAGTCCCACTGGCCAGAAGCCAGTTTGGAGTGTCACAATTTTTGCTGGGAAAATGGTTCTGGCATTCAACTTATGAAGAATGAGTCTACCGAGAGCCAGACACAAACATCTGGGAATTTGTGTCCTATTGCTGGCATTCTGTGTACTTCCCATGAAACATTCTTTTACCTTCAAGTCTACACAGACCCAAAGTGAATGGCTTGATGTTTGTGTGTTGAGAAATCCAAGTCCACTAGGTTAATTTTATATATACACATATGTGTGTGTTCTGGGGTGTGTGATTTTGTGGGGTGTGGCTGTGTGTGTGACATGTGTATGTCTATTTCATGTCTGTATGTTCCTATTAAAAAGGTAAAAACTGAAATCCTTAACAGGCCAGACAAAAGTAGATGGGCCTCCAAGTCTCGATTAAGTCATCAGGGAAAAAGACCTACATTTGAAAACTTACCACTAAACTTTCAAATTACTGAGTAAAATAAAACTATGTCTTGCCTTCCCCAACACTCACATCTACAATGTGGTGAAGTGTTCTGCCTGGAGAATACAATAATTATTTCAGCTCCTGTTTCATATTCTTTTGGTAATTGTTAATGTAAACTTAAGTCTGAGGTGTAACGTGTACATTAAAACCAGACACCGTTGTGATTTATCCTAACATACAATGTTCTCTAATGACAGGGCATTTTCAGTAAAGACCCAACCCTGCTTGCCCCAGGAGAAGGGTGGGTCAGGAACGTGCCCTGAGTCCTGTTCTGGTCTGGGTCGGCCCCTGCATTTCTGGAGAAATGAATCCATTTTCAACAAGATCAAGAGAACGAGACGGAGAAAACCTATATCAAGGTATTTACAGCGAGTTTCATAGTCTGTGAATTTGCAGAAATCTCGATGCCTCCTTTCAAATGAAATAGCCTAACACCTTTGCAGAGCTAACTGGAATGACCTCTAGGATTACAAAAAGGATGGTTCTCCTCAGCTAGGATGGGTCGTCAGGAGCAACATCCACTTCACGAGGCTGGGAGCAAGAGAGCCCCCCAGCGCGAGCAGGGGCAGCAGCACTCACCCTTGGCCTATCCGGAAGTAGCCGGGCGGACAGCCGCACAGGTAGCCGCCCTCCGTGTTGGAGCAGCCATAGCTGCAGGGCGCCTGCGCGGAGCCACATTCGTTGATGTCCTGGCAGCCCCCGCTGAACTGTTCGTACTGGAAGCCGGCGGGGCACATGCACTTGTAGCTGCCCAGGGTGTTGTGACAGGAGGCTCCTCCGCAGATGTGTGCGCTGAGGCATTCGTTTTCATCTGCAGGGAAACCAGAACACACCAGGCGTTTCCACCAGGGACTGCCAGCCAGCTGGCCCTCCGCTCGCACTACTCGGGAAGGCAGGGCAGGCTGAAGTGGCTGGGATGGGGAGAGGGTGGGGAGAGAGAGGGCGAGAGAAGGGGTGGGGAGAGCGAGTGCGCTGTGGAAGTGGACGTGGCCTCTTGGCACGTGGGGAGCCAACGTGGAAGGCGAGGCCAAACACAGCAGGTGGAGAGTGTTAAAGCGTGGCGTTTGGGGGGCTGTCGGATTCCAGGTCTCATCTGAAGCCCACACGGGTGTGTTCTGCGCCACACGAGCCTCCCGTGAAGCACCAGGGGCTGGTTCCTAGCTAAGGTTCAAGGCTCAGGGCAGGAGGGAAGGCATCCTGCAGTTCTCTGTGAGCGGGAGGACCCTCTCCAAAGCAGGGACCAGCTGTATTCCCGGAGGCTGCTTTCCCAGTCCTCCCCCTTGAGGATGTGCGGGACTGGCAGGGCTGCCATCCTGCAGGAAGTGTCTGCCCCACTTGCACTTCCTTTTCAAAAATCTGCAAAAGCCCCCAGGTGCTTGTCCTGGGGATGAATAGTGCCTTCTGGTATGTCTGCTCCCATCTCTGAATGGGCCCCCCCTTATCCAAACCAGCCTCCTGCCCAGAGCGTCTGGGCCATGTCTAAAGCAAAGTATGGCTGGAAGACATTCAGAGCAGACTTCACAAGCAATAGTTGGAAAAAACCCACAATAGAGACAGATGCTGCAGGACTGGCTACCCACGGGGACCTGCCAAGTCTGACAGTAAAAAGCAGGGAAAAAGAAATCTAACTTTAAAAGATCAACTTGAGGGAGAAAACCTTGAGTAGCTCACTATTTCTAATTTATACCTTTCTGAAATCTCGAATATACTTTTGTAGGCCTGCCGTGTAGGGCAGGCTGGAAGCTTGCTGGTGAAACATTCCTTAATCGCTGTAGCCCATTTTCAAGCACATGTTCATTTGACTGCATACAGATTGGCTTTCGCCTCACTGAGCAAACGCTTCCAACATAAGCGAGGAGGGAAAATGTAATTAGGGTTTATTAGATGCCTGTTGCATGACAGAGTACAAGGTTCAGTACCTTGACCTTCCCAACAATTACGGGCAGTAGGTGTCATAATCCCTGTTTTACAGATGATGAAAGCAGGGCTCCAAGAGCCCCTCTGAGATCCAGTGGCAGCAGCAGGGCCGAGACACATGCCCAGGGCTCTCTGATCGCAGAAGCCATGTGCTTGCCTTCCTGCCAGTGTCTCTCAAGAGACTCTGCGCCATTTAAACTGGTACTTCTTTTGTGTTTTGGTTGGTTTCACCTTTCTGGATTCCTTTACAAAAAACCAGAACTGTTTCTAAGAAAACATCTGTATTTATTTGCATTTATACATATATATTTAAAGTAGGCTCAACACCCAGCACGGAGTCCAGTGTGGGGCTTAAACTCATGACCCTGACATCAAGACCTGAGCTGAGATCAAGAGTCGGACACTTAACTGATGGAGGCTCCTAGGTGCCCCGAAAATATCTGTTTTAAAATGGGAAAAACAAGTGGGTCAAAATGGTGAGGGCAGGGTGCTTCCATATGTATAATATTCTCCCTCCCTCTCTTCTCTCTTCCTTTCCTTTTTCCTTCCTGTGTGGAAGGAATAGATACACAATAAGAAAGCCATTCACTGAGCTGTCTGCTGTGGCTCAGTGCCCAGCTACAGGTCTGTTTGAGAATTCTTTATATCCAAGGACTCCCAGATAGCCACCCAAGGTCATTTAGGCTTCAGGGTTCCTACAACAGAGGTAATTAGATCTGCCATTGTCTTTGTCCTTTCCCCCCTTGCTCTAAATCAGAGACGAAGTGTGTAACGGATACCAGTGGAGGCCATGGGCACCCAAGAGTGAATGAGGAACCGAGGGTAATTACTTTGGTGGAAAGACTATCCCTGGCCTGTATGTTTTCCCCTTGCCCCTCCACGTCTATCTCCAGACTTTTCACCTGCTCTCAGCCCCTGGAGACTGATGTGCATGGAGCATCAACACGCTCCTCTCCTTTGCCCTATGCTTTTAGGCTGGGCTTAGCCATTGGTTTCCTGATAGGACTCTGATAGATAAAACCTCTAAGGCCCATGTCTGTATATGTAGGACAGGACCCATTGATATAAAACTTAGATTTATTTATCTGTATTGTTCCAAAGGACAGAAATAGGTTAGAAATAGGGGGAGGAACAGTTCATTTTCTATGAAGAAAAATTTCCAAGAATGAAAGTTCTCTATAGATAAATTGGGTTATCTTGCAAGAAAGTGAATGTCCTTCAAGACGGTATTCAAGCGAAGCTTGGACAACCGGGGAGGTTGGGGAAGGATTTATGTTTTAGGAGTGAGGTCAATCTAGATCGTCTCTAAGGCTCTTTCTAGCTTTGAGCATCTATCTCTGTTACCATAAATATCCATCCCGCTTAAGAACTCTCTCCTCCCTTTCACATTCTTTTCTGTTTTACTTTACTTATTTTTTTTTAACTCCCTGAGAATCTAACAAAGTTTAAATTAAACTTGCTTATCTGTGTTACGGAACTAGGGTCAGCAGAACAGGGATTAAGATAAGAAACTGGCAAATAGTCAATGTTTACAGCTTGAAAAGAATCTCTGCACTCACCCTGTACATCAGTGTACAAACATGACTTGTTTCCCATGCTTTGCCCTCTCCTGACCTTTTTCATCCTGGAGCAAATGGCTCCAAGAGCAATTTTTCTGTACTCCAAAATCTTTGTTTTCCTCTCAGTCAATACTCAAAATTGGGGGGGGGGGAGTATGTGTCCTTTTTATAAAGAGAGACATTTTAATTTTATTGAAACAGCCTTGGATTCTCCAAAAAACCCTCCTTAATTTTAAGACTAAAACCTATCCACTCTGTCCTCTAAAATCAAAGGTTGCAGCATTAGGCTTGCTTAGTGTATGTTAGCCATGGTGTGAAGGGAGAACCACTAGGAGAATTCCAAAATGTAGGATGGACTCTCTTTTACAAATTTTCTCTAGGTCAACATGGCTCAACTCCAACTGCAGCTGCAAGCTTGATCTATTCCATAAGACGATGAGACCCAGTGGCCCTTGACCCCTAACCCATCCATCTCGTAAGAGTGAAATTCTGGCAGCCCAGGAGTGAGGACCGAGAAATCCACCCTGCATGGCTCCGGGGAAGCCATTCTGGCCAAAGGCAATGCTCGTTGTGGATAGCTATACTTCTTAAGAATTATGAGGCCAAGTTTGGGCTAGTATCTTTTGGGTATTGAACCCCCTCAAACCTCTTCTAACTTCTTAATTTATTCTAGAACTCCCAGCCAGGAGATGATCTTCCGGGGACCGAAGAAGAATCTCTAGGCAATGAAGACATGATCTGCTCATCTGCACTACCTCCGGACTGCAGGTAGGAAGAGGAGGGAGGGCCGGTCATCAGGTAGTGTCGTCTAAACTCTTCCAGCACTGGCATCCTTTTAGCCAGCCCCGCTCACCCTTCCAAAACTGTGTCTTGGAAATAATCAAACCAAATGAGAGGGATGCAGTTTTGATAAATGAAAACACACCAAACGTCTCTTCTTTTGGAGAAAAGTGGAGCACTGAGAGGTGAAGCAGCACCAGGGAAGCAGTAATCCTTGTGTCTTTGCTAAGGAGGGCTCTGAACCCATAGGTGTGGCAGCTAGAACAGGTCACCTAAGCGCCAAGCTTACCGCAGTGCTGCGTAGATACTTGGTACATGGAAAAAGTGAGTGAACACAACACTTGAAAGGCAGCCCTGAGTCAGGAAGTTAAGAGTCTGAGGTTCTAGTCTCAGGCATGTCACAAAGGAACAAGGTTCAGGACAGATTACTTTTCTTCCTTGGGCTTTCAGGTCTTTCTAGTAAAACCAGGAGCCTGGGCAAGATGAATGTGGGGTCCCTCTAAACTCACCGTGTTGGAATTCTCTCATGTGCATTAAGAGTATTTTTCCCATGACAGTATGGAATAAAAAATGACATAATTTCAGTTTAATGAGCCCATGGGTCTCCCTTAATTTTCAAAAGAATTCAGAGACCTGAAAAAACTACCCGCGTCGGCTGCCTACGTCCTGCCCCAAAGGGTGTGTAGAGCTGAATGGAACCACTTCTGTGTCTGTGGGCCAAAAGTCACCCAAAATCACCTCTGGCTGGCTGGCTATTTTTCAGTCAGAGGCAGGATTTTGTTGGCCCTCCTGCGAAAAGGGCCACAGTGACAGCATGCAGCAGAAGCGGGGAGGATGCTGAGAGTGAAGAAATTCTAGGGGCATTTCATTTCCAATGTTCTCAAAATATCCTTTATCATTATTTTTCCCCACTCAGTTTGCTGTTTTGCAAAGGCTGTGACTCTCCTCTGGTTTCAACCAGGTTAGGGGGGCTTTAAATGACTCTCTGTTGATCTAATGACAGGAGTTCAAGTTTCGAGAAAGAAAGCACTATTTAGCCTCAGTGGAGCCCACCGCAATTCATCATGGTAGCAAAGAAAGACTACTTGCCCACACACTGGTTCCACTGGTAATGCTGGAGATAGCCCTGGGGGCAGCTGCACCGGTAGCCCCCGATGATGTTCTGGCAGCCGTGCTGACAGCGATGGTTGCCTTCACACTCGTCCACGTCTGCAAAGGAAGGGAGAGCTGCCTTGAAGCCACGTCAGTGTTGGTCTCTCAGTTGTTCTCTGAAGCCGCGCTGACGTGCATGCTAAAGGGAGAGGCAGCTGACCCCCGAGAAACTATTCTACCACCGGAACGTCAAGAATATGTGCTCCGGAGCTTTTGATGAGTCCAAGGAGAAAAACATCCAGATATTCCTGCTAATGTCTACAAACTAAAATGACCAAGAAATGAAGGTAAGGCCCAAGAGCATTCTATGGGATAGCTGTGGAAGTTATTTGTATTTGCGTGTTTGTGCCAGGATCAGAAACTAAAAGATGTCAAGACAGAAAGGAAATCCTAAAAAAAATTTAAATTTTAATTGCATATTATCAGACGAGTTATTCTTCATATATATAATCCACATGTGGGGAGTCCTTTAGGACTTGACTAGTTTGTGCCCTCTTAGGTGACGCTATTCACTGAGCAGAAAAGCCCTGAGATACTGGGGGAAGGCACATGTTCTGGACATGATCAAGCAAGAGACGAAAGATGGGTCTCTAAGAGAGGACACCTGTGCCAACCCAGCAAAATAGTTCCCATCTTCAGTTGGGTGTTCTCCCTGTGCTCAGTTCCGAGATCTGCTAGAGGAGGAGGGTGAAGAGTTTCCCCCAGGACCTGGCAGCAGCATCAAGCTGAGAACCCTACCCACCTTCACAGCTAGCGCCGCTCTGATCCAGTGAGAACCCGCGCTGGCATTCACAGGTGAAGCTCCCAGGAGTATTCTGGCAAATACCCTTAGAGCCACACAAGTTGATGTCAGAAGTGCATTCGTTGTTATCTAGAACAAGCAGGTAGGGAAAAGAATAATAAAAAATCCCCTCTCTTTGTGTTGTTTAAGAGAGGGATGATTCACTCAGAAAAGGCCAATAACTTTTCACATACAGGTGTGTGCAGACACACCTGCACACACGCACCTGTACTCACATAGTCTTTTTTCACTGTTTTGTCATCATCTTCCAACAGCAGAGGAACCAGAAAACCATTCCTTAAAGGAACAGCTGCGTTTCCTCGAGGGTGTTTTCCTCTCCCACTTACCGATGCAGGCAGTATGGTGCTGGGTAAATCCAGGAGGACATTTACACGTGAAGCTGCCGATGGTGTTCACACACAGGAACTGACAGTTGTGCTGTTTGGTGGCGCACTCGTCAAGGTCTATAAAGAAATGGAAGATGACCATCAGGGTCGAACTGACAGCACAGCACTCCTCAGAAGGAGTTCTGGGTCCTGACCTGTACGTCTCAACCCGGGCCAGAACAGACAGGCGGCACCCGGCTAGGATGAACTGAGGAGATAAGTTTGGAAGATGAAATGTGCTCTCCTTGTAGACCAAAAACTGTAGCTCTTTGGGGATCCAAGGAAATCCCAATTCCCTTTTGCTAGAGCAATGCAGGGATTTATCAACAAAGGCATTTCAAATAAACTGTGACATTTTAAATAAACTATAAAATAAAGTAAAAGATAAGGGATTCTCAAAATTTTCCAAAGCGTTGAAAAGATCTATTCAAGCTGAAATGCAAAAAGAAATGTTGAGGCTGGAAATGACTTTATTTGCTTAGTTCTTTTTTCCCTCCCTTTTCCGTTCACTGTTTTGAATCTGCTCGAATGAGATGTTCAACCAAACCAAACCAAATGGATTTCTTTTCTTAGAGAGTCTCCTTTGGTTAAAACAAAATTGAGTGATCAAGAAGGAAACAAAGGGGAAAAAAAAAAAACCCTCACTCTGATAAGCTAATAGCACTTTTAAAAACGGCCTACAGTATTTACCCAACGTTGTTTTCCACATCTCAGTAAAATCCTCTATTTTGACCAGGCTTCTTTTCTCATTGCAGGAACTCCCAGGCTCATTCTCAACTCCACTGCTATTTAAAGACCTCAAGAGATACAAGGTATGTTCCAGCTTTCAGCTGAATTTTAACAACAACAACAACAACAACAACAAATCACTGACTCAAGGGGCCCTGCCAGAGTACTGTTCTGCAGTTGCTGGAGCTTACCTGCACACAGGTGAGGGAGACAGCTCAGCGATTTCTTACACTGTTTTCTAACTACTCCACCTTAAGAACAGCAGCACTTGCTGTTCTCACCTCCAAGAACACCTTGTCTCCCCTTCTTTCCTCTACTCTGGATCCTACCCGGCTCTCACGGAGGAGGTGCTGGTCCCACATCTCCCCTAGGCCATCCTTTGAGCCTCTTTCTGTCAGATTCAATAGTATATATATCTGCACCACTGGGTTTGAACTTTAGTCCTCCATGCCAAGTATGGGGACGAATCTAGACCTCATGAGAACAACAGGAGAAAGGGACTTGTGAGGGGATCTATAAGAATCCCATGCTGTTTGCCCACTCCTAAAACCATAAAGAGAGCATCACTGGTGTGTTTGATACATTGTGAAAAAACTGTTACCACTATACATTTAATTTCCATTTTTCATTTCTTAATTGCTAGACCTTTTTGAGGATTTTCTGCCCCCACAGGCTGGAAAAATGCTGTAAATTTGTTTTGCTTGGTGTAGATAATATATACACTGAGAGAGATTTTCTCTTTAATTTGGTTCTTTATTTACATGAGTAAGTTTATGGCTCTGTGTTATAGCCTCACACTTCCCGGAGCTCACTGTGATCCACAGATGGAGAATAAGTTCTATGTTTGAGAAGCACAAAGCTGTAAACAACTCTTTTATCAAGATAGTCAGAATTATTAAGTAGGTCTCTCAACTTCCTTTCCCCAAATTCTAGGATTATATATAGATTTCCTTTTATATAGGAAAACCTCAGGCACTGTTCATTCTGTCTTTCTATGTTACAAGACTCTTAACTCTCTCCTTTCAGCAGATGTACAAGAACTCAGCTGAGGGTCCTACTTCCCTCTGCTCTCCACTTCCACCCCATGGTTCAACTTCCCTTACTTTCCTTTTACTCCATCATGGCTTTATGGTAGAAACACTCTAACTCTTGGTCTGCCATCTGGTCTATCTTTCCTTCTCCAAATCCCTCCTTTTAAAAATCACCCCTAAGTTTGATTTACTTGTGCTATTCAGTTGATATGTGAAGTTCTTACTGTTGAGGAAGATGTTTCTAGGAGTAAATTTACACCAACAGAATTTTGCAAAGGATAACTTCTGGTTGAAGAGAGATTTCTGCATGGAGTTCTGCTGTTTCTTAATTCTTTGTGATATCTGTGGCTCAGATAAGGTTATGGAGGGCAGGAATGGCCTTCTTTAGTAGACCAGAAACCCAGACAAAATGTTTACTTAATCAGGCACAGTGTTTTCTAGGCACCAGTTAAGTTGAGGCAGGACAATGCCGGAGACCTGGGCTCTATGGTTGTTGAATAGATTACTTCCTTTCTGCTTATTCTATATATATGGAGTCAATCAATTAGGGATCTGTCCCACCTGAGGCATCTTCCCCCATGGCTGCCCAAGGGGCAGGCACTGAGGATGCCTCCTGTTGCCACTGCATACCTTCTTAGCCCCACAGTCTCCCTGGCCTCAGCCTCCATCCATCCACCATAGGAAGCAGGTGGCAGGGAGATCCCAGGGAGGGACTAACGCCAGGGAGCTATTGCCTGTGGACAGCTTGTCTATGGAATCCTCAAATGCACAGGGAATGCAACTACTTGCCCAGAAGGCAGGTGTGTGGGTGCAGGCAAATTCTACTTTACCTTTGCAGCTCCTTCCATCCTCCTGTAGAATGTAGCCTTTCGGGCAGGAACACTGGAAACTCCCTTCTGTGTTTTTGCAGATAAAATTGCAGGGTTTGGGGGCCTGGTTACACTCATTCAGATCTATGATCAAAAAGAAACCTTGTGACTGTCCATCTAAAATGATGCTCAGTACCCACAGGGTCTAACAGAGAACTTTAGCTTTGCGGAAAGAAAAGATACACTCTGTTTAGTCTTTGATCGTTGTCTTGGGTTTTCCTATAAAATTACAGAGGCTATTTAGATGTTCAGTTTGAGGACTTTTTTGGTCCCATAATGTACAGTTCCCACTCAGAATAAAGCTGAACACCAAAAACAGAGCACTTACCTACACAGGAAGTTCCAGTTATATCTGGAGTGTAGCCATTTTTACACAGGCAATGATAGGATCCTCTGTCATTGACACACTCCCCATTTCGACAGACATCATGAATAACCTTGCATTCATCGATATCTGTTAATTTAACAGAGGTTAAAATAAGAAAGACAGTATAAAATGGGCAACATCAATATGTAGGGGTGACCTCACCATAAATACTAATAAACTCTCTCATGCACCTAAGAAATTAAACCAAAGGGGTGAGAGTATACATTTCATAAGTAATGGTAATTATACTGAAAGCCAAATGAATAACTACACTAATAACTAACGAAGTATAATAACTAATCAGGCCAGGAGAATACTTTAAAAATAGTTATCTAAATGTATAGTTTTCCCCCTCTGGGTCCAATGACACTGGTATCTCCCAGACATATTCAGTTCCTTGCTCTACCTCATGCCATTAAGCTTGCCTCCTGCTGACATCTCAAAAATGGCTCATAGCTGTAGACTCTTGACAAGAAAATCCCTTTTTTTTCTAATAGTGCATGTCCAAAATAAGGGGGAAGGTTTCCTCCCATTCTTTTGCTGTATTTAAAGTTAATCCTAAAAAATGTCAAATTGCATAATATTGGGGAAATGGGACCAAACTTCCTTTGGACAGGGAAGCTCTAGGGCTCTGGGGTGGATCCCCAGGGTTTGATTTTTGCAGCCTGATAAGGTAGAGGGTCCCTTATTCACAGCTCCACCCCAGGGAGAAAGATCTGGTTGCTATGCACTATTGAGCACTAAAGCCACTGTCCTTCCACATCGTGACCCATCTATCTCCTTACTGCTCGGTGCAGTGCAATACCAAATGAGTTCTTAGCCTCTGATTGCCAAACAATCATTTTATACCAACAGATGTTACTTATCCTAGTTCTTTCCAGTTTCCTCTGAAATGCAATTTTGTCTGCCCTCCCTGGTCTCGAGAAGTATTTTCCACTATCTCATTTTCACATTCTTGGAAGAAACCTTAGTTGCTTTCAGTCATCCAGTCCCATCCAGTTCTGTGTCTTCCCACATCCACTTCTGTTATTCTACCTTTAGCCACATCTTTCTAACATATACACAACTCCTGCTTACTCTCCTTCCACCCTTCTCACTTCCAGTTCCTTCCTAAGGAGCTCAAGAAGACTTTCTCCATTCTCGTTTGTGAGGGTGGAGACAAGTGCCCCTGCTGTTGGGGAGCAGAGCCCCAGCAGTCTTCTCCAGAGCTGCCTCAATGTGCCGCGACAGCCTCCCCACGTCACCCACGTGAAAACAGCTGGAGATTTTCTAGAAGCAACTGTGTTTTAATCACCAGAATATCAGCATCATCTATACTTCCTTTGTGCATATCTTTCAGCCCATTTTACAAGTTAAAATGCATATTGGTAGACTAATCTAGGAATTCAGTGATCATTTATCCCACGGTTCATCTAAAAGTTTACATTCTGAGCGACCCATAACTGACTTACAACAAACTTCTGTTTAAAAAGCTGGGGACTCCTTGTGATGAAAAGGAAGGAACAACAGCTTTGGCAACCTGGCCTCGAACATCTAAAATACCATAATAAAGGGTTTGCGACCCAGCCCAAGCCCATACTGAAGACTCCATATTCTCAACTGTTTGTCATAAAACAAGCAGATTCCCTTTTGGATTCTAAGTGAATTACCTGCTCCACTGGTCATAAATCAGAACGAAAGGAAGTACCTGCTCCATTGGTCATAAATCCTCGGCCATGGGGGCAGAGTTTTTTGAAGGCCACGGTGCCCTGGAAAGGGCAGATCTCACAGTGGGGGCCCCAGCCTCTCCCGCCATCGCAGCAGCATTCAGACTTGGTGACAGGGTTCCTGTTGCTCGAGCCGATCTGACACATGTTTTGGAGCACCTCCGTGAAGCAGTACCCTTCCCGGTTGTCTGGACGGGACATTATATGGCAAAGACGATTTTAGGACTTTTATCAGCATGACAAAATATTATGAATTTGGTCAAATGTAAAACCCAAAAAGGATGTAACACTTTACCCTGGGTGAGAAGAAGCGAGAAGGGAAAGCTGGAAGCAGCAGTAAGAGAGAAAGGATGACGTCTGAGGGAAACAAGACAAGAAATTCATTAAGTGGCCCCCGCAAGGTTACAACTCTCTCTACTCCCAGAAATACGGAGGAGTAGTCATGCCCTCGAGAGGGAGGAGCAGAAAAACACATGGAAATGGATCCTCAGCACTGAGGGCTCAAAAAGGCAGTGGAGAAAGAAATTCCAAACAAGTGATTCACGGATACATTTAGCAAAGGAAGAATTCAGCTGTGGGGTGGTGCTGAGCCCCAAGGACAATCGCATTAAGTCACTTCCAAAATAGGAACCTGCCTCAAGTTTTAACAATTTCCATTATTTCAGATCAGACATCTAGGTGACAGGCCTCCCAGCGTGATGGTAGGGGCTGTGAGAGCCTCCCCGTCCATCGTCTGGACTCACCAAGGCACTCATCCTGAGTAGGGCTGGCGGTGAAGCCGTCGTTGCACTCGCAGGTGTAGCTGCCCCGGGTGTTGAGGCAGCGCCCGTTCTCACAGATGCCCGGCTTGGTCTGACACTCATTCTCATCTGTGGGGTTCATGGAAAGAGCAAACACAAGAGCAGTCATCCCACCCCTTTGCACACAAATGGAGTCTTTCTTTTAGTTCGTGAATAGATGGTCATCTCATGTGTTCCCAATCAGAAGGTATAAAAGAGTATTCCGCAAAAGCACCCCTTCCTGCCCCACACCTCAGCCACCTAACTCCCCTCCTCAGCGGCAACGCTGTGTGACTGCCAGTTTCTCACATGTCCTAGAAATGGAGTTTGCACATACAAACCAAGACATTGTGTGTGTGTACTGTACGTGTGTACACCTCTGTCCTTTAAAAAGCATACTTGATGGCATTTTGATATACTTAGATGGAGATGATGTCATTTTAGGTACACATACATTTTTCACTTAATAAGATTAAAGTTTTCTCTATCTGTCCATCAGAAGGATTCCCAAAGGATTATTTCAAGTGAAGAGAAAAGACAGCACATGTTAAATATTATAATACTTCATCAGAATAATGTCTGAACTGAGTTTGAACTGAGAACTGGCCTACATGTAATCTTCCAATTCAATACAGATTACATTTATTGTAATACTTCAACAATATTCTTGAGAAATAATTGTAATCTAGTCTCTCAGGTTAAAAACAAAAGCACTAAAACAAACCGGAGATTCTTAGAATTATCTGATGATTTTTTAACAGACTGAGCCACCCAGCTGCCCCAATCTGATGACTTTTGGGAAGATCATAAATAAAGTGACTTGCTTAGGTGCGTGTCATGCAGAATATTTCTGAGCCCCAGAGGCAGGGGTCTTATGTTGAGAGAGCTGGAAGGTGACAACTACGGGACTGTGGAAACGGGCCAAAATCCTGATGTTCATGCCATCCCCAGACCCATTAAATCAGAGCATTTGGGGTGGGACCTCTGTTCTCCAAGTGATTCCAGCAACATGGGCTGAGAAGGTTGAGAACCACTGAACCTGGGAACAGCTGGTGTGTGCTCCTATGTCCAAATACTTTTTCTGTGCTTTTAAAGTCTGCTCTTCAATTACTGCTTAATTCTGTATTTTACAGGGTAAGGGGAAAATGAGATTCTTAAGCTTCTTGACTGACAACATAAGATTTCTTTTTCTGGCATCACTGATTAAAAGTGGAAAGGAAGCTTGTGGGAACTTTCTAATACTTTTCTCCTGTATTGATTGTTCAGACCAGAGGTCAGGAAACTTCTACTCTAAATAGTAGTAATATTATAGTATTATTGTATTATATATAATAACTGTTTTAGGTTTTGCAGGCCATATGGTCTCTGTTGCCTTCCCTTTATTCTGCTGTGCCATTGTGGCATGAAATAACCATGGACAATGTCTAAATGAATGGTTACAGCTATGCTGCAATGTGACTTAATTTACAGAAATAGGCGGCAGGCCGGCAGGCTGGATTGGCCCCCTGGGCTGTGGTTTGCCCATCCCTGGTCTGAAGCTGCGGTTCTCAGTGGAGGACCCACATTACCTAGTAAACTTAAAGAAATACCAGTGCCTGGGCCCCACTCTAGACCAGAACGGATTCTCTGGAGGAAGATCCTACTGGTTTAATGCTGTTCCCTGGTTCAGAGGGACCGGACATCAGTCATTCAATGTCAGGGTGCTAACAGCAAAGCTGGGATGATAGAAAGACATTCCAATGTGGTGTGAAGAGAACTTACCCCAAAACAACAAAAAGTATAGGAGCCAAGAAAAGAAGTAGAGGAAATACCTGGTGCCGAGTCCTGGCAGCAACACGGGCTGAGAAGGTAGACAAAGGCCCACTCAGAGGGGCAGAAGGATGGTGCTTCTGGAACTGAGAGTTAAGCAAGAGGCCAGGTGCTCTCCAAGGGAAACCATGACATGAGGGAAGAGCGGGAAGATGGCTCTGGCCCAGAAGAGCACATTGCCCATTGGGACTCAGACTCCAAGTCCTTTCTGACTCCCTTGAAGCTGCTTGGGCCGGGACTTGCTTACCTACGCAGCCCTCGCCATCGGGTCTCCGCTGGTAGCCGGGCCCGCAGATGCAGATGTACGTGCCGATGAGGTTCTTGCACTCCATCTGCTTCTCAGCACAGTCGTGTTTGCCCTCTTCGCACTCATCCTCGTCTGGAAAGAACGTGCAGCCACGAATTATAAAAGGAGCTGCACTAATTTCCTGCCTCTTAAGCATGAGATGGTGTCAAGCAATCAATTTTCCTGTATACTTATTTCAGGGTTAACCTGTTTCCTTTTGTATGGTGGGTGCTGGCCTCAGATTGGGAAGGAGTTTTGTCCCACCTTTGAACTTGATGAAGAAATTATTCTGTAACTAACTGTAACCCATTCAAAGGTGGGAAGTGTGAGTGTTAATTCTTTTTGATGAATTCACCTAAAAAGGTCTTCTATAAATCTTTCATAATATAATTACAATAACAGCATTATAATTAAAATATAGTATAATCCAAAGCTTCCATTATGTAACAATTATAATATATTTTATGTAATATTAGTATATGGTTAGATTATCATTATTATTAAAATAATCATTATATAATGAAAACTTTGGTTTTTAGACTTTGAGGAAAAGACAAACATTCACAAATATCATATTCTCTCCTGGTTCTTCCTTCCTTCATTTCCTTTTTTCTGGTGTGGACAGGGCTTCCTCATCCCTTATTCTCCTATTGCATTTCCCTATCTCTATCTTTCTACTTTATGTGGTCTGAGCTGAGAAATTTGGGTTTATCCTGGATGTGATGTAGAGCTCATAGTTAGGAAATCGGTTCACCTTCAAGAAAAATCCTACTTAAGTCATCTGAAGAGAGTAAATAGCTGCTCATTTAAGACTCTGGAGGAGCAAATCAGTGCTTTTCAAGGAGCCCCATGATTTACCTAACTTTGTAGAGCAGAGCCTAGTCCAGAGGCACAGTAATTGCAGGTGTTCAGTACACATTTTTAAGGCAAACTCTTTAACAAATTCCATATGCTGCCTCCATTCTTAGAATATAACAACATCCCTTAGTGATGGGGATTTTTAAAAAAAAATTACTTAATTTAATATTATTCTACTAGAGGCAATGATGACCCCCATATTGTCTAAGGACTATAGCAGAGTTCCTTGATTCCCAGCCTTTCTCTACTGCTAGAAGCTTTGGAGACACCTTTCCCATCATAGATAGAGTGACAGCCCCCCAGTTAGATGACCTTTAACACAGATGTCTCACCTTTGCACATCCTTCTATCTTCTCTCAGGACATATCCCGCTGGACATTTGCATTCATATGACCCATAAGTGTTTACACACCGGAAAGCACAGAGTAGAGGGTTCTGGGCACACTCGTTTATATCTGTAGCAGAAGGGAGCACGAAAATAATGGATCATGGGCATCAACCAAAAAAGAGTCTATTTTTATCAAAAGTTGAAATGCTTCACTGTCATCAACATGGATGCCCCAAGCAATCTCTGGTTTTCAATGAATCATAAAATGAGTTGGTTATTTTATAATTGGTATAGGCAAGGTGATCATGGGTTCTGGTTCTCCTAGTACAGGCCTAGTTCTGTCTTATTATCCTGGTATAATTATTAATGTTATTGAGACAGATGGGAAATTGTAGACCACCCTACATATAGGGAGCTTTTTTGAAATTCTGGCTTTCACATCTCAGGTTGACCACTTGCCATTCCCTAGAGTCACATAGAGTGGGAATCAGTTTTACCCCATTCAGTCAAAACAGCTGCCAAGTCAATGGAAGTCAGAACAGAAGCAAACCCATTCGCTATTGTTAACCACCTCCCCTTCCCCATAGAAAAGAGGCTCCTGTGAAGTAACAGTGATTCTTGCGCCCAAGCAAATGGGGAACTGATGCCAATTTATGCCTTAAGTAGGAATGACTTTACCATTCATAGATAAAAGTGATTTCTACGGATCCCATAGTTTGGAACCAGCAGAATATGTTTTGGAGAAGCAGGGTTAAAACAGACCGTCTTGATTCTCATGTTTCTTTCTAAGTCCAGGGATGCTGACTGAGAATGGGGACCCCAGATCATATTTAGTCATAGCCTTTAAAGATGAAGCACCAACTAGGACAATGGTAGAACATCTCTCTAATGAAAAGCTCACTTTCATACCATTGTTATCCTCTACCTTCACCTCACCTTCACTCTCTTCTGTGACCAGTGGTCTCTGCTACTTGAAAGTGTATCAGAATTACCTGGAGGGCTGCTAGGCTCCACTCTTTGAGTTTCTGATTCAGAAGGTCTGGAATGAGGCCTGAAAATCTGTATTTCTAACAAGTTCCCAGGTGATGCTGATGTGACTGATCCAGGGACCACCCTTTGAGACCCACTGGTCCAGACCTCCCTCTCCCTCCCTTCTCACCATACAACTATCCTACTAGGCATACTGGCAGATGTTTTGCTGTGATTGCCCCCAGATGGCCATAGGATGTTGCTGGTTATGTCAGTGTGCAGAGGTTTCTATGAGTATGAACCGGGAGAATGATGGTATGGCCCATTAGGCCTAGATGTTCTTTAGCCTGTAATGCCCTGAGTGGTATTTAATATCAAGAACTGTAATCACTGTGAAGTGTGTAAACCTGGCGATTCACAGACCTGTACCCCTGGGGCTAATAATACATTATGTGTTAATAAAAAAACCAAAAAAAAAAAAAAACTGTAATCAGTCCACTGCTGTCTCCACGATCAGAACATGTAACCAACTATTCTGAGAAGAGACTTACCTTCACAAGTCATCATTGGGCCAGGCTCAAATCCCTCCTCACAGGTACATTCAAAACCTCCAATCACATTCTTGCAGGTTCCATTTCCACAAGGATTGCCCACAGAACATTCGTCAGTATCTGCAAGTGACCAAGAGTGTTTTCAAAACATGATGAATGAAGACCAACATGGTCTTGGACGCAAATCATACCTCTCCCTCTATCAGGGCACTTTGCTCTGAGGCATCTTGCTTTATCCTCATTCTGCCTTTGTACGAAAGGAGTGCCCATGTCTTATCTCCACAGATTTATAGCTGTCAAATTTGACCTGCTAAGTGGCAGTGGCACTAACAGTGGCAGCCTCTGGCCTTCCAGCCCTCCTACTGCTCTTCCCCTGAGCTTCTCCAGCCTCCCGTATTAGGTATGAAGAGCTAAATCGACCGGGAATAGATGCTCCAAGGGTTAAAGCCAGGCTGCTCTCCCCAGTCAAAAGTTTTCACTTATATAAAGCTAGAAATACATCTCCAGTCTGGCCTCACATTACATCACTCTCCAAGAAGCCTTAAACATGATGGATTTTTGCCAGGTATAAAATAGAAGACAAAGCTTACACAAAACGAGGGACCAGAGGTTAGGCAAAATTAATACGCTGGATAAAATCAAGATTCAAGGTTTTTTGTTGATTCTGTTGAAACCAGATGGTTTACATTAGGCAGAAGAAAAGCTAGAAAGAAATATGTTTAGGGTATGATCTCTGTAAACAACTGTGGAAAGAGAACAAGTCTTACCAAGGAGGTCTAAAAAATATCTATGCCTCCCAACCCGTCCCTCTAGAATCTGACACATCTCTTGGCGGAGAGGATCTTCCTTTTGCAAAGGGAAATTTTTGAGGAATAACATTGTTATTTTAGTTCTCTAGGACATGGAACAGTGATGGACTATCATCAGGGTTATATGTTCTGTTGGGTTCTGAGTCAAATGGTGAAGGCAAGAGGCTGTGGTAGAGAGACTGGGCGAGCGGGCTTATTTAGCACGCTGAAGATCTTGAAGAGAATTCAGTGACAACTTTGCTTTTGTTCTGCTGTGAAATGGCATTTCACTGTCCAGAATATTACATCTCTTTTGAGTTCATAAAAGTCACAACATCATTGATTTTTAGAGCTGCAGAGCAATTAGGAATAAATTAGTCCATTTGCATAATATGACATTCTGAGGCCTAGAAAGACTAAAGAACTTGCTTACATTTCATGGTCATAGCTGTGGGTGAAATTTTAGAGGAGCAGACATAATACTTGGATTCAATTTTGCATCGGTAGGCATCAAGAGGTCAAAGGTCAGGCATAGCCATTCTTAGAACTTTTAAGAGGGCAAAAACAAGAGGAGTTTACACTGTGTATGTAGCTTTTCACATTACTAAATTTAATAAAATCTGGATAAATGTTGTGTTTTACATATTGAGAGAATAAGATTATGACTATTAATTTTTATAAAGGTTTAAAAAAATACATGATAATGCCCTCCTTTCTACCACATCTTCAGATGTGTCCAGTGTCTTAGACTGTAAGGCCCATGCAAGGAAGAAAGACATTGGCTTGGGTCACTGCTATAGCCACAAAGCCTGGGACATGGGGTATACAACTAGTACTGCAGATGAATGATGCCTGAATGAGTCACAAAACACGCTTGTCCCAATCCTACTACTCACACTTCCCAGTGTGAATGCTCCATGGCCCCGTTTCTAACTTGTAAAATCCCTATGGAAGAAACCGACCTATAACTCACCTACACATTCATTCCCTTCCAGAATGTAGCCAAAGGGACACTCGCAACGGTAGGAGCCATCCGTATTGATGCACTGTCCATGTTTACAGACGTCAGGTTCTTTACACTCGTCCATATCTTATGTAAAGGAGAAATAAAACAGTGACTAACAAGGTACTTTTTTTGTTCTTAGTAATCTTTTTTGCGATTTTGTTTGAGAGAGAGCGTGAGCAGTGGGGAGAAGCAGAGGGAGAAGGAGAAGCAGACTCCACACTGAGCAGGGAGCCCCATACGGGGCTCAATCCAGGACCCCAGGATCATGACCTGAGCTGAAGGTAGACGCTTAACTGACTGAGCCACCCAGGCCCCCCAAGGTACTTTAAAAACAAAAACAAAAAAAGGTAAACTATGATCGTTTCAGCATCTAATCAATGAAATATCTAATATTACAATATTGCCATACAGTATGATAATCCAGTTGGTACCTAAATGAAAAGTAGAGCTTTATTTTACAAGATAAATGTGGAGAAATAAGAACAGTTTGGGGGGAGGGGCCATGGGTGGCTCAGGTGGTTGAGCATCTGACTCTCGATTTTGGCTCAGGCCATGATCTCAGGGTTGTGAGACTGAGCCCCATGTTGGGCTCTGCACTCAGCGGGGAGTCTGCTTGAGATTCTCCTTCTCCCTCTGCCCCTTCCTCACTGCTCTCATGTGCTCGCTCTCAAACAAACAAACAAACAAATAATCTATCTTTAAAAAAAAATAAAATGAAGAACAGCTGGAGAAAGGGCAGGAAAGAAGCTGGTTAAGAATATTAAGAAATGCTGAGAAGCCAGCACAGGCCACTTACCAACTGCTGAATCATCAGGCCCCACAATGATGCCACTTCCATAGGGACAGATCTGGCGGAAGGCCTCTGCAGTAGAGACGAACACTTGTTAATAGATAGACCAATGGCGATTAACTACAGGCTGCTTCCCACGCAACGTGTGGTGGCTAGACTGCCACAGGCCGCGCATATCGGGAAACAATGGACGAGAAAAGCCCCGATACCAGGGAAAGTGAACAAGTCTCCCAGAGCTGGAGTGCCTACTACTTGGGCAGCCCTGATTCACAGCACATTTCAGAAGAAAATAACCACCCAGCTCCTAAGTTAAAATAATCTTAATGAATATTTTAGGTAGACTTACAATTAAGTTGTCTTCTATTTCCTGAAGGCCTATGTACAATCTTTCCTATTTCATGGCCAGTCCACCCTATGAAGGGCCCAAAGAGAAATGCAGACGGTGGACCTACCATCAGGTTCAGTGGGGCACAGCTCACAGGGGTCACCCCAACCTTCTCCCTTCAAGGCACAGCAGCATTCCTGTTTGGAGTGATTTCTGGATTTGGGCGATGAACATTTTCCTCCTTCAAACTTTGCATAGCAGTAGCTCATTCGCAGATCTGCAGCATAAATCCAGGAGACCCTTCAGACTTTTCCTACTACATCGTTACTGTACAATAGTGAATAAGAAACAATCCATCCTGTTAAATGTATGCCCTTTTCTTTAGAGTGGAAGACTCCGTAACATTAAGTGATTGCAACAGAAACTGGGCTCAGATATTTAAAGTCATAGGTGACTTTTGTAGTAAGATCTGATGAATACATCTATGTGGCTTCACTTTATTTCTCATTTCAGCCAATCTTTCAGAATAACCTGACGTGAATGACAAAATCCAACAGTTTCACATTTCAAAACTGACATCATCAGTGACTTCAGGGTGGGGACGTTCCGAAGTGCAGTCATTCACAAGACCCCTGCATTGACAGCTGTGTTTGTGTGTTTTGGATAGCATTCAGCAAGCGTACTAGGTTAAGGTAGACCTCCCAGTTCTGGTACTTACTGTGCTATCATATTGTGTTGTTTATTCACTGTCCTCTAAGCCCAGAAACCAAAATAAAACCCCTGATCCCAGGCATAGAGTAAATAAAGATGTGGCAATTTTGTGGAGTGGCAAAAATACAACAATAATGGTCATTCGCCAAAGCAGCTGCTGATGCAGTTTCTGTCTACAAAACGCCTGTGGTGCCTTCTGCAGATTTTATACACGCGTGCGTGCCCACACACGCAAGATACGGAACGTGGTTTAGCTCAACAGAGAGAGAGAGAAGGTAAAGAGGAGGGCAGAGAGGTGGGTGGATAGGAGGCAGGATAACCTTTCTCTGAAAGAATTTATTTTTTTATATCAATTATTTTTTGGTGACAACATGGAAGATGGGATCTCATTGCTATAAAATTCTCCAACACTGCTTGACATAATTTTGGAAATGGACTCTACCATTTCTTATAGAGCAAACGGGGTGGCTCATCCAAAAGCCTGGAGTGTTTTCTCTCAAATTTGACATCCAAAGCCCTGCGGACTCCTCTCTAGTTACACAGAGGCTACAATCTGCAGGCTTTAAGGAAATGCTTTCACACCCATTTGTACAATTCCCCTTTCTTTCTTTAGGACCAGGTATGCTCTCTCCTATCACTGTTTCTCAACCCTAGGTGGCACATTATGACCTATTATTATAGCCACCGATGCATTTCTGCTAAGACAACTTCACAGCTTTTATTTCTTGACAAAGGAGACAATGTAAGAATAACTGAGTTGCCAAAGATCACAGAAGAAAAACTTTCATGAATTAAAGTAAAAATAATAACCAGTCAATCCATCACTCGTATTTACCAGGCCCTTGTAAGTCAAACTCGGTTGGCCTTCTTCCCCAAATGAATTTGTTCGCCTTTTTCAACCAATTCTTCCATATACATTTTCTTGCTAGTTTTTACTCTCCTTCCACACCTGTAATAGCTGGGACCTAACAGGCACCTTTCAGTGAACTACTCTTCTGAAAGTCAAGTGCAAAAAAAGCCAGCGTGCGTCCTGTGGCATGTCCGCCTTCCAAATATTTGCTTTGTTGAGAAGTTTCAAGATTTAACAGATTATAGTTTCTCGAAGGACACACTTTGATTTGCTTTATTCTTCAAGTTCATTGTCACATACAATGTTCTGTGTTTATTATTTACATCTATAACTGTCTTAAGGTATAATTCAGGGACTACTCACAAAAATGTCTCAACAAATATATTAAAATTCAGTAGTCTCTGTTGTCTTCCAGCCCTTAATGTTTCTTTTAAATCTAGATAGATTCTCTTTCCTTTTATCATTGCCCCTGTCCATAAACCAGCCCTGTCTCTCTATGACTACTCTACCATCCCGCTTCCTGAAAGAAAAAAAGAATCTAGACATTACACAGGCTCAAACACATGAAGTTTACAGTGAGCCTAAGTGACAAATTCCCTTCACTGACTTTTGTAAGTGGGAGTGGCCCATTTACATCTGTGGCTTTCAGGTACCCAGATCTGTTCACCTGAGTCTTATCATAATTGTTCCCTCAAAAACCGTATCTGTGGTTCTGTGGGATTTTCTCATTTCATGGGCAAAAGAAGCCTGACTCCTAATCTGTCTTTATAAGTAAAACCCAGCTCTTAATTCCCTGGCTTCAGGGAAGTTTGTGCCCTGTGGGAGATTTACATTTGCCTGTGGTGATTCTCTAAATTTGGTTTATTAATCAAAGGTGTCTTGCAATGGGACGGAGAGCTTTGCTTGCCCACACACTAGAGCTAGGACTCACTAGGATGCCTGTTTACGAGTCCATGTGCAAAGAGCCCTTAATGACCTTTGAAATTTCATCAGAACTACAAAAGTCACTTTCCCTGCTTGCATTCCTCAATCCTGGCTCTGCCTCTTGGAGCTGAGCATGTGGCAAGGCAGCTCACAGCTGGACTGATTCTTCCTGCAGCTTAGCTTGCTCTGTGACAGGCCAGTGCAAATTGAATTAATAGCCTCTGAGTTTCCTCTGGCCTGCCACATCGGCAGATTCACACCTGGTTTCTCACTGCTTTCTTTCCAAACCTGGGCCAAGCCAAAAGCACACAGAGACAAAGGAATCGAACTTCGAATTGATCCGGCTTGGTCTGTGCTCTAACAGAGTACCTGTTTGCATCCAGTGTTACCCCACCCACAAGCCTGAAATCCGCCTGGGCTTCTGACAGCTTCTGATCTATGAGATCAGACCAATCAGAGAATTCTCAACTTCCCCTTCACAGTTCTAAATACTGGGTAACCAAAAGACCAGTTGAAGGCAAAAGTTAATCAATAGAATAACAGGAATCTATGAACAATGCACAAGAAACTAATAAAGCTTTGTTACCTATTCAATAAGATTGGTTGGGCAGGTATTTTTATGGTTGTTTAAAATGAGGAAATGGAACTTCCAAAAGATCCAATGACTTGCCCTAGGCTACGGATGGTGGAGCTGAGACCCCCAAACCCAACTTTTGGAATCTGAAATGATATCCATTGCCTCTTATTTAGTAATACAGAACCAAACTGAACCAAAACAAAACAAAATAACCAATAAAAAAACCCTGAACAATAAAACGACAACAACAGAACACAGAGGTAGAGGGGGGAAATATGTATGGAGTTTGTTTGTATGGGGGTTTTTGTTCTAAATTTGTTAAACTAGTATGTGTAAACGGATACACACACACGATTGCATTGTTCACTAAAATTCAGATAGTTTCTGGGATATGATATACGTGTTAGGCATAAGTTCAGGTTTCTTTTTCTTTTCTTTTTTTTTAAGTTCACAAGTATTAGTCCTGAAAACAAGACTACGTCCCAACAAGAGTCCAGGTCAGTTCAAATTTATTTTCCTGTTTTCTTAGAAAATTTGTGATGTCAGGGGTGGGCACTCTATCCTGGAAGCATATGGATTAATCTGTATTTTTCTGACCGAGAGTCTAGATTTTGGCCCACATTTATACCAAGTTACCTATTGAGAGGCAGAGGCCATGGAGCTGCACTTTCCCCAGGCTTTCCAGGATTCAGTGGCTCATGGCAGATTCCCCCACTGACAGACCTATCAGCATCTGTGTTCTTAGGGGGAGATAGAGGTTTAAGTGCCCGGGAAAGTTGTTATACAAGCAACCAGAACTTGATGGATGAGTTTTCAACCTTAAAAGTAAAAATGAACTTTCTGACATATGGTAATCATTAGACCTCTGAGTGAATGAAAACTCTCCATCTTCTCGTTCACAAAGAAGCAAAGCTTTGCCGTGTTTAAGAAAATGAAACCACAACAAATAAACAGAGTAATGAAAGTCTAAAGCCTTCAAAGGCAGTTACCTTGGCACCTTCTTCCAGTGGAGGACAAGGAGAATCCATCTGGACACAGACATTTGAAGCTGCCTTCAGTGTTACTGCATGTGCCCAGGGCACAGATTTCTGGCTCTTCAACACACTCATCAATATCTAAAAGAATCACATGTGTCAAAGTCAAAACACAACGGAGACACCATCGGACACCAAATGCAAAGTGTGGAAATACAAAGTGCAAGTGAGTTTCAAAACTCTTCCAATAATGAAGATTTTTCCTGTACCATTATGCTGTAGTGCACTTCTAGGCTGTGACATCTTTTTAAAAATTAACCTTGAAAATTCTTGTTATAAAAATGCAATCTGCCGGGGCGCCTGGGTGGTTCAGTGGGTTAAGCCTCTGCCTTCGGCTCACGTCATGATCCCAGGGTCCTGGGATTGAGCCCCACATGGGGCTCTCTGCTCAGCAGGGAGCCTGCTTCCCCCTCTCTCTCTACTTGCCTCTCTATCTACTTGTGATCTCTCTCTATATATCAAATAAATAAAATCTTTAAAAAAAATGCAATCTGCCGATGTCTTCTAAGGGATACAATGAGAACGGTTTCTTACCCAGACTCAGTTGCCTGGCTAATTAGAAAAGGTAGAGTGATTTTCTACTACCCTAAGCTAGGAGAGAAACAAGAAACTGCGGGCTCTGACTTCCCCACTGCATAGGAAGCAGAAGCTTGAAATTGTAATTATGTTGACGATAAGTTAGTAAGAGATCTAGACCTTTGAAACAAAAATTTATTCCCCTCCATCCATCCGCAGTGCCTTCCCCAAAACCCTGTGCTATATCCCTAAAACTCTGAGTTTTACAAGAATAATAATATTCATGAAAATAATCTCGTGCAGTGGAAACTAAAGAGATCACAGAATATAGGGTTCCTACTCTCATTTGCACGTTAATTTTTCTCAAGACACAAAAATGTCTTTCTTGTAGAGACCAGTTTTTCCTTTCCTCATATACCTAATAGGAATTTGATACACTCATATTGTGAAGTATCCTTTAGCATATGAATATACCTTAACCTAATAAGGGCTGATTAAAAGTGGACTACAGTGAAGTTTGAACGACTTGGGCAATCATATGCCTTGGTCTTCCTAGGAGAGTCCTAGTTTATGCTTGTTGTCCTGGCCTCATTATTAATAGTGCCCTCCTTAAAACTGTCTCGTTTTGGACAATAAATTACATGATCATCCTATGTACAGGAAAAGTATGGCCACTCTTTCCAACAGACTTATCTATCTTTTCCCCTAATTTTCAGCAGGAATTTATAATAAAAAAGAGCTAAGTCTTGATTCTGAGCCATGCTATTTTTATGGAAATACCTTTTCTTTTTCCTGCAACAAAACTTGTATCTCTTGTATCATGGGGCACTTTATCTTTGCATTTGTGTGAAGAGCTCTACCTACATAGAAGTGTATTCATGTTATATGAGTTCCCTGCCACAAAGTCCAACTAAGAGGAAGTCAGGAAACTAATTCCATTATCTTGACCTAATATTGTAAATACCACACAATAGGCATTCTCTGGATGTGCAACTCAAAGCGATTATCTTGCCGTTTAGGGCAAAACCAGCCTGTTCATCACTCCTATGTTACGACTTTATCATTGCACCATGTTGTTTGTGCTGTATTAATGCATCTGAGCTGTTGCCAGTGAATGAATGACTCCATTCCCACATGCCCTCCATTCCCATGTCCAAGCTTTTCTTTTTTTTTTTTTTTAAAGATTTTATTTATTTATTTATTTGACAGACAGAGATCACAAGTAGGCAGAGAGGCAGGCAGAGAGAGAGAGGAGGAAGCAGGCTCCCCGCTGAGCAGAGAGCACGATGCGGGACTCGATCCCAGGACCTTGAGATCATGACCCGAGCCGAAGGCAGAGGCTTTAACCCACTGAGCCATCCAGGCGCCCCTGTCCAACCTTTTCTTAAGAGAGAAGCCAATTTTTGTAAAAATGCTCAAGTATTTCTTTTTGTTGTTGTTTTTATTATTGCTGTTGTGAAGATTCTTTCTCTTATGGTAGAAATTAACCTACAGGTGATGGCTTCGTAAGGATGGAGAAAAGGATGGTGGAATGGGCACATTATTTAGTATTCGAGAAGTCATTTTTCTGTCTTATACATTTCCATTCGGTTCATCTTAGGGAAATTTTGCATTACTCATGGAGTAAATAAAATTCATCTTTAGTAAAAGTAAAACAACACTTATAATAATTTGTATTTAGGCCTAATTTTGATCAACTGTTTCCACTTAGAATATTATCAGTTGCTATGATTTAAATTGGATATATAATAAAATTTCTGCATAGTATTAAAAGTGGAGAAAATCCTTACTCAGTATGGATTACATCAGACCTATTTAAACGTGGGCATATGGACAGGTGACTTCTTAAAAATCCTTTCAACCTACTTATTTATGAAATCCTGGCAATTAATGTCCTTCATTTAATTCAATGACATATGTATTGAGGAATGCAGTACTATAAAATTTGCTGAGAATTTATTTATAGTAACATACTTTCACTGCTCTATATGTAAAAACATAGACAAATTATATAGCCACAGTCATCCAACCTTTAATATGGTCACTTAAAGATTTTAGCTGGAATCAGGAAGCTATTTTTAGTTGCCACCTGTTGGCACTTAAAAACATGTAATCCAGGATTTTTTACAAGTTGCATAAAAGCACGTTGGAAAAGAGTCAGGGTCATAAGACCACCCATATGCACAGAGCAAAACAGGATCATCACATATGAGCATGAGAATTGGATGTTCTTGTCTCATCATCTGAGTGTAAGAGCATAAGTCAGATCCTCTGCTCTTGGATTTGTTTCTTAGAAAGGATTCCAAAATGAAGACGCCAGCACACCGTCACAAAAACTGACTTCGAGAACACTGCTCCTTCGAAACACTGCAGTCCTCCTACTCCTACCTTCACACTTGTCATTCTGTAGACTGTACCCAGGTGGACAAATGCATCTGTAGGATCCATCCAAGTTTTGACAGGTGCCTGGTGCACATTTTCCAGGTTCTAAAAGACATTCGTTGATATCTGCAAAGAAAAGGGAAAAAGAAAGAAGAGGTTCCCATTGGCGTGATCTCCACCAAGCAATTAAAATTTCAAAAAACTGGAATCAAATCAAAGAAATAAATAAAACCACCATGGAGAAAAATTAATGACTCAGTAAAAAGAAGCTTTATCAGCTTTCAGAAGTGTGTGGTAGAACAACCACATTTTATGTGACCTATCACAAATCAGTTGTTTCAAGAGAAGTCAGTGGGAATGCAGATTTTTGAGGACACCAAAAGATTGTATAAGAGCTTTCCACAAAGCTATTTTATTTTATTTTTAAATATTTTATTTCTTTGACAGAGAGAAATCACAACTAGGCAGAGAGGCAGGCAGAGAGAGAGGAGGAAGCAGGCTCCCTGCGGAGCGAAAGCCCGATGTGGGGCTCGTCCCAGGACCCTGAGATCACAACCTGAGCCAAAGGCAGAGGCTTTAACCCACTGAGCCACCCAGGTGCCCCCACAAAGCTATTTTAAAGAAAAAAATATATGAGAAAGCAAACTACAGTTGCTATGTAACAATTTAACTTTCTGTTAAATAATAATAACTTGATTTTAAAACATAACGGAGAAGTGTGTCCTATCTCTCTTTCACTCTCTCTCTCTCTCTCTCTCTCTCTCACACACACACACACACATACACACACACCAGAGTCTACTGGTAGGATTAGTGTAATTCTACTCTGATTTTTCTCCCTCCAGACTTCTGCAGGAAGGATGGTGATAGGGACTGCAGGATCCTTGCACTGCTGAGAGCATTATTTGCAGGGTCCTTCAGAGGAAGCACTTACCCACACAGGTCCTCCCATCTGGAGCCACCTCATAGCCTTCATTGCACTGACACAGGAAGGACCCCACTGTATTGACGCATTGGCCATTTCTGCAAAGGTTCCCATTTCCAGTTGCACATTCATCAACATCTGCCAAAAAAAGATCCTTTGATATAGTCCAAAGAAAATGTCATAATTCCAGCAATGATCAAAACCTTCAAAGGGAAAAATACTTATTCTAAATTTCAGTGGCCTTTGCTGGCTCAGCCAAGCATTAAAAATTCCAGTAAAGATCTAAGTTTATAACAATACAGCTGGCTTTACTCACCTATCAAAACCTAACAAGATTACACTATTCTATTAATTAGAGATTGATCATTTATATTAGAACTTTATATGAGTTTCACCTTGATCTTCCTTTATGTTTCATTTTTAAAAGCTAAAAACCTAGTACACAATACAGCTGAGGGTATTACTAAGTATTCTCATAATTAGAAGTATATAAAATTAGCCTCTAGCATGATATAAAATTTGGATCATTAATCTCACTTATAAATAACAGTATGTTTTATAGAGAGGATTTTATAGATTCAATAATTGACTTCTTTTAAGAGAGGCTATAAGTGAAACACTGAGACAAGTAGGTCCACATCATTCCTGAATTATGCAATTTCGATACAAAGAATCACTCTTATATGTTTTAAAACATCGTCAGTTCAATTTATTTAAAAATGTACTGAATTCACAGTATGGCACATATAAAACTTATAGCTGCTAATGAGGCATTTTAATGAAAGTCATGGCTGTAGTTACTCTATTTGACATTTACTTAGGACATTATATTTGACAACTCCTTGCCGGTTGTTATGCATTAGAGGGCATATATTTAAGAACACTGGCTGGCCCCCGAGACAGACTGCTAATTGCAAAGAGTGCAGATTGAACATCCTTCCTTTGGTGCCCACCAGATTGCATACGCACCTATGCAGTCATTGTTGTGGGAAAGGATGAAGCCATGGTTACAGCGGCAGTTGAAGGACCCAATGGTGTTGCGGCAAGTTCCATTCCCACAGGCGTCTCGCTCACACTCATTTATGTCTAGTGGGAACAACGGGCACAGAGGAACATGGCTGTTAACAGAAGATGAGGTGAATGGCTATCTGGGGCTTCAGGGCATTGTGAGGTTCACAGTGCATCAGGAGTACGCTAAGAACATCTTGATCATTGGCAGTTCCCCATGAGTCATCAGCAAGAGCCAAGGATCTAAACCTCGGGCATAAACCATTTCCTTGGTTGGCATGTTGAAGGAGGCAAGCTAAGGACATGAGAACTGGACAAGAATTATTTTACTCTATTTACTTCTAGAATTCTCCACCCTTGCCACTTTTCTCAAATATTTTCACTTGGAAATGGAAAAATTCTGTGCGCATCTGGGTCTTGATTTGCTGCCACCTTTGGCAAACTTCAGCCTTTAGGATTCTCACTCCAGTTTACCAAAAAGCAGTGAGTCACCTGATAGTACCCTGAAATCAGCAACAAAATACATGAGGTTCCTAACTCACCCGATATTTTCGATATCTCTTCCTTCTTTCCAGTCCACCCCTAAAAACCCATGACTACTCCCACTAGTGGTGACTTATCTCACTCTTAAAAACGACCCCAAAGTGATGGCACTGGGTTCATCTGCTATACTCTTGCGTTATTATTTGTCTTTTTATTGGTCTCCGACTTTTTGACTATTTTGTAGAGCTGTTTTGGCATATTTTTAATCTTTGCATTGGGCCCCAGCAACTGACATATTTCTTATAGAGCAGGTGTACATTATATTGAGGAGGAAACGAAAAATTTAAATGAAATAAAGTTGATCCTGCTGGTTTGCGGGAAAGGCAGAATGAGGAGGGTGAGGGGGCAGGCAGGGAGATTCGGGGAGTGAAAGTCAATGGCTCAGGTTAGCCAGATGCAGTTTTAGAGTTACGATTTCCTTTCCTTTAGAATTCTGGGCATGAAGACAAGTGATCTGGGATCCTACATCAGAAAGCTTTTGCTGACCCCAAAGGGATCCAATGTGTGCGTCTGTGTCTGAAGACCACATTTGGATGAGTCACCCTGCCAGTAGTCAAGAGCTGCTGCTTTGATTCATTTTTAGCCAAGCTAGTGAAATTCTTCTGTAGGACGGCCTCCTTGGTAGAAGGTTCCAGAAAATCCAGATGGAAGAAGAAAAAAGACTGTTACGCAGGGTGCCGTTGCTATGCAAGTGTAAGCTTTGCAGGAGCAAGCAGGGTTGATGATACTCCTTTAACTGAAAACCTGCTATCTGTTCTGAAGAAGACAAAACTTTATAAGAATGTGCCCTAATGGATGAACCCAATTACAACAAAAGTTAAGCTCTAAAAACATGACTCTATTGATTCTTCTTTTTTCCAGCTGTGAAACTGAATCCTGTTCATGAAGTCCCCAAAGACTTATTGGATATTGCTTGGAAGTAGAAAAAGGAAGGAGAAAATGATTGATTAATATTTGGTATTTATTCTAAATCAGCATCCTGGCTTCGTATTGAAAGCAAGGGGAAAGGGATTTAAAATCTTGAGCTCTTTTCCCCTAGAGAAATGTGGGTATTTTTTTGTTTGTTTTTTGTTGTATTTTGTTTGTTAATTAGTTTGTTTGCCTTTGTGGGATCTATAAATTTGCCTTTAAAGATCTGGTACAAATTATATATGCTTCTCAAAAAATGCTCATATTCAAACACTCAAAAGCTGCACTCTATTCCAATAAGGCCAACCCACACCGATTTCATAAAATAACAGGCTATTAACATTAATAAAAATTATTTTTTTTGTATTTTTACAAAGTATTTACAAGGGTTTTTTTTGTTTTTCTTAATATTTTTCTGTTTTTCCCTTAGTTAAAAGTTTTTCTGACCTTGCAGCCAAATGAGTATCAAAGAAGAGGTTTATTATGTTCAGATTGCCAAAGATTAAATACCAAAGGAGGTTAATGCTACAGGCCTGCTTGTATTTTTATTTTAAAAATAGTAAAACTAATACTGGAGGTTTAGTATTAACTTCTCTATGTATTCAGATGCGAATGAATTTTTCAATAGGCTATGAGTTAAAAATAAACAATAATCACACACTCACCCAAACACATGGTTTGATCAGCATTTGTTTTAAAACCAGTGTGGCAAAGGCAATAAAAACTTCCAACTGTGTCAATACACTGTCCATGGCTGCAGATATTGGGGATTTCTTGACATTCATTGCGATCTGTGGACAAAAAGTATAGTTAAGTATCTTAAGTAGAGTTTAGGAGACAAAATTACATTAAGTAATTTACTTCTAGGTCATGCTCAGGATTGGTCCTAGCTCTAATCCAAGCCAGGAGAACAGACACTGCCATTATATTTATTTTTACCTCAAAATTAGTTAAAGTTACTCTCATTTACTGGACACATTCAAAGTATGTTAACAATTCATGAAGGGATGGAAAAAATGTCCTGAAAGGTGAGAAAATTTAGAAGTAGAATGAGGAAGAAGACTCGAAGCTGGGAGATACTCCGTTTGATTGTATACCTAAGCAATATCATAGACTGTGGAATGAGTTAGTTATCTTGTCTGGTCAAGATTTGGTGCCTCAAGTCATGGACCCTTCATGGCTTCCTTTGGAAATTTATATCAAAGTCAAACTAATCCCATTGCTGATAGGTTTTCCTGATGGAAAACCCACACTGTCCCTTGTTCAAGTTTCATTTCACTTCATTGTTTTGTCTTACTCCTATAACCTTTTGTTCCATCCCAACCAAGTCTTCAGGTCTGCACATGGCTCCTTTGAGCCTTTGACAATCCTAGTGATGTTTCTTTTTATTCATACTCATTCAGAGGAAGACCCTGTCATCTTGCTTCTGCCAGTCTTTAAGCCCTAAATTATATTTATCATCAATTGAATCTTTGTAGTTCTCCTGAAATCGGATCATCTGAGGGGTGGAATTTATTATATGAATCTACAAATGACATAATTGCATGCCTATTTAAGTCTCTAATTTTTTAAAGTTCTCAAGACTCAACATTTAGGAACAATGTCATCTGAAGAGCACTGTATCATCCTGGTCTTCCTCCTGTCATAAAAGAGAGCCAATAGCAGAATGCCAACTTGAGTATAGAATCCATAAAGCACAGCAATTACACTGCTTCTGTCTGAATAATCCAAACTTGCTGTCAGCTGCTGAGAAGACCGCAACTGGAATGGGCACTTTTTGCTGCCCAGAGCAGTTGTACTCTTGCCAGAAGAAAGATTTGTGCTCTATTTCATGTGCTGCCCATGCTGCCATTTTTATGACTCCCTCCTTCCAATATACAGAACATTAGACTCGATGAATCACCATACAATTTAAAAGTCTCAAGTGAGCTTGAATATATCATCTTAATGGAGAAACTGGGACACAGCAGCTTAGAAGCTACTGCTTGCTTATCTAGAAGTGCTTGTTAACCTAACAAATTATGATCATTCCCATTGGGGAAAATGGATTTAAAATGAGCAAACTGGATAGGCAAAAGAAATTCATTTCCACTGCTAAGCTCTATAAAGGGAGCTGGTTTTGAGGAAGGGTGTCTCAGAACCTACCAGAGTTGGACCAAACCTTGGGTACCTTCAGGTATTACTGAATCTCCAAGAATGCAAGGGACCAGGTCTGTCTTATCTCCTGGGCCCACAGGAAATGGAGTGCACTATGGATCTTCTCGGAGAAGGAATTAGGAAAATTCTTTCCCACGTTGCCTATTTGATGATGGTTTTTAAGAAAAGGAAACGTGAAGCACTTTGAGGTTCTAATGATAAAATAGCAAGTTATAATTTTAGAGAATTTAATTGTGAAGTTCACTTTGGAGACCAGAAAACTAGGTTTCTACAAGCACCAGGATTTGAGCTCCTAGAAAATTATGTCTGAGACAGAGATAGAAGGTTTAAACACAGTTTTAGGGGGGAAAATTCAGCAGACAGAGATCACAAGGAAGTGGCGGGGAAGCATATGTCTCTTGCCTTTAGCTGGGCAAGACATTCGCAAAGGGGCTGCATTTGCTCTAAAAACACAGCGTCTCGGGTCGGACACGCACCCTGGGCTTAGACACCTACTTGTTCTCTCAGCAATGTGGGTAATATGGCCAGCTGTGATTTGGGGTTTGAAATGATGTACTTTTCAAATAAATTCAAATAAAAATTCAAATAAAAATTTAACATTGCAAAGGGATTTTGGTTCTTTTCATCTTAAACACAGGACAAGAGGAGTATTTTTGCAGTGTGCTCGAAAAAATGCTACACATAGGATAGCATCGAAGACATTTTAACAGATTTTAAAAGGTACAGATGAAGATAATTCCAGAGTGAAGTCTTCAGCCCTAGAGGCTGAATAATTGCAAAACTCAAGTACATTCCCTTTCTTCTGAGGATTCCAATGAATGAGGGAATGTGAGCGTTGGCCACAAACAACACTCACTCACAGTACTTATCCCTGATTACTGCTGTATGAGTTTTATTGGTGCTAATGTTCTACAAGAAAATATGGCAGGCCTTAAGCCCCAGCAGGCCCTGGTTGGACGTGTTGTTTTGAGGTAGAAACAGCTTGTCCCACTTCTCGCCTGAGCATGAAATGGTGTGAAATGACACGTTCTATATTATCAGCAGCTCCTTATTTTTATTGGAATTATTCTGCCCAGTTTCAAAGAAATATAAATTAAGAGCAAAATGCAGGGAAGTGGTATAAATGCCAAGTTACACTTGGGTATTGTGACTCATATCAGAGACGTCCCCACTTTTCCTGTCCTGTTTTTTTAATACACGAATAACAACTGCTTTGTTGACAAAATGCTAAACACTTACACATGTTCCTTTAGACCCAACAAAATAAGCCTTGATTCTCAGAGTGAGTTTTTGTTCTGCTATTATACCCTCTTCCCACCAAGGTCTAATAAAACAATGCAAAATACCCTACAGAGAACAGTGCACTTCCTACCACTTAATCACTGGTAGGCAAGGAAATCCAAGGAAAATCTGACCACGTTCCCTTGTGTTGTTTCATTCACAAATGCATAAAATATCCAGGAAACTCCTTGGGAAATGAACCATAGCAAAATAACACATTCTTCCTGCCCTCCGTGCTAAAGATACAAAGATTTATAATTACTCAAAAACTCACATGAAAATCACTCTGAGGTGTAATTTTGCTTCTGGGCTGAGACACCAGTGTTTTAATTTTGGTGCCACTGGCTAGAAGATGCCATCAGGTACTTATAACTTGACCATCCATTTAAGCTAACTCATCTCTCTTATTTCTACCTCCTCTGCGACAAAAGTGAACAACAATCTATCCTCTAGGGGATGGTTTCTCATTTGACTGTAGGTGACTTATAGCTAATAAAAGGCTGTTAATGTTTGCTGCCCTCAATTCTGTTAGATGTTTAGGAGCGAAAGTGGTGCTGTTGGTCTTTTTTGCTTGGTTTATGCAGGTTAATCAAACTCCGCTCAGGAGAGGTTCACTGTATAGAACTGGGGTGTGTGGTTGCGAAGGTGAAAACTTCCTGTCCTAAGGGGGATTATGTAAAAGGAAATAAAAAAGTATTTGGCCCCGAATACTGATCAGGGGACTGTGTATATGTGTGTGTGTGTGTGTCTGTCTGTCTGTCTGTGTCTGTGTGCACGTGCGCACGTGCACCTGCGTGTGTTGTATTTGTGGGAACGGGTGTTTGCAGGAGGGTGGGAGGCAAATAGGAAATCTACGTAGGCACTTGATGTATTTGTTGTTTTAAAAACATCACCTTTATGAGTGTTTAGCCATTTCCACAATTTTCCTTTTTGCTAGTCTAGCTACTGGAACTCAGCAGTCCAAGCCATAACTCGTGTATTCTTCAACCTGACCTTCTCAGAAAACCCCCAGTATGTGAGGCATGATGCAGCTCGGCCCCTGGTGGGCTCAGGCAGCCGGCCCAGAGCCACTCACCGTTGCACTGGCCTGTGGAGGTGAAGCGGTAGCCGGGCTTGCAGTCGCAGCGGAAGCTGCCCGCTGTGTTGATGCATTCGGCGTTGCGCTGGCACACAGGGCCGTTCTGACACTCGTCGATATCTCCAAGCAGAAGAGAATTTCATTAGAAGGGGAACAGCATGGGGGGCGGGGGAAGGGTCCAGGGGCTGAAGCTTCTCACAAAACAGAGATTTCTCTTTCCTTATTTTGATCCATTCTATTGAACAGACAAGGGAATACTGGAGACTTATTTTCTAGTTTTCCCACTTTGCTAATATTTTTCAAAACTGTGAGTACTTGGTTTATGACCACATATGGACTCTAATGATTCTGTCTTTAAAAAAAAAAAAAGTCATGTAAACTCAGCTGCTAGGATCAGGACTTGGCATGGTCTAGACTAAATATCCTAGGAAATGTCATATTTTGCTCCAAGCCCCAGGGTTTTATGATTCTATCACGTTGCTTTCGTCCCAAATGTTCTAAGTTCTGTGAGCAAAGCATCTCAAGATTTCATGTACATACGAGTCCCTTGGGGTCTTTTTGAAAGGCAGATTCTGATTCAGGGTGTCTGGGGAATGGCTTGAGATGCAACATTTCCAATAAGCTTACAAATGCTTCTTCTGATGCACAGGCAGTATGTTGAACTATAGAGCTACGGAGGCTCCTGTTTAAATTACTGCCACATGGCGGTCAAATAGAGGAAACAATATAAGAGGTTGCACATAAAACTACTGAGAACAACCCAACTCTCACTATCAAAGAAAAGAATAAATGGGTACTGTGTGCTTCAGAGCTTTGACTACACTCAGGGGGTTATTTGCCTCTCCTTTTTTTAACCAGGTAGCAATATAGTTCAAATTCATGGCATTGTGAAAGTTACTGCATAGTCCAGGCTATGCCCCGGGGCATGATACGTGTTCCCAGTCCCTGCTCTTGTGAAACAGTCTAACTTGGGCTCAGTCTGGAAAACAGAATAGCCCAGAACACAGACGGAAGCTGGCTCTGAGCACTAGTACTGGGGTTTTACCAAGTGGGCTCCGCCAAAGAAGTTCCCACAAGGGGGCGGCAAATACAGCAGCTGATGCCTCACAGGTGAATGCTTTCTTGGCGGGAAACCTCAGGACTATTGTTATTCAATGGGAGGGTCTATGGGGTGATCCTCTCTGGGCAATAGCAGAAGTATGTCTGCTTTGGGTTACAGTGGATCCAAGACAAGCACCACCTCACCGAGCAGATCTGCCCCGATCTTATGAGCGTACAGAAACACAGAGGGGAGCCAATCTCTGGAGAAGCCAAATGGTATCACAGACAAGCCTTGGATGCCTTGCTTGGGATTATATGCAGACTTGGAGAGAACAGATGCATGGATATTCCCTAAATCTCTTCTGGAATCCATTCTAATTTCAGGGTTCCTGAGGTGTGTATGAAATCAACCTGTTTTCCGATTCTGAGAGCTAAGAGTGTGCTGGGAAGTAGTTGACCCTGGATGAAACGTTCACCCTGACGATGCATATCCTGTGAAACGGACCCCGAAAGTTGGAATGCTTTGTAATCTCAATATCCACTGGCTGTTACCTCGACAGAAAAATGCCTTATGTTGGTATACCTGTGGGTTTTCAACCTCATGTGGATAGCAAGGGCTAGGTTGACTTGGCAGTCATGGGGAGCCATGCCTATAGGTTTGGGATCTCTAAATGGAAGACAACAAAAGAGGCCCCAGGAAGGTGGCAGACATCCATAGGCATCTATGAAAGGGGGAAGACTGGCTATGAGGCAGACAGCCAATGTTAGATTATCTGCTCATCGACTGTGGGCTCCTTTCTTTTCTTCTGCATCACGCTTCCTCTCATGCTTCCTCTCCACACACCTGGCCTTCCAAACCACAGGGGCCAGGGCCCAGGCCTGAGATGACTATCTCCTGAGGAAGACTGTGAATGGCTCTCACCCCAGTCCCCACCCCCTCCCCTACCAACAGCTGGCAGAGTCAGGGACATGTGCCCATTTGGCCACAGTAACTGAAAGCTTGGTGAAGAGAATTTAACAAGCAAGAGCTGAGGACCGTAACTTTACTCATGGTCTGTTGAATCTGTCCCTAGTTTAGGGGAAAAAAAAAAAGTTTTTTTTAACATTAAAATGTTGACATATGTGCTCTAACACATGCTCTAAGGCGTAAAAACCCTTTCTGACAGGAACAAAAACTCCATGAGAGGCCCCAACTTTAAATATTAAATAGACACTTATTCCAGCTATCTGAGGGCACATGGTATCTTTAACAACCAGTAACGTCCCTTTTAGTAACTTCTTCCCCAGATGTAGGAAGAATACGATGTGCTCTGAGGAATGCACAGAATCACAGTATGTGCACATGGCAAGGGGAGGCGATTCGAAAATGAAAAAAGTACCACTTGCACGCATGCCAGCATTCTTCATATAAAATCGAATTTGCTGTCCTTGCCATTTGGAATTCTCTCATGCATTTGGAATATTTGCCTTAACCTTGTTTTCACTTGGGAGTAGCACAGGCTCCGTGTGGAAGAGAACACTAATTTTGAGATTCGAGTACAGATGACCGCCCACCACCCATGCTCACTTTCAAGCAATGTGAAACAAAAGCAATCTCTGCGACACACCCAGGAACTCAAGGCTTTCTGATATCAGCTGGGAAATCTAATACATTGTGCGTGGGGCGGGGCGGGGGAGGGGGGACAGGGCTGGGAAATGCACATCCTGCTTTTTCCACTGGGAGTTAGGGAATTCTTTTGCGTGAAAGAATGATGTTCCACATGCTGCCCTACACTATTGCTAGAGCTTGATGGATTTCTGAAATCCCAATGTTGTGAACTGGCCAAGTCTGTGTGGGCAAGTAGCTCGTCAGTTGGCTCATTTCTGGACGTGATACAGTGACATCACTTACCTTCACAAACCAACAATTTGTCATTATAGAAGAAGCCCACTGGACATTCACATCTGAAGCTGCCAACCATGTTGATACACACTCCATTTTCACAGACCCCTGGGATCTCCCGGCATTCGTCGATATCTGGAAGCAGAGCAGCCACGCATGAGTGACGTCACGGCGCGTGATCTCTGCGCAGGGTAAATGGGCGCTGAAAGCTGGTGGCTTCTCACTTCAATGTTTACATAAGGTCCAAAGCCAAATAAGAGAAAGTGCATGGGTGATTGGGTGGAGGAGGTGTGTGTTGGCATGGTGGTGATGGAAATGGAGGAGGTCAATCAATATGAAATTGAAATAATAAACTGCTTTTCAGACACTCAATCTGAATTTAGTATCTGGATGTAGAGCTGTCTTCTTGGTTTTGTTTCAGAACATCAGCTTTGTCTAGGTAGGAGCCATCTTGGTGCCCACTGGGCGCTATGTACCAGATGAGTAGAATAAAGGGACCTTGGAGAGTAAGGGGCCTCTCAGTCCAAAGTGTGCAGTGGTGCTGGGCTAACATAGGAAAGGAGAGCTGGTGAAGCGCAGAGGAACCCATGGCTATAGACAATTGGATCTTTTGAATTCTCCTTCACATGGCTTTGAAAAGTGGGTAAGTTAGGTCTGAGATTGTAAGCTGGGCCCATGGTGACTATGGGGCCAACATTGAGGAAGGACTATTGCCTTAGACTGTGGCTTTCTAAGGCCAGGGGCTGGGGCTGGTTGTGATGTCACTGCTTTACCAGTCCCCAGCACGCCACCTGAGTCAATTAAAATTTGGTAGATTAAGAACCAGTGTCTGGAACTTGGATTGGTGAGCATTAAAGCAGGACCAGAGTAGGCACGACAGCAGAGCCAGAACACAGGCTGCTTTGAAAGCAGGCTGGCCAGCTGGTGAGGTGGCCTTGTGGGCAGGTCTCACCTCTTCACGGTCATAGTGGTCCGCTCTCTGCCTGGCCTGCTCTCAACTCCCAACCATTCAGTATCTTCGAGGACAATCATAGAAGGCGTGTTAACAGTGTCTCTCTTGTATACCTGGCCTATTTCTCAGCATTCAGCCTGGATTTACTCACTGAATCATCACAACCACTAGGAGATGGTCTCCAGGTACTGTGACTACCATCACTGTGCAGGTGATGGAACTGAGGCCAAGACACCGGATGGAACTTGCCAAAGACCACAGAGCTAAGGAGAGGCAGAGTCAAGATCTGATACCAGGAACTTGCTAACAGGCGAACCTGCTAACAGGCTAGCCTGCCTCCCTCAGGCTTCTTCAGGTCACGGTTTCACAAAACCATAATCAAATCCTGGAGAACCCCCTCCACCATGCCTTGCTGGAGTTTCACAAAGCACTTCAGAAGCTGGGAGGCAGGGGGAACCCTGGGTGGCTCAGTTGGTTAAGCGCCTGCCTTCAGCTCAGGTCATGATCCCAGGGTCTGGGATCCAGCCCCACATTGGGCTCCTTGCTCAGCGGGAAGCCTGATTGTCTCTCTCCCTCTGCCTGTTCTGCTTGCAGTTCTCTGTGCTCGAGACAAATAAATAAATAAATACTTTTAAAAACAACGGAAAAGAAGAAGTTGGGAGGGGATGTAAAGCTCCAGTCTTTCCAGTTCACTAGTATCTGTTACCATGCTGTTGAGATAACTTCCATTGACATATTATAGTCAGGAACCTCTGCAAGGATCTGTTTGCTCAAGTCACCGGAAAACGGCCATAGTTGTATGCGGAGCCCACAAGAGCTATCACAGTTTCAGAATAATCCTGCTCTAAAGTTAGCCTGCTTTGGGGGAGAAATTTGACAAGACCACAGGTTTATTTTAGACCTTTTTCTGAAGGGTTTGATTTTGTTTGAAGGCAAATTGATCTCTTTAATGGAAAACACAGTTTGGTGTATATTTTTATTTTGAATATAGGTGATTATGTTTTTGGATTTTTCACACATTTGTCATTCATGTTCTTAAAAGCCTATGCAAAGTAACATCACAACTGCATGCCATCAGCAAACAAAAAAACAATTCAGATGACATTCTTTTAGTTCAAACATGAAACATTATATTCACCTTCATTTATTTTAAATATAAGTGATGTATTATCAAGCTTAACAGTAACAGATTGGGTCAAATTTCTAGCCATTGTTAGGCATAAAATAGCAAAAGGATATATTAAAAATTGTATTTTCTTTTCCTGTCTGGATTTCATTTGAACTTCAACTTGGAGAAGTTTATATTTTAAGACAAGATTAACAAACTTGCTATAGTTTTAACCCCATACAAAACGGGTTCTATGTGCCAACAATCTTAAGACCTTTCAGAAGGAGAGTATAAAGCTCAAATAAAACAAAGCTTCACAGTCATCTAAATATTTTGTCATGGTGGAATTTGGTAACAATAAGTATATTGCTAACTATCACATTTCCAGCTTTCAAGAGCTTGAGGAAAAGCAAGCTGTGAGTCAGGACTGGATTTGGGTCCCGGCTCTGTTATTAATTAGCTAGGTGACCTCGGCCGAGTCCCTTCCCCTCTCTGGGCCTCTGTCCCCTCAGCTGTAAAGCAATGCATTTGGAACTACATGATGTCTGAGATGTCTCCAGCTTGACTGGAGGACGATGTTGATGCTGTTTGGAATCTTTGCCTGCTGCCAACCTTGGAGGGCGGGCCTTGCTGGGGGACATGCCTGGTCTGTCCGTGGAGAACTATTACTATTAAAGACCACTTATCTTTGGATCAGGGATTCTAGGGAGATGAAAAGATCTGTTTTTGGGAAGGGGAAAAACAAAGCAGCAAGGGCCAGGTGTTTCATGCCAATGTCATTTAGCAGCTTTTCCTTCCAAACCATGAAGTTTCTTTGGACGTTGACTAGACTGTGGAGCCATATGGATTTGGCACAAGGGAGCCAGGCTGATTGCTGGACCAGACCCTTGTTTTCTTAAACAAGGTCATTGGAAAGGCTGGTGTGGATTTCAGTTTACTCATTAGGAATAAGGTGGAACAAAGCAAGTGGTGATGTTTGCTACCAGACACAATTGCTCGGACTTAAGAGGGGCATCTAAGGATGCATATAAATCACACTGGGGAAAGAGGCCGAGAATGCAATAGCTTTCCATCCACTTTTATGTTATTTGCTTTTAAACCACAAAGGCCTTGCCTTCGCTGGCTGAACGCCGTGCAATACTTCCCAATCTTGCACAAGCATCTCTAGTGTTGTAGTGGTGTCTGCTCCAGTTACCAGATGGGGCCTCTGACTGGAAAGATTTTTTTTTTTTTAATTTCACATCTGAAATTCCCAAAGCAGATGACCTGAGGAGATTCCAGGTGAGATAAAACTGATCCCCAAAAGGGCTTTATGTGAACAATCTACACATAAAGATTGGTATGAAAAGTCATATTAAACTCATGTCTCAGGCAGAAGGAAAAGACTGGGAGTTATAGTCAAATCAAACGTCAACTGGCCCTACTCCCAGAATCTCTCTCCTTGTTGATGCCTAGGGTTGATTTAACTAAGCTTGATTGTAATTTTGTGAAAAGCTTTCCAGCCCCTGAATCACGAGCAACAAATGCAGCTGCCCATTAGGCGGAGCCACACAGGGTACGTGCACTTCATTTCAAACGAAGAATCAGGGTCTCAGTAAAGCTAAATGGCACGGTTTAACTATTTTTTCCTTCTAAGAAAAAAAAAAAAAAGCAAACTGAGAAAATACGGGTGTGTATTCCCGTTCTTAAACACAAAGGCAAAAACAGAAAATTCCAGCAATGGCACCATGACTCACCAACAGGTAACCCGGTGTAGATGTCAATGACGAAGCCCGGCCTTTGACTTCCGCAAAGCGTAGCAAATTCATCTGCAACGATGAAGCAAAGATAGGGAGGAAGGGGCAAGAATGAGGGTCAGCGAAGAGCCATAACTGCGCCAAAAGAACTTACTTTATAAACATCTTCAAAAACAGTTCTGTATTTCGGAGAATTTAAAATAAGAAATAAATCTGAAAGATCCCCCAGATGTTGTAACCTTGCCCTTAAGGCAAACACGGAATGAAAAGTGAGCTCATGTTGACGTATTACTAAGGAAGAAGCAGAGGTCTCCACATCACTGCCCATGCATTCATATGAGCTTGTCTGTAGGAATTTGGGTTTCTAGAAGAATGTTGTGCAGCTCTGACCCCAGGGACTGGCAAGAGTGCCTCTTTCCACTCGCATTAAGGGAACTAGGATTTGAGGAATGCTTACAAAAGCCATTTCCTCAGTAGATCGGGGGAGACTACAGCAAATCTAGCCAAGTTCTTGACATCAGGTCTATTAATGACTAATTCAGTTCAAACAACCAACTTATGTCATTACTTCAATTGAGGGAGCTGGATTTCATTTGGTGCAGCTCTCTCGTTCTTACTCCCTCCCTCCCCTGACCCTCTATCTTCCTCTCATGTGCCCGAATTCATCAAAGTTGATAATAAAGGACAAAGGAAGTGTCATCTGCAGTCCCTTTTAACTTTGAGGTCCTGTAATTCCAGATCCCGACTGTAACTGACAGAACACGGAACACGGCTTCAATCTAAGCTCAAGGTGGCCATTGCCTTGTTGGTCAAATCCGCTGAAAATTATGAAAAGTTTCTGGAAGTATTTTAATCAAAATGAAGTATGTTCTTCCCATAGTGCTTTATTCTTCGATATCTGAGTGCCTGATTCTAACAAGTATAGTGCCAGCTGATACTGGTCATCCAGACAGATTTCAGGAACTCCCCAAATGTGTGCAGACTATATAACTAATGAAAAGCCATGACTACATTTGGCCAAGATTCAACACGAAGAAGAAATCTTGCATTTTATATTTAGAATACTTCAGTTCTTAAAAACTTAGATATTTCTAAAAGTAAATGATAGTCCTTATTTGGGGTTTCCAAGGCAGCCTGTAGGAGAATACTGATCCATTAAGATTTTTTAAAAATACAAAAACTTTTATTTCTCTTTGTAAAATGTAATTTAAAAAATTTTGTGCATGTTTTCTAATAGAACACTTTGTGAAAATAATACATGCAATAATAAATGCATTTTTCAATCTAATTAAAAAATATATAGACATAGACACATAGAGTTTTATATGTAAATGCACACACCAAGTACATATAACCTCCATCTTTTTGGCTGATAGTTATGTGTAATCAAAAGATTTGAAGACCATTGGTCAAAATCAGGGGTTAGCATTTTTTTTCCTAAAGGGCTAAAGAGTAACTATTTTAGGTTTTGTAGACTGTGGAGCCTCTATTAAAATTGCTCAACTATTCTATGAAAGCAGCCATAGAAAATAAGTAAGCAGATTGGGATGGCTGGGTTCTAACATAATTTCATTTAGAGACATAGAAATTTGAAGTTCATATGCTTTTCAGGTCATGACCTGCCATTCTTTGGTATTTTTCAAACATTTTGAAAATGTAAAAATCATGATTAGCTTTTGGGCCATACAAAAATTGGTGGTGGGCTGGATTTGGTCCATGGGCTGTAGTTTGCCAACCCCTGGTCCAGAGACATCCTGCAGATTGGAGATAACTCTTGGTAATTCTAAGTGGTGATGATTACATTATTTCTGGAGTAAACAATGGATGAACTGGTGTATTTCCCTAAAAAAGAATATTCTGTCCTATGCATTGTCAGAGAGCACCAGACAAGAGATTTAATGTCTTCCAGATCACTGTGGGGAGTGGAGTAGGTACTACAGAATGTTCTAATCACACCTGTCTCACAGTTCCTTCACTCTAAATGGTAATGTCATCATTTACCCGCTGATGTAAGAACCATGCACCAATGCACTTCGTCTACTCCAAGGACATGGGTTAGGTTTTTTGTTTTTTTTTTAATAAATAGCATCATATAGATTTTTCTCTGTGAGGATATACGAAAAAAGTTCTCTCAAGAAGGGTTGTGCTTTTTCATGGTGTTAGGTTTGCTTTATAGTCATTGAGACTCTTAAACTTGATTATCGCTCCTTTTTTATATGAGCTGCTAGGAAGTTTGGAGCCAAACTTATTGCTCATCTTTGGCAAGTGTGTAGAAATTCCCAGCTTGGATTTTTGCATATTAGCCTCGCTCCTTGCTCCAAGTTTCTTACCCTTGTTTGCCATTTGCCTTAGGCCTTCTTATTTTACGTTGAAATCTTTGTGGGCTGCCTTAAATTCTTTTTGGAACAAGACTAGTTATAAATAAGTAAGAATAATAGGAATATGGCTCGCCTATCTGTCCTATTGCTCTGCTTAATGTTTCCAGTCTTTTGGCTACATGGTGAACACCATAACAAAAACAATGTTTATAGTTTTATGATATGCTGAGTCTGTAAGTCTGGTGAATGAACTAGTGTACAAGTTAGAAAGTGTGTTCTGTGACTCAATTTTTAGCCAGGAGGACCAGAATCAACTGTGAATTTAAACATTTGCCTTTGTAAGCGAATTTCTACTTAGGAAGATCAACAGTGAACCCTTTTCTTCCTTTGTGGAGACTCATTTCCCCAGCAGTCCCTGGGTAATTTATCAACCTATGTTTTTGGCGATGGTGCAACTCACCTGTGCTTGGGATGGGACACTGTTCACAGGGCTTATTCCAGGCCCGGCCAATGTTGTAGGAACAACAGCACATCTTCTTGGTCATATTGAACAAAAGTTCTCCGTCACAGGTCTGGTTGTCAGCATAATAGTTTCTGTAGCACAGACTTCTTCTCATATCTAGAGAGAAGGGGTTGGTGATGTCTCGGGGAGAGCATGACAGATTTCTAAGGGGATGCTCGAGGCATGCCCTTCTTTTGGATTTTACTCAAACTCAACTTTGATGAGAGCCAGGACAGCCTGCCCTTACACAATTTTCTATCCATATATGCTGCTGTAAGAAAGGGGACTTTGAGAAACGTATTCCCTGGCATTTTGTGCCACAGAACGAAGTCATTATGGAGCTGCAGAATTAATAAACTTTACACGACTCTCCACCCAGTCTCTTAGTAACAATTCTCCACTGCTATTTGGCAACAATTTTCTCATTTCCGACTCATGATGCTTTAATACTGTAGGTCAGTGCTGTAAATATAATTGTATAAAGATACACCCAAAGTCAAACAAAAGAAGTACTATGAAACTGTTGTTTGGGATTTTCCAGCATTACATTTTAAAGAAAACTCCCAACCACCCACACAAGGTGGGGGAAAAAGGCCAAGCTTATGGTTTACAAGGGAGGAGGCTCTGTCACAATGACAGTGAAAGGGTGGCAGGCAGTACCGGGTGGATGAGTAAAGTAACACCAAAGACCACCTGCTGGGCTTGCAGATGAGGACCTAACCCACATGATTCAGGAAAGCCTGGACTCACCCATGCAATTATTCCCCCCATTCACTTGCATGTAGTCTGGAGGGCAGATGCAGGTGTAGTTGCCGACAGTGTTGTAACATGTTCCTGGACCACAAATTCCAGGGGTTTCACATTCATTCACATCTGTAATCCAAAGAGAAAGTGGTATGTGAATATGAAAACTTCACTCTCTGCAATGGCCTGACACTCAATGTCCCTGTAAATGCTGACAATGGTTGGGAAAATCCACAGGGGCACTTGGAAATCTGGATAAGAAAAATAGGTGTTTAATTCATCAGTGTCCATCTATGCTCTGTGTGTGTGTGTGTGTGTGTGTGTGTGTGTGTGTTTTTAAGAAAGGAGGTTCCAGAAAAAGAGGTTTGCCTTCTGATATGAGTTCCTAATAAATAAGTAACATTTATTTTACTGTAACATCCTCAAAGGCATGCGGAGATGGAAATGTGGACAAATTATAATTCTCAACTGTCCTTCAGAAAGTCAGCTAATACTTCGTATGTTCTCAAAATCAGTGGAAGAATATGTACACCCTGAAGTCATCAACAATGGGCTTCATGAGTCTGCGTGGGTAAGGAGGTATGGAAGGAGGTGTTTCACAACCCTGTCCAAACACAGGAGTTGATTTTAGTCTTTGTTAATTCCAGGGGTCTTAGAGCTATGTCATATACATTGTGGTACTCAGCTAATAGCCAGTGAGGTTGTCACTTATCAAGGTGACCTTGATAATAAAAGGCTTATTAGGAGCCTTTTGGAGAGCCAGAGGAATATTTCTCCTCCAGGATACAAGGATGTATCTTCCCTAACTCGTCGTGTGACTCCCACATATAGATGAAAACCATCGCTTCCACCCTGGTCTATGGTCCAAGCGCTCTGAAAGCCAAAAGTGGTCAGTGGTCTCCATCTTTCCAATATAGGAGTTATCACTTCCATCCTAAAACCAAAGAGGCTGCCTTTTTAAGGGAAGCTCATTTTGGCACATTCATACAGAGGATAAATCATGAAGAACAGGAAGAAGAGGAACTCAGAACCTCCCAGAATACACAAGTCGCTGAAATGAGTCCTGTGCTCCTCTAACAGAAGTGACTTTTCTAAAGTGCCCAGAAAACCGCAGCCATAAGGGGTACTATGACCCAAGATAATAAAACTTCACTTTTCTTTCTTAGAAAAAGAGGAAGATTTGGGATGTACTGGAAAGGATAGCATGCCAGTAACATTAATACAAGCTGCCCCACGTGCAGCTGGCTATATTCATGCTTAGACCATTGTGCTATATTGCTAAATTCTTAGTTTTGCTGGTGATTCTATGCTGGTTTTGGGGGCCGGGTCTCAAGTTGGAAGAACTCCTCTTCCTACAGGGACCGCTTACCATCACACACTCGGGTATCTTCGTTCAGGTAGTAACCGGCTGGACAGCGGCACTGGAAGCTGCCAAACGTGTTGATACATTTCCCACCTTGGCACAGCCCGGGGAGCTCCTGGCACTCGTCGATGTCTATCACAGTGAAAGCAATGGCATTTCTTCAGCATTGTCAATAAACCCGAGGAAGTTCAAAAAGTGCGTACTTTAAGGTCAAGGATACAGAATTACCTTCCAATATAACTGTGATAGGATTGGGCCGAAAACCTTCTCCTCCAGGACAAAGAATTTTGTACTCAGCTATTGAAACAAAAAATCGAAGTGAGTTCTACTGAAAAGAAATAAAATAAAATAAAATGGAAAAAAAAAGTGAGTTCTTTTGAACCAAAAATTTCTAGAAATAGTGTTCTCAAGAGAAAGACTGACATATCCAGCTGAAAATATTCACCTTCAGGAATCTTTAACAGTTATCCCACCCGTCTTAAGCAAGTCAGCAACTTTGTATATACATATTATTTTCAAATGGCTTTTACTACGTGTGCGAAATAAGTGTTAGCCCGGTGTCCCTAGACTTGGGACCCTCCACCTACTCTCCTGGCCTCATGGTCTTGGGAACTATTTTATTCCCTATTGTTGTCACTATTTCTTTGTAAAGATTTTCTTCTCCTTCTTATTTTCTAACAAACTCCTCCATTTTTAATATTTTGTTCAGCCTTACTTCTTCTGCAGGGCTGTAATTCCTTCCTTATTAACATGAATCAGCTTGTCTTCAAAACGCTTTCCAAATAGAGCCTTGGGAAAAGCTTGTTCTTTCTTGGTTCCCATCCTTTTTTCACCTTTCCTTTCCTTCCCTTCCCTTTTCTTTTTTTCGTTTTTAAGGTTTTCTTTATTTGTTAGAGAGAGAGAGAGAGAGAGAGCACAAGCTGGGGAGAGGGGCAGAGGGAGAAGCAGGCTCCCAGGTGAGCAAGGAGCCCGATGTGGGGCTCAATCCCAGGACCATGGGATCAGGACCTGAGCCAAAGGCAGACGCTTAACCGACTGAGTCACCCAGGAACCCCTCCTGTTCCATTTCTCTCTTTAATGCCTAGAGATCTTTCTTGCCCCTCTGTTTCTACTGAGGGCAGGACTGATTCCTGGTTTCCTAAACCAACTTTCTACAGCGTCCTTTGATTCCCTCCCATTAATTCTGTCACTCAAGTATTTCATGCAGAAACATTTATTTCAGTGCCATGCACGAGCAGTGTAATACATACAGGTACATGTCAATGAGAATGAACCTAATCTGCTGTGTCTTCCTGGTGAGCTTCGAAAAGAATCAGCTCTTTCAAAATCATCATGGTCTTTCCAAATCTGATAATCCCTCTCCTGGCTTTCTGAAATGTTATGAGTGTATGCCTAAACATAGACATGTATATATTCCAGTTCTAGCTCTGACCCAGTTTGGGGTAGTGTAGACCTCTATCGCTTTGCCAGTCATTATTAATCAATAGAGCTGAGTCTCCTGCTTAAACATCTTGGCTTGCTTCTTTCAACATCAATGAAATTAGCTATCCCCCTCTTTCTTTTGTTCTTTCCTCCTCTTCCCGCAAACACCCACCCCTTTTAAGTCTTCTCTTTCAGGTCACACCCTCCCTTCAAGGACAATTTAAAAACGCCCAAGTCGTCACTACTTCTGCCATTAAGAACTGGTTGCCTTTTCTTAAGAGAGGAGAGAAAGAGGTATCTGCTACGAAAGTATTCATCCCTGTGCTGAGTGCTTGACATGAATGACGTCTTTTAATCCTATAAGGCGTGGCAGGAATGAGGAAACTCATCTTGCTAAGTGTAACTGACCCACAGTGACATGGTGGCAAGTGAGAGAGGCCAACTGGCACCAGGAGTGCTCCTCTTCCTGCTCATGGCACTGTGTCTGCTCTTTCTTCCCTTCTTGAGACGTACACTGAATTATAGCTTTTCTGTCTGGGTCAATCTTGCCACACTGTACACTTCTGGAGGACAGAATCCAGTCTAATTCCTCTTTGCACACCCAAAGTACACACTCACGGCACTCAACAAATAATTTTAGAACAAGTGAATAAGTGACTGTTCAGCGAGGAAATAATCCATACCTATCCCAATACATACTATAAGCAGCACCACTGACCTTTGCCTAAAAAGCTGTATCTGACTCTAACTCCTAAAACAGGACCCACTTTGAAAAACGAGAAGCCTTCTACATGTTTAGAAGACTTATTTATGTCCATAAAATCACATTCTGAAGCTTTCTTTCAAGTCATATCACAAAAGTAGAAATAAGTCTTTCCTTTCATATTTATTTGACTAATTGCTTCTCTTTCACCCAGGGACACTCTGGTCTGTCCTAGAGCTTTTGAAAACTAACTAATCATCTCTTGATGACAGGAGAGATCAGTCAATGTGTTCCTTGGAAGCTAAGCAATATTCTCTAAGTAACCTAGCCTGGAAAATCTTTAAAATAATGCTATGTACTTTTTACCCAGAAAGAAGTGAAGTGTGGCCCGCTCCACCTGACCTTTTAGTACAAGCCAAGTGGGGATATTTCTGATCCCCAGATCAGGAGTGGGGTCCCTCAACAGGGCTGACAGTTTTGATCTTCCGTTCCCGACCAAACAGTAGAGACTGGTAGCAGCTCACTCTCTCTGTGGCTTCTATTCTGCAGATCTAGAATGGACAGCTGGCCTGAGCAGGACTAATAATAATTTGTGGGGCATAAGGAATAACATGGGGGACATGGGGAGATGGAGAGGAGAAGGGAGTTGGGGGAGATTGGAGGGGGAGACAAACCATGAGAGACTGTGGACTCTGAGAAACAAACTGAGGGTTTTGGAGGGGAGGGGAGTGGAGGTTGGGTGAGCCTGGTGGTGGGTATTAAGGAGGGCACGTATTGCATGGAGCACTGGGTGTGGTGCACAAACAATGAATTCTGGAACACTGAAAAGAAATTTTTAAAAAAGGAAAAAAAAGAAAGTAAAAACAAACAAACAAAACCCAGGAGGATGTATACTTACACGTGTTCACAGGAGGGCACAGCTCACACGGAGTACCCCAGGCTTTCCCCAAAGAACAGCAGCAGGAAGCCTTGGAGACACCAACTCCAATTTCATTGCTACAGGCTGTATCTCCATTGTCTCCTCGAGGCCGAATATCCAGATAGCAATTCCCAGAGCGGGTATCTATTTACCATATACGGACAAAAGAGTGTCAGGAAGATTCTGTCTAGGTGAGGACTGAAAATTCAAATCCATCTCAGAAACTGTTTAAAAACCAGAATTTAGTTTTACTAGGAAACTAAAAAGTGCCCAAATACACATACTGGGACTCTGACCTATAGAAAACAATAACTGAGAGTATAAACCAGATTTAGGAAATGTTGAAATTTTTACATTATTACTTTTTTAAAAAAAATTTGAGCATGGAATGTTCAAGGCTGCTTTAAAAATAAAAGTATCCTTCTCTAAGAAGTTTTAAGAGCTTACCAACACAGCCAACTCGAGTCGGGTTCAGCTCAAAGTCGGGGGGACAGTCACAGGTATAGCTGCCTGGGGTGTTGACACAGTTCCCGCTGATGCACGTGGTTGGGTCCAGACACTCATTAACGTCTAAAACCAAACAGCGAGGGGCACAATTATCAGCCAATGTGGGGGCAGACATCACCATAAAATGGTAGCACTGGGTCTGGGGCTCCCCACAAGAATTTTAAGAGTTACTAGTTATAATTACACCTAGAAATACAGTCTTCCACTTCTGAAATAAAACCCCTCAGGAAGGAAATATGTCATAGTCTTTGGTCTTTTTCCTCTGGAACACATTTAGCATTCAAATTTGTCATCAGGAGAAAATAGAACTTTGGAACTAGGAAAAATATTCCAGTCAAGGTAACTGAAAGCAAAACACTACTGTGACCTCGGTCAACCAAAAATTCAGACACAGGTTTTAAGAAAATATATTTAATATGTGTGGCTTGTTATTTCATCAAATTAGAGCAAGATGTCCCAGGGAACCCTCACGAGCGGGCAACTTCTGCCGCTTCTCCAACTGGGCATGCTCGCCTTGGTGCAGCTGAGTACGAGCGTAGATGCATGCACAAGGCTTAGCATGTTCCCTCAAGCCTGCTAAGAGTCACTCTCTCATCACTGGTGCTGTGTGGACTATTTCCCTTTCAGTTTCTATTCCAAAAATACGCACAGAATTCCATATTTGGGACATGGGTTTTGGCACACTGCACTCTGTGTAATCCTTTTGTCTGTTTGGAACACTCATGAAACACTCAAGAACAGACAAGCTGACTCAGAGAGAGGACAATGGGGAATGAGGATGATACCTTCTCCTTGGGCTTCCCTCCCACCCCGCCCTGGACGTGGTAACCCTCCTACAGGTTCCACTGCAGACAATTCATTTGTTCAGATTGCCTGCGAACTTGGAGGGAGAGGGCAGACTAATGGGAAAGGAGGGCAGGCAGAATGAAGCTGATGGTAATCTGGGGGCGCTGAGGAAGGAGTATGGGCTGTGGAGAGGCAACTTCCTCAGGTATGTTTGATGTCCAGCTTGGTGTCATAACAGTTTTCAGAAAAAGCAGAAGAATGCCTGGGGAGGAGTACCCTGGTCCAAATTTATTTCAGGGAGGAGGTCGTGATAGTGGTGGTGGTCATGATAGTCAAGAGAGCCACTGAATGATAGCTTGTTTAGGTAGCTGGAAAAAAAAAAAACACATAAGTTTCCCCCTGAAATCCTGGGCCTGTCCAGAAAGAGAATTGCAAATGTCTTGCAAAGTCTTAACTCAGTGCCTAAGTGAACCAAGTGATGGTCTACTGAGGGCCTATAGCTTTTCTCATTTTTTTTCCTTATGCTCCCTGAGAATTCCTTGCTCTACAAGAAAACGATCTCTATGCTAGAAACTGGTAGGCAAGTTCTCTGTATCACATTCCCTGGTGACCAGAGACAGGCCAGGGTGGCAAGGGGTGGGAGTTACAGTGGAGAAGTACAAGGAGAAAACTCATAATCCCAGCACAGTGCATGCCTTTCAAAAGGAAACTCTATGCAAATGTGCCTAAGGAGAAAAGGAATAGCTGGGAAGCCTTACAGCCAGTTCACCCTAGAACCTTCTTCTGCGGCCGCGAGCTCGGCTGAGCGACAGAACTCGCTCCTTCAGCTGCCTGCTGCTCTTCCCTCTGTGTCCTTACGTGTAACCATTTCCCAGGAATTTATTCTGGGATTCCTATTGCCTTCTCCCTGCTTTCCTTTTGTGACTAAACAATCCTGTGAGGTCCCAGGGAGGCCCCAACAGCCAGGTCTCCAGGACCGTAGGGAGCAGATTCTGATGTGAACAGATGTCTTACCTGTGCAATTCCCGCCACTTCGGTCCAGTTCGTAGCCGACCTCGCACTCACAGCGGAACAGGCCAGGAAGGTTATGGCAGGTTCCAAAAACACAGATGTTCGGAAGGGAGCACTCATCGATATCTTGGGGAGGCATGCAAAGGGGGAGAAAGGAAATTTATTATTTTTTGCTGAAGGAACTGCCTAATGTCATCACCTGATGCTATTAAGAAAATGAAGGCTACCTGACTTCAATCTAGGTGCTTCTCCCGTAGCTAAATCAGCTACCATGGAAGTGAAGCCTCTTAGGTGAGAACTTCCTTTTTTTCAGCCCTCAGTACACGACAAGCAGTAAGCTAAGCATCACAGATGTATAGTTTCTGCTGTTTCACACAGGCTCATGTCCCTTTTGTGAAGTAAGAGTCCAAAAGACTACTTTAGATCCCGTTCTTTGGTTGTTCTTATCTACACAGTCACTGTTCTTATCGTGGGTTTAATTTCTACAAACCACAAAGGCTCTGTGGTAGCTTTTATAATCAGTTTTACAATCCTCTGGATCCCTAGAGCTACTTTGGGTGCTTACTATTGTGGATGGAGATCTAAAAACTGCAGAAGCCTCTTTCAGGTCCTGGTCCTCCCCTCACGCTTACCTCCTGCTTCGGTAATGGACATGTAGCCACAAGCATAGCCTCGAGACTGGCTTTAAATAGCCATAATCCCTGTGCCGGCAATGATTTATATTAAGAACAAACAAACAAACACAACCTTCCCTTATAGCCCAGGGAGAAGCAAAACTTTGACTGTGACTATTTATGTTACCAGAGGTGGCAGAGATCCTGTTTTGGTTGGATGTTCAGAGTAACAAGAGTAAACAAGGCATTAGGCACATGGTCAAGAGCATAATCTGGTTTCTTGCCTCAGAGGAATTTTATATATCAAACTCCGCAGAGTTAATATAAACTGTTTAAAGAACACCTAATGGTTCCGTAACAAAGAAAAGTATTTACAGAGAACTGTATGACAGAATGAGTATGCATGTCCTAGCGAAAGACGGACTTTGAGTTAATGTCCTATTAACAAGCAACAGTTATTAGTTAAGATATTAATCAGGGTCTTGTTTAAACTTCTACTGTCAATGGTTATCATTTGTTTATTTTACTGAAATCTTTTTAGTTCACCGTAGACGTGCTAATTCTTCTCCGTGAGGGATAATGTACTTAGACTTGACAAGTGTGGGGAAAGAGAAGAACCTTGTGCTTCCTAGTGGGAGCCATCCTGAGCCAACAGGCTCCTAGGGTTCTTCTTGACTGACTAACACCTCTGGAAGACAGAGCCTTGAGCTAAGAGACAGCATGACATACAACATTATCCCTAGGGGCCCCTACTGAATGGATTTGCAAAGGACTCTTCCATGTTCACATATATTAGATACTCAGAGACCATGTGAGACATGCCCAGTATATTATTCTACATATGGAGAAGATTATCTGCTCTGCTATTATTTTAAAGCTTTTATTTCTAGAAACCAAACCATAGCAGAGATTAAAAACATATTTAAAGAGAATCCTTCAACAGGACATGATTCGGGGATTGGTACTTGGAGCTCCTTCCCCTAGTGTTGGGGACAAACAGGTTGCACTGAGCTGACCACGCTCAGTTCGCCTCTCTCTCCTATGATCGACGGGTGTACTTGTGCAGACCATCTGGCCAAGGTTGGGCATGCAGCTTTGTGGCCAGAAAGCTGAGATTTTTCTCTGCATGAAGAGAAATGGTCCAGCTGGAGATCCAATACCTCCACAGACTGAACAGACCAGCTCAGATCTGAAGCCAAAACATACATCGGTAGATAACTAAGTAAGTAAGTAAATAAATATTATATATAATATATATCAATATATAGTAATAAATTAACATATAATATATAATATATATTTATCAGGAATGCTCAAATAACCTAAGCTTGTCAGGCCCTGCAAGGGCCCCGGCAACATCCCCGTCAGTTACCTTCACAAGCTTTCCCGTCCGCACTGGGCACAAAGCCCATGTCACATTCACAGCGGTATCCTCCCGGGGCGTTCAGGCACTGGCCATTGCCACACAGATTCAGGTTCTCCGAGCACTCATCAAGATCTACAGTCAGAAAGACACACAAGTTACTCTTCCCCAGTTAGGAGCTTTCCGGTTCCCCATATCTTTCATTTTTTTTTTTTTTTTTTATCATTGTCAACTTCCTGAGTGTAGTGAGGTCTCATCATAGTTTCTATTTGACACCTTTAAACCCATTCTTTCCTCTCCTTTGAATGTTAGTATTGACTAATCCATGAATATGGGGCTCAGATTCAGAATCCTGAATGCTAAATGATCCCTAATAATGTAAAATGAAGAATAAGTCCAATGCATCGTTCAAATTAAGGCTTTTGTGAGCAGGGTCGTGCACAGAAGGACACATCCATGACAGGAAATAATGTGCCATGACTTGTGTCCATTTCTCAGGTTTCAGACTTGGCTTTGATGGGCAGCAAAAGACCTAGAACACCAACTATGGAGGAGGCCAAACATTCCTGTTCGCCAGATCTCTCCTGAGCTTTGTTAATAACCACAGGCATTAAATATCAAACACATGAACCATATATGCCTAATACATAAAACTCTGAATATTTTCTAGGGAGTAATGGGAGGTTTATGACAACAAAAACTCACTGGGTTGGATAAAAACAATTTCAAATACGATAAAAATTTTCAGCGAGTTGAAAAAGTTCCAGGTATATTAACTGACTGAGCCTTAGTTTCCTTCATGTTTAAATGGCGTCTTGTGAGGGAAGTTCTCAGGATACATTAATGCTTTCAAGTCACGTGAAACAGACCTCAATATCTTATGTTCTAGAACGTCTGAATTCCTGTTCCTCACATAGCTTTCTACAGCAAGCTCACCCTTGGGTTTGGTACAGAAGACAAGTCAACAGTGGAAAATAGGCACAAAAATATAAAGGCTAAGGATTATTAAAGGAAGTGTGATTTTTTTTTTTTAAATTAAGGACATCATTGCATGCAGTGATACCCATACCAACTATATAACTAGCTACATTTAACTTCTGAGGTCTAATTGACCTGGCTCCAAATTTCCATTCCACGGGGAGGTAGTTTCAAATAACCAATTATCTCTGTTCAAAGTTGACTATAATGGACCTGAAGAATCGACAGTCTGAAAGACGGAGGAACACCTGGATTTTCTGGTTGCCATTTACGTTGTTGTTCCCAGCACGAGCCTACCTGTACAAGTGAAGCCGTCACCCGTGTATCCTTCTTTACAGAGGCAGCGATAGGAGCCCATGGTGTTCTTGCAATCTGCGTGTTGGCTGCACATGTGTGTTCCATTGGAGCATTCATCCAGATCTTACGGAAAAAAGTCACATCATTATGAACAAAAAGCATCACATTTAGAGTCAGTAGCATAGACATTTTTCCAGTACAGAATTAATATTTTCAGGTTTATAATCCACACAGCTCATGAGAAGCATCTATTTTTCAACTCACCGGTGCACTTAATGCCATCTCCAATCCATCCCGGGCTGCAGCTACACTTGAAGCTCCCTGCCGTGTTGGTACATACGGCATGTCTGTCGCAGTTGTGTGCTCCAATCTCACATTCGTTGATGTCTGGAAAAATCACCCGTGGTTTAAAAAAGTTTAGCACAGATGGTTTTTTGGTCTTTTAAGTAACTTAGCAATAACAACTAGCAACTTCAAAAGTTGACTCAATTTCACACTTTCTGTAGTATAATATAGATTGGTTTGGTGCCCACATATACAACTCTACATATATTGAACAGCTTCAAATTTTAATTTATAAAGAAAGGACAATACGATGCTACTTGCTACTATTAATTCTAATTATCTCCCATTACCTTAATGTTTAAAGAACATCCAGTCCCTGCAAAACAAAATGGACCTCTTTCTAGTTGAAGACCTTAAAAAGTGATTTGCCTAACGTTCCATGGCATTAAAACACATGCTCACACGTTTCTATTCCTAGTATTTTTATTAAGTCAACTACAGAGTAATGGTGCACATTGTTATCATATCTCATACAAAGGAATACAATATTGTTGGCATACTAGAAAACTTTTTCACTCATACGTTATGTATTAAATATATTTTATTCTTCAGTGGAAATATATTATTTAATTATGCTTTATTTTTTAAGAAGTTTTACTTTAGGCATTGCTAATTCAAGCATTTGCAGGGAATTTTCCTTCAGGCAGTGAGTGAACCATCTTTCCTCTAGCTTCTTAGTGTTCTAGCATGTTGGAGACCCAAGGTGCCTCGTATATTTCATGTAAAACTCAAATCAATCCAATGGATATTTTTCTGTAAAAGGAGCCAGATTAAGGTCGCATTACTGTCAAAAAGAGAAAACAGGCCTAAAATGGAGTCACTTGTGCTAAGCCCCATATCAGCAAACCATGGCTTAGTACCTAACTTAATTGCTTAATACCTAACTTAATTGGAATGAAACTTTTAACTAATCAATCTGGAGTTACCTGGTTAGCACTAAGAGGTAATCTACCTGACAGACCTCTTCTGTCCCCATAGGAAGGTGACCTTCCCTGAAACAATCTCCTCTTTCCTTGTTTCTCTCCCCCTTTCTATCCGAAAAACCTTCCACTTTGTACAGCTCCTTGGAGCTCCTTTGTATTCACCAGATGGGAAGCTGCTGGGTGCATAAGTCATGGAATAAAGCCAATAAGATCTTCAAATTTTACTCAGTTCAATTTCATTTTTTAACTCTACTAAAAGACTTCAAATTCTTGAAAGTTCTCCATTCTCCAAAATTCCATTTCCAAATTTAGCCAAGACAGATTCTATACTATAAAGAGTGCTATAAAATATAAAGTGAAATATTTTGGGTTTTTTTTGTGATATTGTGGCTTATAATAAGAAATAAACATTGGGGGCCCCTGGGTGGCTCAGCGGGTTAAGCCTCCGCCTTCAGCTCAGGTCATGATCTCAGGGTCCTGGGATTGAGTCCTGCATCAGGCTCTCTGCTCAGTGGGGAGCCTCCTTCCCCCTCTCTCTCTGTCTGCCTCTCTGCCTCATTGTGACCCCTCTCTCTTTCTCTGTCAAATGAATAAATAAAATATTTAAAAAAAAAAGAAATAAACTTTTTCCCCCTGATTCTGGTACAAAGCTCCTAAAACCCTTGGAATTACCTAAGCGATGAGAGCATAAAGATGTCTTTTTATAATATTGATGAGGTAAATTTTGGACTTCACCTCAGGATGGGGTTCATTGCCCGGAGAATCAACCATGTGATTCAAGGGTTAGAACTTTCAGTTCCACCTCACTGACCTCCATCAGAGAGAGGATGGGGGTTGAATTAATAACCAATTAACCACTGATTTGATGAATCACGCATATGTAATGAGTCCTCCATAAAACACAAAAAGATGGATTCAGAGAGCTTCTGGATTGGTGAACATATAGAGATTCAGGTAGAATGGCTTGCTCAGGGAGGGCCTCAAAGCTCCACACCCCTGTCCCATGCCTTGCCCTGTGCATCCCTTCCCTCCCCTGTACTGCTCCCAAGTTATATCCTTTTATAATAAACTGGTAATCTAATAAGGAAACTGGTTTCCTGGGCTCTGTGATGGGATAGAGGGTTGGTGGGAACCTCTAATTTATAGGATTAACAGCCAGTCACTCAAAAGCCCAGAAAACAACCTGGACCTGTGATTGGCATCTGAAATAAGGACAGTCTTGTGTAAGTGAGTCCTTGACCAGTGAAATTTTTCACTATCTCTGAGTAGATGTTGTCATCAGAATTGAGTTGAATTTTAAGACACTCTGTTGATGATCAGAATTGAAATTGGTACCAGAATCCTTATTCCCCAAAATGAATCCATAATGAAAGACTTCACTTTATAACAACTTTTTCATTAACTAAGAACTCATAAGCCTGGATACTATGACTCTATATGGAATCCAACATCTAACACAAAACTTGGGTCAAGATAGTTTTGGCATGTGAAATGTTGCAAGAATTTTCAGTGATAATTTGAAAAGTGGCATAAAAAAAAACTGGGCAAGCAAATTGTGTTTACCCTTTTGTTTACTTAAGAAGCCCAATCAAATGATTTGAAAGTGTTTGGAAACACGCTGTTTGCCAAATGTTCCATCTGAAGCCCTGAAATGGTCCTGGCATCTTTGGCTTCTTCATAACTTCTAAAGCAAACACAAAATAAAATAATGATATTTTTCCTACAAAAATACCTCGTAACATCACTAACGATCGTAAAATGAAAACATGCTTGGAAGAAAGTTCTTGCAATTACGACGTATTGTATGGGTGAATTTTAATGTAGCCTTAGCAGCCATGTGCATCTACTGAGTTATTAAAGCAGGTCAAGGGAGGCACATACCAGGCGGCTTTAGACTTGTGACTGGAAGCTTTAACCAACTGAATAATTGAGCACGGCACATTCCAAGGAAATAAGGAGGAAGGCCAGCCCAGGGATAACAGTGGTAAGTATGCACAGGAATTCAAGAAAGTAAGCCTGACCTCATGAACTCCCAAGCGGGACCATCAACACTTTTTTCTTCCTCAGGTAACCACTCTCCTCAGAGTTAAGGACCACTTTTGCAGAGTCCTGTCTTCATTTCCCTCCTTTATTTGTCCTGATCTCTGAGTTGGGTAGAAACGATGAGCTTCCATTGCCTAAGTATTGAAGCTTCTTAATGTTATAAAAGTCAAGGAATTTTCTAAGTGGAAAAAACTCAGAATTTGACTTTCTTAATTGTCAGTTACTCAGAGGAGGATACCGTGGTCCCCAAGAACATGGGGACTTTCGAGGGACCCAAGACCAGTAAGCGGCAGAACTCATTTCTGAGTCCGTTAGAACTCTTTTCCCTGTCCGCTGCTTGGCCCTCTTTCCCTTGGGCCACAGCAGCCCGAATCATGCTGTTTTCTTCAATCACATAAGGGCTTTATTCTAAATCTCACTTTCTGGAGTTTTCAAAACCTTGTGAAAAGCATTAACAGACTTACAGAAATTTTCTCTAATCTTTTCTACTAAGTACAATTTTCAGAGATGTTCATAGCCTGTCCATTTAGTAATTCTGTAATCTTTTTCTTTCCAACTTTCTAAGGACCCAAGGTACCCTAATTTTCATATGCCCTTGATACCTTCCATACTTAATCTTGCAATTAAGAAAACAGCCATTTCTTTTAAAAGGAGTCTCCCTCCCTTTTTAAATCAATAATCTACTAATATAAATTTCAAACTCAAGAAAATACATGTAGTTTTACTGCAATGTTTTCAAGGTGAAAAGAAATTCTATCTGTAAGAAGCCATGTATCGTAGGCTTTAGGATAGTAGGAGATGATACCCAGGAGCCAATATTCAACTCTCCATTTTATGAATATTTGTTTAACTCATTATCTCAATGACTTACTCTCGGTATATAACAAGTGAGTTAGAAAGTGTTGGTCATAAGGTGTAAAGGCATCCTTGAGGAAAAGCTCTTTGCATGTGTGTATATGTGCATGCATACTATTGCCGACTATTATTTATGAATTATTTCCACGGCAGCTTTGGGCCTAAGACTGTACTTCATTATAAAAGCAAACAGAAGGGGAAACTGAGCCATAAGGAAAACAAGCAAACAAAATGCTGTATTCAAACGTTTACTCCTCAACAGTGTGAAGGAAACATAGCCCATGTTTGCCAAGAACATCTCTTTCGGTACAAATGTTCTCTTTCCCCCACAAGTTTGCTCCAGACAGAAAATTCTTTTTTTAAGATTAAGAATAAGCTCAAGCCAAGAAAAGCAAGGAAATTCAAATTTAGGGCTGACACAGCAACCTCCTTAACCCCACCAAAGTTCCCTCACAAAGACTCAAAGGTCCTACTTGCATGGCTGTCTTGACAGGCAAGGGTGTGGTCCATGAAGACCCCAGGCTCAGGTTCTGGGTGTGTTCCCCTGACACTCAAGTAAGGGCTTGTTCTCTGAGCCTCTCTGGCCTCCTCTGACAGTCATACAAGGAGAAGCAGCATCACCCCCACACACCTGCCCTCCTGTCACTGGGCTTCAGTCGCAGCAGAGCTGACACACTGTGAGACCTCCTTGATTGGGCATTGGGGAAGAGGACAGTAGAATAAAGGGAGAGGCCAAACATGAAGGCTCGGGTTTCTCAATTTGGATCCAAATTTGAGCCAAAACTATTTAACTGAACACCCACGGAGTTTTCACAGGCTGACAGCCAGTAGAGGACAATTCACAGTGATAAGAAGCTGGAAGGAAACGGGCACAAATTCTCCCTGAGTCCTGATGGTTTTGAAGTATATGAGTCTCCATCATGGACTAAGACCTATGAGTAACATTTCTCGTGTGAAAAAAAGCAGAGAGTTTGAGGAATGGAATTACCCAGATATATGGCTATTTTAACTGAAAACAGTTCTGATTTTAATGGCATGCTTGCTTACTAACTGACTGAGTAAGCACATGGTTGTGGGGGGGGTAGGTTCTTACAAATTCGTTTGTGAAAGCCAGGACCCACCAAGGATGGCACCTAGCAGCAACCTGGTTCTCCTTCCTCCAATCTGTTGTCTAATTACGATGATGTAGAATGAGCAGCAGAAGCCTTGCCTGTGGGCCACAGAAAAACTATAATCCAGTCCCCTTAAGCTAAGGACAGAAGAGCCGTGTTCTAGATTTTAAGCAAATGTGCATTCTCCCTCCATTAAATCGAATGTTCTTCTCAGCAATACCCATGATTTGAATAAAGCTTAAGGAGAAAACAGAAACCCTTAACATCTGTGTGGGATGGGAATGTAAGTCAGTGGGTGGATTCTGAGCACTGCTAAAGTGATTGGGAGAAAAAAACATGTTTATTTGTTAAAATGGAAACAATCAGTAATGACAAGGGAGCTGAAATATTTAGACAAAGCTGTAATGGAACCCAGAGGACATTTTTTGAGTTCTCGTGAAGCAAAGTTCTTCCCTATGAAATAGCATACATATTTTTGTAATTCATTTACAGGGTACTCAAATATATATACATATATAAGTATATATACATACATGCACACACATATTATAAATATACACTTCATATGTCTGTATACATATTATATATGTACAAAAATATATTTACATATATCATCAAAAACATCATTCCGGGTTTGTTCTTCACTGTTACTTGTGGTGTGGCTTGCTTTATCCCATTAGGCAAGATACATATCTCTATTTACATTAGTTGCCTGGGACATTATAAACACTTGTCTTTAACATGACTATCACTAGGGTAACCTGAACCATCAGGTTCTAAGTTGGGAGTGACGCTAATTTTAAACTAAAAGCAGGCTAAAGAGCCCTAGTTACATGGGATTAAAAATACATTTTGGCTCAGGTTTTTAAAAACTTGTTTTTAAGTATACCAAACTTGCTGCCAATTCCTGTTTGTGTAAGTCATTTTCAATCAAACGTGATACTTTTGGTTGAATAACAGTATTTACAGAGGACCTCTTTTTCTTCCCTCACTGATGCACCCCCTCTCTCCATACCTCCCTGCAGGGGTGCTTACCCAAGAGGAACACTTGTTTAACTACAAGGCACCCTGGTGAGTTGTTCAAGCTCATGAACCAGTGGAAGAACTAGCAATAAAATCCAGAGTTCTGCGACTTCACACAAGAAATTATCACAGCCCCGCTGTTATGATATCAAAGGGGCTATGAAACTCCAGTCTTCTCCCGACAGTGCTGGCTGGCTCCGATGAAACTGAAAAGTCATTTTAGGCTACAATTTAAAAGGAGGGGTTGAAAGAAGAGAGGATTTCTTGGACCTCCAATCTAAGTTTCTGTTCATGCAATTTACCAAAAGCCTGCTGTTTTAATGCAAAACCAGGGTCATCTTCTCTAATGTGGAGTACACAGCTCTCAACACCACAGTGCAAACTCAATTATGAAAAACAAGCCTTTTCATATTCAGAGTTTAAACTGATTTCAAGCATGTATCAGTAATTCATAGTACAGAATTTTGCCAAACTAGAAGTTGCATCTTCAACCAAAATGGCTTCTAGATACTGTGTCTGTAGGTCTCATTTTACAATGACAATAATAGCTACCATTTATTGACCAGCTACTATATACCAAGCACTGTGCCAAGGGCATTATATATATATTATATCTCGTTTACCTAAAATGATATTGATATTGTAGGAAAACTTAAGCTTTCTTCATGGTGAAAGGCCTAAAATAATTGGCCTCTCCACATGCTTCTGTTAACTGGAATTTGGAGCACGAAATTCTAGAGATCCTTTTCTTACACCGAATGAAGACTGTCCCATTAGATTAACTTCTCCCTCTGTAAGCCTCTTGGTTCTCTGGGCTGCATTTCAGCGAGTGCAACTGAACCAAACAATGGTATTAGCCTCTATTGGGTAAAATGCAATATGGAACTACCTTACCTTCCCCTACATTAGTTCCAGACCACCATCCCTTACCTCAAGTCCTATATTTATCTTGAAAGCTTACAATAAAGCATGAACCATAGACATACTGAGCTAAGCATCATTTGTACCACTGAGACCAGTAGTTGAGATTTTAAACACTGTTCCACTTATTAGAATGGATCCCTAGTCATGCTTTATATGAAGAGTAATATAGTGAGCATGAAGGCATTCTAGCTTCATGTTTCTTTTTATAATTTGGCTAGAACTTATCATTTTTGAACCAATAGTAATATTATTGGCATTATCTTGTATATCTATAAATTTGAAACTTAGCATTATTGGACAGTTTGGAATGATAATAAATATCCTTGCAAACTTTCTTGAAAATAATGTTGATATAATTAAGAAAAGGACCTTTACCACATTGCCAATCTGCAAATATTTTAATGTTCGTTTCAAGTCACAAGGGCTTGCCAAAGTGGCTTTTGGAATTAAAGTCTGTTATTTGTAAAGAAATTATGCCATTACCTAATTCAAGCTCACCATGATCTCCATTATGTTTTAAATTGTTATATCCCATAATCTGTTACATTACTATAAGTAACTCTAGTAAAACTTTATTATATTATTCCACATACTTATGATCATGGCCCAAATTTGAAAACACTAACTAAATGCTTAATAACAATATCTTCCAGACAGAATGATTTTATTTGATGTTTAATAAAATAAGCTCCTACAAATACTGTGAAAAGATTTTCTTATGGACGACTGGTAGTAGGCAAACAAAATTACAAATGGTTTAATTATCACCTCAGAAGATCTGCAAATCCCCAGGAATGATCTGGGCCAAAGCAACTAAATACATCAAAAGCACACTAATTTAAGAAACTGGAAGACTGATGGGAATTGATGAAAAATACAAACTGTAGGATGTTTCTTTAAAACCTTAGTTATAAAACCTTAAATGAAATGTTGACAAGGGAGCCTTGCTTTAATAAAGGGATAGGAATGTTCGGTAATTAGCATGTTAACTACTTTGATATAAAAATGTGATTTTTAACCTCATAAAAATGTGATATTTATGGTGTTAGTTATGGTGGTAATTCATTCAATATGCCTTTTTTCACAGGTAAAGAAAAAAGCTTCAGCACAGATCCAAAGTATGACAAGCTTCAACGAAGGACAGGCTAAGTTAATGAAAATTGTTTTTCAAGAAGTATAAAAGTAATTAAAATGTTAGGAGTTTTAAAACTTGTCTTACTCTGGTAGTAGTCTCTTAATTATCAAGCGCTTTTTGTTCAAATTGAAAACACATACCTGTACAGCCAGTTTTTCCTTTTTTGCCTGAATAGCCCATATCACAGTGGCAGATAAATGAGCCTTTAGTGTTTTCACAGGTTCCACTTAGGCAGATATTTGGATTCAGGTCACATTCATTGACATCTGTAAAATACAGATATTATTAATACATGTAACTATTTGCTTGATACCACTGAAAACTTTCTGCCTGAGATAAAACAACTATGACAAATAAATTAGAAAAGATGAACTGTTTTCACTCAAAAAAAAAAAAAAAGTATCATATTTACAGAGCTCAATTCACACTTGCCTTCTCTCCTGCAGGCTAACCAGGCCAACTGCCTCTTTACCTGGGCCATGAGCAAGAGGTCGAGTAAGCAAATAAACTGAGGAACTCTAGGCTGCCTTTCGAGCCTGTTATGTGACAGTTTAGAAAACTTTTTAAAGCAGCATATTCTATTGCAAGATAAAAATTTTAATTCAGTCTGTGACTGCCAACATTTTAGTTTCCAATTTTAAAGAAATGATAGATGAACTAGGAGTCTTAGTGAAGTCAGTTACAAACTTCACTTCTTTCCCAAATTAAAAATTATCTACTTTTTATGACATTCACTTCATAAATATTCAGTAAAGGTTTTCTGAAGATATAAATGTGACAGAATTTAAATATTTTCAATTCTAGATTCTCACTTCTGGCCAAGATGGAGTAATAGAGATGGAATTTATTTTCCCATGTGAACCATCAGCAAAAGGACCACAGAAGCAACAGAAAGCAGTGATGCCTGGTGGAAAGAAAAACAAGCCAGGTGAGTTCTATGAATGTCCCAGATTATGGTGTAGGGACAGTTTTAAGGCCATGACCTCAGGGAGGGGATAACAGATGGAGCTGGGTAGTGTCCCAGAGTTGAGGGGATAAAGCTGGAAGTCACGCAAGGGCAATGTAGCCAGAGTTCACAGGGCAGAATAAAGGACAGAAGAAAGCTGCATACAGAGCTGGGATCTGCAAAGGGTCCCCATCACATATTCAGATAAGTAGTGATCAATGCATTCATGTAAGGAAACTACTCAAAGCTAGGGAGGTACCACTCGAAAGAATTAGAGGGAACAATCATCAGAACTCACAGAAGGCCCAGAATTGTGCCTGTTCCTACCCGTCAGACTGGAAAATCTCATAATTCAGAAGGGTCTTGGCTAAGTCATGGGGCACAATAAGTCTCTTTGCCATGGGGCAAAGTAACCACTGTTTAAAAGCATAAAAACAAGACTTTGAAAGGACCCATCTGTTTCCAAATAACTTATCTTGGTTCCAGAATAAAGCCTAAGAATATTTCTAGGGATACAAAAATACCTAGCAATTAGTAAGTCAAAATTTATCATGTCTGGCATCCAGTCAAAAATTACCAGGCTCAATGAGGCAGGAAAATATGACCCACAATGAGGAAGGAAGTCAATTTACTGAAATGACCCAGAACTGACAGAGATGATGGAATTAGTAGACAAGGACGTTAAAGCAGTTATTAATACTCTATTTCATAGGCTCAAAAAGCCAGAGGAATGACTGAACCCCTCAAGTAGAGACAGGGAAGATGTAAACAATGACCCAAACCAAATTTTTTGAGATGAAATGACAACATCTGAGATTATAAAGATACTGAAAGGGATTAGATATTGCAGAAGAAAAGTAGAGTAAATTTGAAGACATAACAATAAAATATGTCAATATAATCAATTCTAGAGTCCACTGCATTCTTGTCAGAAATAAATTTTGCTTGCCTTTCGTAAAATATTTTAAAAGCCCAAATTCTAGTCACATCAGAAGAAGAGTTAAGTGGACAGAAATAAAACAAGAGACCCTGTGGGGATGACCAATGGTCAGCTCAGTCCACACAACATATCTGGCAAGAATATTGTTTCACAGTCACGAGAAAGTTGTCCTTTGGAAGGCTGCCTTTGGAATATTAGTAATATGCCCTTAAATATCTTTACTTTTCCAATAGGAGCCATTTATCAACTTCCCAAACTAGTGTTTATGTAACTGAACAGTGCTTAGGGATAACCAGACAGAATGGGAAACTGTGTTCTTCGCTTACCTACACAAGTCTTCATGTCTTCCGATGCCATGAACCCGTCATAACACAAGCACCTGTATTCCCCTGGTATGTTCGTACACTGACCACCATCGCAGATATTGGGGTTATCTTCACACTCATCAATGTCTGCAGAGAAGAAAGTCAACAATAGCATGTTGTTAATACTAGTCATTTAATCATTTAACAGTGATTGTGAATTTTACTTCATTTTTCTCATTGTCAAACATAAATGCCTAAAGTCGATCATCTTCTGGCTTATTGATATTGTAAAGGTGAAACTTGCTTAAAATGAGCTTATCTATTTAGATGCATTTTTGATAAAAATATTTATATTATTTTCAACATTTGACTTTTATAGTCAAATATATATCTAAGGTTTTTTGGAGGGATTTTTCTAGCTCTGATAAAGTAATTTTGATCCCTAAACCCAAGTTCTCTTCTTAACCGAAACCAAAATGAAAACCTGTACTGCCAACCTCCTTTCTCATCTCTAGTTGGAGACATGGCTCTTCTAGCCCAGGATGATATAACAGGAAGTGTGACTTAGAGCAGCAGTTCTCAAGTTGAGCACATATCCGAATCACGTGGAGAACTTGTGGAAATAGATTATGGGGATCTATCCCCAGAAGTTTCTGATTCAGTAGGGCCAGGTGGGACCCAAGATTTTGTATTTCTAACACATTCTCGGGTGATGTGGATGCTGCTGGTCGAGGAACACACCCTGAGTAGCCTTGAAGTGAGCCAAAAGAGCAGATTCTTCAAAACTATATTTTACACTCCATGAGCCAGGAAGTGTGCAAAGTGCTGTGTGCGTTCTCCCACACACGCAATCTGAACCCCACCTTATAGATGCAGAATCTGATGATCAGGATCTTTATCAAGGATCCACAGCTAAAATGTGTGACAAAGCAAAATTTTGATCTTAGGACTGTCTGCCTACGAAGTCTGGGCCACTCTAAGAGTGGACCTGTTCCTGAGAATTTCACAGGGGGCTAAAACCTACTCACCAGTGCATGACCTCTGGTCGGGCATTAGTGCAAATCCTGGCTGACAGCTGCATTCATAGCTGCCTTCAGAGTTTGTGCAGAAGGTCTCACAACCACCATTCATTATGCTGCATTCATCGATGTCTAAGAAAAAGAAAAAAAAAAAGAAAGAAAATCACCTTTCTTTGTGTCTGTGATTATGGCACAGGTTCAAAGTGTCCAAAGTAAAACAAAAGCCAACTGAAACATCCTAGGGCAAATGGAAGTCATTGCATCGTTCGATTTCTTCAACAAATATAAGTACAAACCTACTATGTGCTGGAGATAACAATCTAATTGTGAAGGAGACAGACCCTATCCCTACCTTCATAATGCTTATGTTGCAACCTGGGGGTTAGATGAACAATCAGTCACACGATACATGGGGTGCCACGTGTCAGGCAGGAGAAAGGCTAGGGCTAAAGGAATCATCCCAGTTATGATAATGGGCATGTGAATGAAATTCTCTGGGTCACATATTCAGTTATAAACTTGACATTAAGTTTGGTTGGCTGAGGTTCCAGTCCTTTTCAAGAACCTGAGCTGGAATTCTGAGTTGTCCTGGGCCATGTTTCAGAAAAATTTGGGCTGATTTATGGCTTTGGGCGGAAACCATGTAAGACTTGGCAGTTCCACATGATGTACACCCCAAACCAGGCAAAAACTGGCAGTTTTTACAAAGTTTCACTTTGACTTTGGGCACAATAAACCCAGAGGGCTTTCTGTGCCACTCTTCCCAGCACGACTAAACCTACAGAGGGCCAGCCACAAAGGAAAATGCTTGTCCCACAAAACCCCATCTTTAAGGAGTGCCAGACCTGGCCTCCATTTCAGTGTAAGGTAGGAACGGAACATGGTCTTCTTGCCAATAATTATTCTTTGAAATCTCCTAAGCCCATCTAAGCCACCTAAGGGCAGACACCATTTTTTGTCTTTCTCACTGAACCCACGCTTCGTTCACTACAGGTGGTTAGCACTCACTTGCTGATTCACCTGCGTAGGCAGGTGCATAAACAAAGACCGTGCTACCATTCGCTCTTCCAAGCAGCAGGGCTTCAATCAGACTTGTTAGAGCTGAAACATTTCAGATCCTTCATTTACAGGGTTCTTTAAACAGACAAGAGAGGTGATATCCAAAGACCATGAGCCACTATGAGAAGAATTTTACTTACAGGAAAACAAGGAAGATGAAGGAAAAGCAACTGGTGATGAAAACAGAACTCAGAGAACATTGTTGGAGTGTTTTGAGAAAGAAACTAAATAAAATAAAATATAAAAGAGAGGAGAGCACTTACCCACACAGAACAGCCTGTCGGGGGTTGAATGATACCCAGGGTTGCAGGCACACTGATACTTTCCTATGAGGTTCACACAACGGCCATTGGGGCAGAGATTCGCGCTCAGTTCACACTCGTTGATGTCTGTTTAGAAAATAAAAAATAGCCAAGATCCAGTCAGAAGCTTCTGACTGTGGGAGAGACGTGGGTTGAACAACTGACCACCAATAAGTGGTCTGAAAATCTTCCTCCTTACCTATACATGCTGAGATGTTGGGGGACAGCTGATGACCAGAAGGACATTCACAGCGGTAACTTCCCTCGGTGTTTAGGCAAACACCTCCCCGGCACAGGAGAGGATCTCTCTGACACTCGTCGATATCTGCAAAATGGTGACACTCATGTGGAAGACGGTGGTGGTGTCTTGCCCGGGGCCCCGACCAGTGCACTCCTCAGAGCCCCTAGTTGCTGGGAGTCCTGGAAGCTCAAGGCTCACGGCTCCCTTCTTGGAGAACGGCTATTCACCTCACTCAGAAATGCCATCGAGGTAAGAATTACATCCCCCTCAAATAATGGGGTCTGCCCGTGGCTGACAAGGGAGTGTACGATCTGGCCTGGCTGAAAGGTGGGACAGCTCTCTAACACCATGTCTATTCCAGAATCCCCTGTGGGATCAGGTTAAGGCTAAGAAGCCTCTTCCCCTGCCCTAAGTTACTTCCCTCACTTCTTTACAGCTTCTTCTTTAAAAACAAAAATCTCCATCTCAGGCTTCTTTCTAGGGAACCTGATTTAATTGCAGCCAACTTAATCACACTCTTTTTCTAGAAATGTTGTACAGAAACCCTATAATAATGTGACCTCAAATATAGCTAATGTTTGAATTGTTTCTCTTCCCTGGGGTGTCTCTTCCAGTGTTAAACTCACTTCTCTGGGACCCAAAACTGGTGTGCTAGCCCACCACCAACCCACAGCAAGAAAGCCCTCCTGCTTTCCTCATGTCAGTCTCCCTCTGCCACAGACTGATTCTGGACACACTGGTCAGGAGACCCATGTACTGGGGGGAGAGGAGGAGCCTGGGAGGGAGGCTCTGAGTCATCAAAGCCCCAGGGAATCCCTTTTTACCTGTGTGGATCAGACGGTCACAGGCTTACCCATGCAGTTCTTCATCATCATGAATCCGCTTTCGTAGCCTTCATCACACTTGCACTCGAAGTCCCCTGGGGTGTTCACACACTGGCCGCGGCCGCAGAGGTCAGGAGAGATTCGGCATTCGTCGATGTCTGAATGCAAGCGGCAGTGCGTCAGTCTCAGGACGGCTTTCATTCTTGGGGCAGTGTGGGAAAGGGGAAGAGTTCTACAGGGTCACTGACCTGTGCAGTTCCTTTCTTCAGAGTCAAGAGCAAAGCCACTGTCACACCTGCACTTAAAGCTGCCAATGGTGTTTCTGCACTTGCCGTGGGTGCAAAGGCTGGGGATCATCTTGCACTCATTGATATCTTCAGGAAGAAGAAAACGGGCAAAAAGCACAAAAAGAAAATGAGCATCCTGTAAGGAGTTCTCAGTGCCTCTATTTTAAACCTAGGAGGCTGGAGGGTCTTCATTTAAGGTCTTAGAAATATGCATTTTAAAGACTGTGTAAGGATCCATGAGAACTATGACTTTCTAAACATTTCTAGTCTTTTAAGCTTCTGTATTTTAGAAAGCATTATTAGGGAAAGAAAAGGTGTGTTTATTTGGACTTATAGGCAGTCCATTGTCTGATATGTACCAAACATTTCAGTATTTGCTGAACGAGTGAACAGACTCTCTAAACCACTAGCATCCATACTGAAAGCACATAGATGACTGCAATAGGTTGCCCCACAGCAACCAGCTGAGAGTACAGTGGGATGAGATGTTCAGCTATGCTTTTTGGTGCTTTCTTGGATACACCTAAAATCTAAGAACTTCAAAAAGGATGTCATTTAAAATTTAAATGCCTTGTAAATAAATGGATACTATTTAAAATATTTTCTCAAATATGTGTAGAATTTAAAAATATTTTCTCAATTGACATTAAGGTTTCATTAACATAATTACAGAGATTCTTGTACACTAGGAGACTGCAAAATGTCATGGGTGATCTTCTTTCAGGGCCTTTCTAAAGCAGGACCTAACGCTCAAGAAATATAAGTTCATTTCTACAAAAGGTCGTGAAAGACAGAACGAGCAGATTAAATCTCAAGAACAAGTCCTTCTGTGGCAATGGATTGCCACAGCTTTTGGAAGAAAATCATTCAAATTCCTTTGAATTTACTTAAGAGACATTTAAGAGGGTCATCTAGAAACTGTCTCTCTAGACAGAATTTTAATCCCCAAGGCATCTTGGACCAAACACTCAATACAAAACAAAAAACAAAACAAAAAAACAAAAATACGTCTATGTATGGATAATTAAGCAGTATTTATATACTCATTTCCCATTTTTATAAGTTCACTTGGTTATGGAGTATAATAACCAGGGCCAGACACAATGAGCAACCAAGACAAAAACCTACACCAGGAACATAAGCTGGGCTTCTCTGAAAAACTGGAATTCTCAGAAACCAGTCATGATTTTCCCATATGTTAGAGTCAACAAGTTCTGTATCCTTGTGTATCAAAAGATAAAACGGTTTTGGCATTAGATTAAATCTGTAACTTCTCACTTTTTACATGAATTTTAGATGATGGCCTAGTAAACTGAAAGAAGGTTTGAAGTTATCAGAAGTCACTAGAATGTGCTTGCCATGAGAATGACTTTCAGTGTTTTTGGACACAGAGGATCTGCCCCTGGGTTTGTCATGCCATTCACCTCTACTACAGTATCCTCAGGTAAACTGCAGTGACCTGGATTAAACCAGCAGAAAAGAGGTCAAGTCTTATGGCTTTAGCAGACAATAAAAACTCCCCAAGAAGATTTCCTTTTTGTTGATATTTGGCTGAGGGTAGTGTCAAAATCTACTTTAACACTAAACAAGTGGCTAATGGGAGAAGCAACTGGCCTCAGGAAGTCCCGAACGGTGGGAAAAGCCAACCCGTTCCAGAGTGAACACCTGCTGTCACTCAGAAAGTGAAGAATGTGTGTGGAGACGACTGAGGGAAGGCCAGGCTGATGGGACTCATTGCAGTTTTCCTGTCAGCTGTTGGTCTAACAGCTCTTGGTCTAAAAAGAAGAGCAGTCAGCCACTGAAACCACAGTACCTTTGAAGAAAGGTTTTCCATTTGTAATTTCTTTTGTGGCGAAACCGGGTCCTCTGGGACAGAGCTCATCGTACTCAGGCGTGTTTCTCACAGGACACTCCTCGCATTCCTCAGTACCCCAGGCTGCCCCAACGGAGCAGCAACAGGCATCCATGCGGTGGCGGCCGGCAACGGGCAGAGTGCATTCCTCGTCCTCGTACCTCAGGAAGCAGGTTTCCAGGCGGATATCTGCCAGACGGAACACAGGGAGGCTGAGGAGAGTTACCCTATTTCCACTGCCCCAAACTGCCGACCAGTTGGGTCAGGCAAGGTACAATGTACATAATTTGCTGTGCACTTATTGGCTGGAATAATTTTCCTCAAAAGGAGTCCAGGCTTTTTGATGAGTATTCCCACCAAATAAAAGACTTTCTTTTCTTTGGCAGCTCCTATTTCTTTGCCCCTCTTATTTCTGGAAACTTTCCTTTCATCTTTAGGCATTTTCTGATAATTCTACATAAAGAACAGTATTCGGAGAAATCCCGCAGAGCTCTCATACTGTTCTTTATGTAGAATTATCCCGCAGAGCCCTTTGGGGAGATGTTTTCTCCCTGTATGGACATGTTTACTACCAATACATGCACTCCGTCATGCCGTGACCTCCTCTCGCGCTAAAAGGAAACTGCACTCTTTCTCACTGGAGAACATCTAAGCTAGCTCCAGCACTTCTTCCTCACAGCCGTTTCATTTTTGGAGAGGTGCAATGTTAATTCCAAAATGAAGAATGTCCTACTTGAGACTGAAGAGGAAAAACAAGTGAAGAAAAGCCATTTGCTCCTCTTCTCAAGAATTTCTTTCACTTGTACATGTGCTTATGTGTACATTCTTCTGGGTACATGCGGGATATATCGAGTCCCAACCCCAAATTTGTGGAATCATGAGGAAGAGTAGAAGCAGTGATATACCAGGTGTTAAGAGACCTGGAACTTAGTCCTGTTCAGCAATTAAGAAGCTGCTTATTTTAGACAAAATACTAACTGTGACCCTGAATTTCTAAATCCATAAAATGGTGTTGTATCTTCAAGGGGGTACCATGAAGCTTGGATAAGATTCTGTGTCTTGGGTACCTGGGTGGCTCAGTCTTTGGCTGCCTTTGGCTCAGGTCATGACCCAGCGTCCTGGGATCGAATCTCGCATCAGGCTCCCTGCTCAGCGGGGAGTCTGATTCTCACCCTAACCCTCACCCCTCTCATGTTCTCTCTCTCTTTCTCTTTCTGTAATAAATAAATAAAATCTTAAAAAAAAAAGATTCAGTGTCTGGAAACCGTAAAGTATAATTAAAACCTAAGGCATTATCTTCCCTTTCTCTCTCCTTTCCCAATGTGGTCATTAAACATTCACCTACATGCCTGAACTTCCTTTAATGTTAGAAAGCCCTAAAGCCTTCTGGGCAACTTTACATTCAGGTTGCCTCTAACGAGATGCATGGATACTTTTCAAATGATTTCTAAATTAAACACTGAAGTATATTTCAACTGAAGAACCTAGAAGAACGTTCTCATTAAATGCCGATTCCTCCTAACAAAAAAAGCGGACTCAAAATGAAATTAACTGACATCCATTGCTACGAAAAGACTCTGCCCTCTGGATTCCAGCTTCTCTACTCCATATTGCTTACATTACATACCTTGAAGTTCTGTATTTCAGGCTTTGTTAGTTCTAATTCATATATGGTCCAAATCTCTTCACCTCCTACTACTGTTTTAACGACCTGCAGTGGTCTTTCACTAAGGATAATCTTCAGAGGAATATGGTTCCAGATATACAATGTACCTGAGCATCATTTTCAGAGCCATGGACTCAGAAACAAGTGATCCAAGAGACATAGTCCCAGCAGTCAGAAGCCACAGAAGTAGGGTCAGAATACATCTGCCAGATAGGATCTCCAACCTGCTGCCGGTAAGAGCCCACAGGGCAGCTTTCTGAGAACTCAGGGTCCAGTGCCTTCCATATCAAGGCCACTTGGGCTCTCACAGTTGGCATGGAGAGAATCCCACCATGATTAGAAGTGACAGTGGCCCTGGGCTCCTTTAGGCTCACCATTCAGGAATGTGGTTCTCTTCACTCACACCCACTAGGGTTTTGGACAAGGACCTGTCCATCCGGCCACTGGCAGGACATGCCTAGCAAGCATGGGCTACAGTTTCTAATCAAGCAAAATTGTTCTCCCCACCATTCACCTTGTATCCTATAGTTGGTGGCATATGGGGGCAGATTTAAGAGTTCTGGAATAATGACTGTGATGGTAATGACTTAAGTGATAGCTACACATCAATAAAGAACTGAAGTTTCTCTTCATTAACAAGTTCTCTACTCTTTTTTATAAAGAATAAAGGAAGAGCTTGAGCAGGGAAGGCTATTTGTCAAGGAAACTACTATGTATCCTAAAGGAAATGCTGAATTTGAGATATGTATAACTGTACTTGGAACCAAACATTCAGCTTTATCTTACTGAATTTTTAAATAATCCTTAAGAAACAACAATTAAAAAAGCAATGAGCTCAGGATTTACCTAGGCAGATCCTCCCTGTGGCATCTAAAGTCATCCCACTGGGACACTGACATTTAAATGATCCCTTAGAGTTAACGCATAAGCCATTTTTGCATACTCCTGGGAATACTTCACACTCATTTATATCTATGAAGAAAAAAAAACATGAAGTTAAAATATTTATATAACATCATTCTACTTTATTTCATTCCTGGAGTCACAATTATTCTCACAACAGAAAAGGCCATTTGAACCAAGTAATTTCATAAAATTAATTTGCTTCCAAATAGTTCATGTAGCATTTCTGGGAACTCTGAACAGCAAGCAGACTGAGTCCATCTTTTCCCAAAGTTATGAGTTTCTCCATTGGTCTTAAGGAGCAATTTTTGAATTATAGAGACTGGGAGTTGGTATGAGTTCTTGGGGACAGCTCTGGGTGCTACAGACGTCTCAGGGAGGGCTACCAGAAGCCACAGAGTTAGCTTTATGAGATCAGATGTCTGCAAATAAAACCTGGCCTTTCAAACTAGCAAAGAAGAAACAGCTTGACGAAAAAAAATCCCACTGAGAAATAGCTTGGGCCAGTTGAAACAGTGTCTTCTGAAAAATGCTGAGATGTCCCGAGAAAGCATATAACTAGTTCTACCTCCGCAACAGTCTCAGACTGTCAAAGCCTCTGTGGTCCCAGCTTGAGTAAGGAGAGTCAAAAGATGCTCATGTTCATTCATTTATCATTCACCTGCTCGCTCTCAAATATACCTGTCCTTCCCAGTTTGTTTAATAAGAAGTAGTATGTTCTCTGCACTTAATTTGGAAAAATATTCACCATCAAGTTAATTTAAAGAAAGGCACTTGCCAATGCCAAAAGAAGGGGAACATGAGCATACTGTGTCTCTATTTGGAAAAAATAACTTTCGAAGCCAGGGATGTTGGAAAAAAATATTTGAAATCTCTCTTTCCCGAGAGATATAAGTGGGGAGGGGGAAATTTACCTTTTTGGGTTTTTCATTTGGGCCATTTTTACACCAAAATGTGCTGCTGAGGTCAGATAAGTCATTAACAGTGGGTTTGGACCAGAGAAAGGCCAAAGGATTCAGTCATCATTTGGAAAGAAAGAACTTGGGTGGGGGTTGTAGCATTCTTCTTTATTTTAGCAGGGAAGAAAAAACTTCATTTCATTCCACATATGGGACTAATTGCTGTTTTTAAAATTTTTCAGCTGCTGTGTCATGTCAGGTTGCGTTAGTCACCCTGACCTACGTCTATCTGGGACTCCGTGAGAAAGAATCACAACAAACTGGAGAGAATCCACGTACACTTTTAAAAATGAGACAATGGAGTACGTCCTTCCGAATCCTCCATGACCATGAAACAAACAAACAAAATCCAGGGCAAACCAAGAAAAAAAATGCAAATTTTGTAGTCTCATCGAAAACTTCCATTTTTCTCTTCCTGATGACAGTATTTTGAAAGTGCAGTCACTTGAAACCATGGTCAGCCTCACCATTTTCAATCACCCTGCCCTGTGGCCATAGTGATCCAACACTGGCAACAGCATATACATGCTTGTGAAATTAACATCTGTTATGTTCTGCAGTTCTCATTAGGTTCCTCTTTGCTGCATATTTCTCATTGGTAAGTTACATGACAACTTTATCCAATCCAAGTTCACACAAGCATTCTTCAAGCACACCAAAATTTATGGCTTATAAATACACAGAAATACCTTCACACTGGGTTCCTTTAATTCTTGAATAGCCTTTGCCACATATGGGATCTGTAAAAAAGCAAAATAAATAAATAAAATAAAAAATAAAAAAACAGAAAAACAAAATTGAGATAACAATATCTAGACTTTATGAAATAGTATAAGAAACACAAAAGAGGACCTGGACAGGAATTAGATTCTGTGGCTATCAATAAGTCTAAGATGACAAGGTGTTTCTGTGATTACATAGATGATGAAGAAGAAGAAGAATGAGATGTTCCTTGAATTGAGCTCAATTGCTCTGAGAGATCCTGTAAAACCCAAAGGTACCCTAAAGATTATGCTAAGGTGATGACTAAGAAGGAAATTGGCTAGATCTCTCTTTTGCTATCAGCTCTAAGATTGGAATCACATTATATGATTCCTAGAACATGAACATGGAAAAGAAAGTTGAGAATCTGAAGATCGCCTGCCCTGTAGCATTCAGATTACATATTCATATACCCAAACATTGAATCAGCAAGGTTCTCAAACCTCAGCTTTGCAACAGATTTAGAAGTTAAGTCATGAATACTGGCTCCTTTACACCAATCCATTTTTGGGGAAGATAAACTGTGCCTGTAAAAAGCTCAGGACTCCGAATCATGAGGATCCAAGGGAGCCTATAGGAGTTGCTGATCTAGGAAAACCACACCAGGGTAACCACATTACAGTGTGGTGGTAGAAAACAATAACCCAGTCACCAAATCACATGAAATTACTGTCCTTGATATTTCCCTTAGTTTCCTATTCAGCAATATGTTTCATTGAAGTCATCAGAATTAAATCTAGAATTCCTAGGTGAACCTAAATAAACAAAGTACTGGGTTTCCCCTTTCTAAGCAAAGTGACTAGTGGGAGGGGCCCAGAGCCTAAGAGTCTGTCTCTCTTACCGACTTGGCAGAGGGTGCACGGGCTCCCCCAGGCAGCACCGAGGGAGGAACAGCACTCAGACTTTAAGGTGGCTCCATTGATGTTGATCTCACACCGCCCATCGATGACAGTCTGCCAGCAAGTGCCCTTGATGGTTTCTGCAGGGAGGTAGGAGACGATGTTTAATACATACGTAATAGAATCTATATCAAAAATTCAAACGTGCATTGGAATCACAGCAAGAATGACACGTGAAACAACTGATAATGGTCATTTAAAAATTTGTTCATCCATACTTAACACTATTTTGCAATAATCTCTTTTGCATTAAAAGTGGACATTAAACACAGTACTGGTTAGCAGGATAAATACCTATGCAGATGGTTTTTGTTGGATCCAGAGTACTTTCAGAAGAACATTCACAAATAAAAGAACCCGGGCTGTTCTTGCAGACACCATTAATGCAAGGACTTGATTCACATTCATCAATGTCTGAAACAAAAACAGGTGCACATTACTGCTACAACCTAGTCTTGGGCATGAAAGAATATTTAAACCCTGGCCTCAATTGCTACCACACACTGTTTATTAGAGAGTAAATCTGGCCTAGATAGATTTTTTTCTAGGCTATATGGAATGTAAAAATAAGAATTGAGCATATCTCTACAGCACAGAATCTGGCATCTGGCTGAATCTTTTTATCCAGAAAGTCTGGAGCAAACATGAAGTGTGGTCTCTGAATTACTAACCATGTGCTGTTTTCTTCATTTTTACACGATGGCAAACAGAATGTCAACTGTAGGTAAGTACCATCAGTAGCTTCCAGAGCACATGGAAGGGTCATTTAGGACCACAGAATCTCAATTACAATGACATACTTGTCTAAAAGAGAAGTGATTCTAATTTATTCCCATGGTTTTTCAGCGGCATATCAAAAGACAGTAAAGTACATAACATAAGAAGAAAAACACAGTTTACCTTCACAGGTTTTTAGGTCAGGTTTATAGATAAATCCCTTGGGGCAGGTACAGACAAAACTTCCCGGAGTGTTTCTACATTGTCCATTGTCACAAAGTAGACTATTCAAGACACATTCATTAATATCTGGAAAACCAACAAACAGGAACTTTTAGAGGAGCTCCTTCCTTGCAGGCAATTTCTCTGCCTTTTCAGGTTAATTTTTTAAGGTCATATGATATGATTAATCCAAGCAAACAGGCAAAACTCATCTACCATTGACTTTTGCCTAAATTACCTAACTTAAGGAAAATAGGGGTTTCATCTGATTATTTTTACTAGGTGTCTGCAAAGTCTAAAGTCACCAGATACTATGCAATTCACTTTCTAGAATAGGAAGAAACCTGGATTTGCTGGGAATCATTAATCTATCTAACTGTTCATTGTTGCCAGAATTAAAAGAACTAATCCTATTGATTTAAGGAACTAAATAAATATTTATAAAGTATGGCCCATCTTTAACATGTGTTAGTTCCAGCGTGGGTGTTTCTTCTCTAGAATAACTGCAATGGCCTCTGGTTGTGTTTATAGAGTAGGAAGCAATCTGTAGAGTTTATAATTCTCACGAGGAATTTCAGACTTGAGATTCAGAGAGCTCAGAAAAACTCCTTACTTTCAGGTGAATAATAGGTCTGTGGCAAAATCTAAGTTTTGGTATGTGTTACTTAGGTAATTCAGGAAATGTTATATACGGTTGGGTTAAACGACAGCACACAACCCACAGAAGAGGCTATACGTCCACGAGGAATTTCTTACACATCGCAAAATGCCGCTTAGATCGTTATTTGACAGTCTGGCAGCCCTAAGATAAAGGGTACACAGATTCAGCACTGGAGAGCTGCTTAGGCTCACAGTAGTAAATATACTTAACTATAAATACCCTTATAAAGAACTAAAAATATGGAAAATTAAGTATACAATTACGTTACTGTATGAGGAAATGACACGGTGAGAATTCTGTGAAAATGATACAGCGAATGCTAACGCTTCCCAAAAGAGTCGCTATTGCAGTCTTTGAACCTTGATGATGTCAGAAGGATCTGGAACCTTAAAGTGAGGAATTGATGATTAAGATAAAAAATAGCCACTCCCGGGAGCACTATGGCTGTGGTGGATCTTCGATTGCTCACTTCCTGTCTCTAAACAGAATCTGGAATTGAACATTCTTCTGACCTGGTGACAATTATTCCCACTTTGGAGTATGCACTAATGCACTGAAGAAAGAATCCCTATTTCTCCTCAAACTCTCCCTTTTGCTTCAAATGGGGGTGATTTGGGGATGAAGCTAAAACATCTTTGTGTCTTTCTGGGCCTGTTCAGATAAATGATGATTTTTGCCGAAGGGAAGAGGCTCTTAAAAAAAATGAAATGGTAAAACTTGTTTTGAGTTTAATGTAGTTTGAAAATACCATGTGTAGTCAAATCACAACGGTACCCCCCAAAACGAAGCCTTAAAATTAAGGGTGTGAGAGAGGAAGAATTCATTTCTCAGAAGTCAGTATGTCACTGCACTATTGAATGGCCAGTATGTTTCAGAAAATACTAGTCTAGGCAACTGGAGAAAGTTGAAAAAAAAATAATGGTGCCCATGTTGAACATTTTATTACCAAAGTTTTTTTTTTAGCTACAGGCTGATACTTTCATTAAGGTTTGTTAAAGTATCAAATGTGGTGTTTGCTTGGGGCACCTGGGTTAACCTGGTTAAGTCTCTGGTTAAGAGTCTCAACCTGGTCGGGGCGCCTGGGTGGCTCAGTGGATTAAGCCGCTGCCTTCAGCTCAGGTCATGATCTCAGGGTCCTGGGATCGAGCCCCGCATCGGGCTCTCTGCCCCGCAGGGAGCCTGCTTCCTCCTCTCTCTCTCTGCCTACCTCTCTGCCTGCCTCTCTGCCTACTTGTGATCTTTCTCTCTGTCAAATAAATAAAAAAATAATTAAAAAAAAAAAAAAGAGTCTCAACCTGGTTAAGAGTCTGCCTTTGGCTCAGATCATGAGCCTAGGATCCTGGGACAGAGCCCTGCTTCTTGGTCTTAGGGCTTCCCATTCAGTGGGGAGCCTGCTTCGCTGCCCTCTCCCTCTGCGCCCCCTCCCCTACTCATGCATGCTCTCTCTCATGCTCTGTCTCTCAAATAAATAAGCAAAATCTTTTTTTAAAAAAATACAGTGTTTACTAAACTTAACAGAGAGCAGTTCTTACTGAAAATAAGCTGGGTTTTCTTTGATGATATCTAGTAAGTGGTTGGGAGAAGAGTTGCTTCTCTCAGTCAAAATAGGGATGCCTTTGTAGACATATGAGAACAGCTCACAATCTGTGTTTCATACATCTAAGGAGCTTCTCTCTTTTGGAGTGAACATGACACTTGACTACTTATAAATGATCAGGATTCAGGTATGTAACTTTTAGTTAATAAAGACATGTATGTGCCATGCTGACATCCAAAGGGAAGGCCATGCATTTGCCCAGTCCTTTAGGCTATGCAAAAGCAGTTTCCCGCAAGCAACGAAGAAAGAATGCATGATGCATGGGATGTCTTAGGAAACAGGTGAGACTTCTTACCAACACAGTTTTTCCCAGATGAATCCACTTCATATCCCGAATTGCATATGCATTTGTAGGTCCCACGGAGATTTTCACAGATTCCATTTGGACAGATGTCTGGATCTAATGCACATTCATTTATATCTGCACCACAAGAAAAAAAGTTCAGTATCAGTAGCATTCTAAAGGAAAGGTCAAAGAATTATAAAAAAAAAAAATAATAACATTATAGGAAATGTAACAACTTTAGGACCTCGTAAAAACAAAGATTCACTTAGATGAGAAAGCTTGATCACTGTTTCTTACTACAAGAGGGGGAGACAAACCATGAGAGACTGTGGACTCCGAGAAAAAAAACCCGAGGGTTTTAGGGGGGAGGGGGATGGGTTAGCCAAGTGATGGGTATAAAGGAGGGCACAGATTGCATGCCCCACCAGGTGTTACACGTAAACAATGAATCTTGGAACACTACATCAAAAGCTAATGATGTATTGTATGGTGACTAACATAACACAATTAAAAAAAAAAAAAAAAGATGTCCTGATTCAAATCTTTCTATCAGTCCTTGAGAAGAATTTGGCATTTGAGTTGGAACTACAAGATTACCAATCCTTAACCAGGCTGAAGGAGAACCCCTGGTCTTCTGGCTCAAATATCAAGATGGGAAAGTGGATCACCACAGAGCCCCAGTCCCTACAACTGGTCTCCCTGCCACCAGCCCATCCCTCATCAGTGTACCTTCCACAGTGCCATCAGAGTTAACTTAAAAACAGGATAACTGTATCATTCTCATGGTTCAAACTTTTGTAGTTTCAAAAATATCTTTGAGATTAAATTAAAATATGAACTTTAAATTTACTTTAAATTTCTATTTAATTTTATTTATTTTAAATTTCTCGTTATTTTACTTTATTTACTTTACTTTAAATTGACTATTTATTTTAAATTTCTCATTCTTCCATGAACATACGATGCTCTTTTGCTCTATGTTGCAAAATGTCTGGAGCTAGGTCTATTCATTGGCCCAAAGCCCATTCAAACACCACCTGGTCTGGAAAATCCTCTGCTGCCCAGCCCAGAGGAGGCTGGGTCCTCTCTCTTCTGTGTGCCCACAGACTGAGGAGAGCTCTATAGTCGAGGGTGATGTAGAATGGCAATCAGTGAATGGCTAGTCTTAAATCTTCTATAAGTCAGGGTTGATATGTTTTTCCTTCTCTGGGTCCCTATCACAACTTTATTTATTCTCCATTAACTCTTTATTTGTTATAAATTAATCCCCAAATATCTCCTCTTCACCTTCATCCACACACAATGATGAACTTAATCATGAGAATGAAGTGACAATCAATTCCATCTACTTTTTTTTTCAGAACTGTCCTGTAATCGAATCATTTAGTTTTGTATTTATAAAATAATCCCTTCGTCTTTCCTGTCACTTATTTTTACACTTGTTCCAATTTTCCCTTTTAACTTTAATTCTTTTATGGTCCTGATATTTCTCTAGCTCTAAGCCCTACACTTAAATATTTCATTCTCTTCCAACTCAGTTAATCGCTATCACTGCTTGCTACAAAATATAAGAGAGCTCCCTCTATCATCTTATCTTGACTGAACACTCGACAGTCAATAAATCATTCAACATGTGAATGGATAACAATTCAGTAACCCTGAACTGTACTTGATCATGGAAGAGCCAGATGAGGACCAGACTGCCTCTTCTCGTGAATGAGAGACTACAGTCATTGTATCCCTCCAACGAGCACCTTGGGAGAGCGCTCACCCTTCAGTACCAAGCCTCACACCCAAACCCAACAATCCCAGGATGCAGTGGGCCATAGCTGCTCTGCCCCTGGGGGCTTCTAGGGGTCCCAGGTACACATGCAGTCATGGCCAGAGAAGGGGTCAGACCTCGTCAATCTGGTGTAAACCCACAGGAAATCCACAGGAAGGCCTAGCAGTGCAGCTTCTGCACATGCTGAAGGAAGTGACTTTCAACCAAGTGCTTACCACTGCCTGCGGACGTCATTCCTGGCCCACTGCTGCAGAGCGCCTGATACTCCGCTGCAAGAAATTAACAGATAGTCAATGATTCCCTTGTTTGCCAAACAGGTCGATCCTCTGCTTGGCTTTGCACACATCATTTCCTCCTAAGTGAGTGGAACCGAAATAAAGTGGTAACAGAAAAGGAGGCATCTCCCAAGGGAGTCCCTGGTACACCCGGCTCCCATTTTAAAGGCTTGCATCACTGTGAAAAATGACTTGGAAGGACACAGGCAAGTTATAGCGATTCCTTGTGCAAAGCAGTTTCGGAAAAGGTGTTTTTCCTACAATTTGATTTTATTCAGCAGGGAACACTTTACACTTACAGTGAAATGTGCCTGTTAAAATGTGGTTTCTTAACTGTTAATAAAACGTTCTCCCACCGTCTTGGGAATAATTTTGTTTCTTAGTGTGAACTGTTTTTCTTTTCATTTAATACAATCAAGTTCTTAACATTTTCTCATTTCTCTCTGCAAATTCTCTAGCCTCCACTCAGAAGAAAAACAAAAGTATCTGCACTTGCCTTTAAGTGGATTTTTAAAGTTCATCTTCATCGGGATACTAGATTCATTCTATATGATAAATCCATAGGCAAAGTATTGCATAATGTTAAAACTGAGATCTTACTAAGAAATTGAGGTATACAGAATATGTTCCCAATCAGATTTCTATTTCCAAAAACTGGTGCAATGTTTCACATACAATTCCAACAAGATTTAGATGAACATAAGAGTGAATGATGAAAATGGAAAACTAACTGGAATCACGCTTTATCCAAGGAAAACAAACTAAAGTGTCCTCCTAGTTGCCCACAGTTTCCGGCAACCACGGAGTCCCGTGGTCAAATGCAAATCATTTGTGCTTAAGTGGCAGGGGAACTGGATATTGGGATAGGCCTTTTTACCAAGGCCAGCCACACCTCACTGTGGAAGCAAATAGCTCTTATACTTCTGCATGCTAGAAAATTGTATTCCTGGTGACCGTGGAGGCAAAGGAGTTACACTGATTTAAAAAAAAAAAAGGAAGGTTGAATCCCCCAGAACCTCTGCCTTTATGCAAATGTAAATTTGAGAAAAGTGGTGAAATTCCTTAATTTTTAAATCCGGCTAAATGGGACCAAAAAAAGAACAATTGGGAAGGGGGCTGCCTTCTCGTGTTTGAAAGTCTGGGATTAGAAGCAAAAAGAAATGCATTGTCATTATTCTCTCACACCAGCAATTAATTAAAACTCTTCTGAAATACTATAAGTAACAAAACAGAGAAAAAAATATCATGCCAGTTTTGCAAAAACCAGTTTTACAGTCAGTGTTAAATTAGGTGATGCCTGGCCTGAGTGGAAGGAAATTACTGTCACTGTTCTTTTCCATTTGGGTAGAATCTGGTCCTAGACTATCTTCTGCGTATTAGCTCTCATCATTGGGTTGAATACTGATGACAATGTTATTGGGAGCAAGCCCTTACCCTCTGGTAGTTTCCCCTTCCCCTTCTGTTTCCCCTCTGTAAACTGGAGACAAGGATACTCAGCTCACATGACTGGTCTATGGATTTCCCAAGAGAACACAGAAAGTGCTCAACACAGCTCCTCGCACAGCTCATGCATTTATTAAATGGTAGGTACTGCTGAGCTAATTCAGTGTTGTGTCATAGAGACACTGGTATGAGGACATACGAGAAAATTCCTAATACTTACACTTCAGTGGGTTTAACTGACTGATTCCTGCAAGGAGTAAATATTTAGCTGTCAGGGAGAAAGATCTTCATAGATAGCTCACTTGGCTTCCTTCCAGAGCACAAAGACAGACTTTAGATGTGATGGGGTTGGAGTTTCTCATTAAATTGAATAAAGAAGGAATCTTCTGGATATTTTCAGTATCTCTTAAAATATCCCCTGTCTTCTGAAATAAGGGATACTCTACACTTAGATCCTTCATGATCTGGCATTTTCGTTTACCAAAGAGGAGGAGAAACCAAATGGAATGAAAGCACGTCCACAGGGGTACCTCTCCTGTGTAAGCACATTCAAATACAGAACAGAGGCTAGTAGGGCTGGGCTTCAAATTTAACCCCCTTTCAGCTTTACTGCTTAAAGAAATCTGGTCTCCTGTAAGTCATCCTTTTGTAAGATTCCTTCATATTCTGAGGTATCGGAAGAATTCTTTGGAGATGTACTTGGCCCAGAGGAAAATGTAAAAGCAAAGACCTCTATGCACCAAGGGTCCTAGATTCTAACTTTTAATTCTGCCACTTACTGAAGATGTAAACAAATCACCTCCACTCTTGTGAAACAGTTTTCATGATACTCCTCTGTCTGGTAAATTCAAAGTATGTAAGAAAAGTACTTTGAAAAGTTAAAGTAACATACAAAAGGACAGTACTGATAACATACAGCATATTAGATGCTATATAATTGAAGTATTGTTGTGAGCATGAATTGAACTGATGGGTAATCATATATAAAAGGGAAATTGGAGGGGAAGATGAACCATGAGAGACTATGGACTCTGAAAAACAATCTGAGGGTTTTGAAGGGGCAGGAGGTGGGAGGTTGGAGGAGCCTGGTGGTGGGTATTATGGAGGGCATGTATTGCATGGAACACTGGGTGTGGTGCATAAACAATGAATTCTGTTACACTGAAAAGAAATTAAATTTTTTAAAAAATGGTAATTTGCAAAGTAATCAGCCATAATAAAGCTTTCTTCTTTAACCTGCATCCCTCATTTCTTTTAAAGTCTTCCCTTTAACTTTCTCTAACTTCTCATATTTTAATTTCTAACTCTCTAATTTCAAACATTATCGCTTTTAAAATAGCAAATGTTTAAAAACTGTGATTTAATCTTTGATTGTATCTAGACCGGAAATGGACTAACTAGATCTGAGACGTCAATCAAACCAATCAGAACTACATGTTTTCAATATTAGATCTAACTTTATTATAGAACACTGAAAGAAACTGCCAAGTTTCCAAATGCTGACAGTTTATTGCTTTAGTTTCAATTAATTATTTTTGCCTTACATATAGAAATAATTTACAACTGGAGAGGATGTTCTGGATTATCTAAGATGATTCATTTTGTAGATGAGAAAACTAAGGATCCCTTTTCCATATTATTCTATTTTATAACTGTTTTCTATTATAAGCCATATCAAATCCTTTTGAAAGCAGGTGAGCAAAATTCCTAAATAAACAAAATCTTACAATGAACTGAACCTCCCAGTTAAGTAATTTGCCTGCCAGTGGCCTGGAAGAATTCTGACTCACCAACTAATTTTCTTTCATTATGCCATGTCACTTCAAATTGAGAAAAATACTTTTCCCCCAAGGTTGAATAAAATCATTTAGGAGAAGCGCACCTTAATCAACATGAGGAATTTGAACAAAATTCACACATGGCCTTTTGGGAAAAAGCTGGAAATAGTCAGGTAATCTGAAAATTATTTACTTTTACACTCTGTAAAATTCTGCTTTTATAATAGTTCCTGCAAAATGCAAACACTGTGAAACTACTTTAGAGAACAAGGCGAGTTGCATGAACTCCAGACAGCACGAGTATTATTAAGGTGGAGGAGTTGGGATGGGGGTTCCCAAATGTGCTGCCGATTCCCAATGACCATTGCGATTGGGGGAGGAATATGTGATCAGACCCTGAGTAGCCCTGCCAAGACCCAGGCAGGCATAGGATGAATCCCGAGAGAGCATATCATCATCCATAAGTGCAAAGACTGCAGATGGAGGCAAGAGACTGGCAGTATGAGGGCATTCCACTGACACCACATACCTGAATTCTGTGCAGGACACGGCTGGCAAGGTTCCCCAAACGCATATTCAGTGCTGGCACAACAGCATTCAGATTTAGTAACGGCACCAAACAAGGGTTTGACACACTGGCCTCTCTTGTATCCGCCATAGCATGTGCTCCGCATGTGTGTGTCTAAACGAGGAGACGCATCTGTCATCACACCGTCACTTCAAACAGAGGAGAACTCCCCAGGTCAAAGTTGAAGCCGGCTTTATTTAGCCCCTATCCCTGTTCTAACTCACAGAATATGCCTCTGGTCTTAGATTTCAACAGAAAAAGACAAACAAACAAACTGCTTTCAGCTTCCAGGAACTGGAAACAATTGCCAGAGCCTTTCCATTTTCTAGACTACCATGGCTTATCCAACTGTGAGATTCTTAAGGGCTGAGATTCTGTCTCATTCATTGTTGTCTTCCCCAGACCTGTATAGCGCAGGCACTTAATACAAGTTAACTGAATAATGGATGAGCGGTAATGGATATTACCCTATGATAAAGAAGACCTTTCTTAAGCGGTGTGGCCTACCTCAAAATAAACATGCCATTATTGAATGTTTAAATTCGATGTACTTTGAAAAAGGAGGAATTTTAATCTATAAAACGTTCACTGTACAGGTCTGTAGACATTGGTCTACCAAGTAGTGTTATCTTTACCACCAGGAAGCGGGTCTCCAACTATGCCCAACTCCAAGGTTTATTGACTACCTTTCTTGAAAATAATTTAGATAAAATTAATATCCATTTCTCAACAAATTTCAAACTTCTTATAAAGCCATATAAAAATATTACATAAAGTTCTTCATCATCCATATCCTCCTTTGCATTCTATGCTTCCCTTTGGACATTTAATTCCCTATTGAAAACGTTCACTATGAGATAATGAGCATACATAGGCCAATTTCAAAGACCATTATGAACAAAGAAGACTTGGAGAAAATTGAGGACATCTACATGATTAAAAAAGTAAAGGGGGAAGAGGAGGTAGGGATTCCCCTGGTTTTCATTTATCTCAGCTCATCTTTCTCTCTTAGATTAATATCCAATTCATGTAAGAAGAGAACTGATCTTGTTGGTTTGTTCCCCCATAAATATTCTGTCCTGTCTGTTACAGGAGAGTGCATTTGTTATTGGTGGGGTTTATGGGTCGACAGAGGGTGGATCTCTAGCATATGTCTAGTCATGGCTTTATCTTACCAACACACACACGTCCATCCAGACCAACGGCCAGTCCAGGAAAGCATTCACATCTGTAGGAGCCATCAGTGTTGACACAGCGCCCATTCATGCAGATCCCAGGTGTTTCACACTCATTAATATCTGTGGTGGGGAAAAGCACTTATTAAAAATGGAGTGACAGTTATACGAAACCAGGTTTACAGTTCTTTTACAACACTCGAAAATGGGGAAGATGAAAAGAATATGCAGCACCAACCATAAAAGCTCAATGAGATGAATTTCATTGTCCTTTGAGAGAAGGGTAGCAGAAATTGACATAAACTACAAGAGCTTTTTTTTTTTTTTTACCACAGAAAAAGCTATTTCAATCACATTCTCCTGAGATCTTTTTATCCGAAATAAGAATCACAAAAGCAAAAACAGAATTAGAAGAAGGAAAGTGACAGCTAACAGACAAAGGATCTTGTTGAACATTTCACATGGTGATTCCTCCAGCACTGTCAGAACTAGAAACCTAACTTGATAATAGACTGCAACTTTGACCTGGCCAGGAAGCGACTCCATTTGGCATCCAACAATCAGACCAGTGTCCTTTCCAATATCACTCATGCCTTCGTTCTCTGAGATGACTAGAATGGCATTAAGAGACAGAGAAATGAAACCCTGATGGAACACCATAGAAAAGAAATGGAAAATGAATATAGGAGATTTTGATGACCATTTCCAGCCAACAACAGCACTGTAAGCAAGTGGAACCCAGCAAAGAAATATCTTTCTTAAGTATTACAGATATTTTTTAGTATCATATGTATATACTTAGGAAGGTCTGGTAAAAGACTTTATTGGGCACATACTAATAAGAAGAAAGATTTTTTTTGCCTGGGTGGCTCAGTGGGTTAAAGCCTCTGCCTTTGGCTCGGGTCATGATCCCAAAGTCCTGGGATCAAGCCCCGCATCAGGCTCTCTGCTCAGCAGGGAGCCTGCTTCCTCCTCTCTCTCCCTCTCTCTCTGCCTGCTTCTCTGCCTACTTGTGATCTCTATCTGTCAAATAAATAAATAAAATCTTTAAAAAAATAATATGGGGAAATAGAAATGGTACCAAAATTGTGTTTTGGAAAACGTATAACACTTAGAAGCAAGTTATTTTATTTTTTTAAGCAAGTCATTTTATAACAACTCCTTTTATAATATATAACTAGTATATGTAACTATTTCCTTTTTTCTGACCTTAAGAAGGCAAATTGAAACTGAAACACCTCTAGATTTTACTTAGCTTGTGTTATTTGGCACAAGATATATTCAGGTGGTCCAAGATTCCATGTACAGATTGTATTTTAAAACAGCAGTTATATTTAAATACATGAACTCAAATTGGTTCAGTAATTCAGGTCATCTTTTTGTTCAACTTGAGATCTACAGTAAAACAGTGACAACTATATCCTGGAAAGGGACACACAGGCTTTTTAACGGGGACAGAGATACAACATAGATTTAGAGGGCATGATTCAATGTGAGTGGTCAGGGAGGCCACGCTGGTCATCAGATTAGTTAACTGTAGGGATTAAATTTGCATTGTTTATTCTAGCTTTGAACAGTCACATCTTTGTGGTCTCAGAACTAAGCACTCAGAGCTGAGAGAAAATCTTAACCAATGATGTCAAGAGAAAAGCTACAGAAAAGAAGAAATTCAGCACACAAGAAATTTTTTTCTTTATTCTTAGTCTAATGTGTGTATTCCATCTTTTTTACCCATTGCAAAGAGTTACAAAACCTAGTTTCATCTATGAGGTCATAATGTCATCTGAGATAATTACATCAGTATTATCTATTGGTCATACTCAATACTGAGAGGGTGTGACTTGGGTCACCAGCAGCCTATAGGCACTGAAAGTAATCTCGGCATGCCCTGTGGATAGGCAAGGGGAGAATGTGTTCTTGCAAAACGTCTGTGCACAAAGGGGCTTTCACATTTCCTTCTGTTATTTTGTTTGGAAGCCTAATTCCAAATATTCCAGCAATCATTCCCTTCCCCTTTCTTTTTACTTGTGCAGCACTTAATCTGCACAATTTGGCACTTTGTTGTACTCTGTTTTATGTTGTAGAATATTTCCTTCTGTTAATCTTGTCTTCCAAACAATAAGCTCCTCCCAACACAGGGCTCAAAAGTACAGGAACTTATTTCTTAGTTCAACTTTTAAAAACTCAAATGTTTTCTCTTGCTATGAAGACAGATTTGCACAATATTAAGAGCCACTGATGTGAAGGTCATGGAGAATGTAGGTAAACAACCAAGGGATAGAAGCTCTTTTAAGCCTACAGAAAAATGCATGTCTTGCCAACGACTTAATACAAGGCTTTCTTCCATGGTACCTTTACCGAAACTGTCTACCACGGGTACCAGGAGAAGAGGTATCATAGGACTTTATTCTGTTTTCTTAATCCGAAATAGCTGAACACTCTGCCCTTCCCCATTTGAAATGATGAGCAGAAGGCTTTCAGTGCAGTATTTTAGCAGATTTCCTGGACCTGTTTTAGAAACAAGGTTCCTTGAGAAGTATGGTTTCAACTTAAGTCTTGGACCCAATGGAAATAATCTCTCATCCCTGACTACATAAGGCAAGAGACACAAGCACAAATTTAACTCAGTAACTCTTCTTAGAACTCCAATCTTCAACAGCACAAATAAATATCTTCATATTTTTTTCAATACCCGGAGCAGTACAGTTATTTCAAAAGCTACCAAGCTAAACAATGGCTCTTAGTTAATTTCTTCTGCTTAATTCTATTTCCCTTCATGCTTATGTGATTCGATAATACCTAAATAAATTGTCTATGAAAAACTTCCTCTCTCTTAAGATATCTGGAGGAAATTATGGAGAAGAGATCACTGCAATAAGCATCTAGAATATTTTGTCTAGGTGGAGATGTAAGAGGTAGCAAACAACAGCCATCAATCAAAAGACCTAACTACCATTATTCCCCAAATATAAGGAAGAGGAAGAATTCAGCTTCTTTAAAAAGATACTCACATTTGTTGGTGGACCAACTGTTAATTTAGCTTTTCATTCATTTGCTACACAGTCTTTAAGGTGCCTTTAGAAGAGGCCAAACACCCTTTCTGAAGTCAGAACAGCCTCTTGAGCATGAGCCATAGCTCTCTGGATGGCTGGACTTAAGGAGGAGGTCCAGTCGGGTTTCCTAAACCAAACTAGGAGGACTTTAAATGCAGAGAATCAATAGGGAAAAGTGGTATCTCTAAGAAGTATAGAATGGAAAAAAAGCAGGGGAAGAATATGGCTTCGAGTTTTATAGCACAAACCTTTGCAGTAACGCCCATCTGATGCCAGCTGAAATCCAGGTTTGCAAATACATTTAAAACTGCCATCTTCATTGATACACATTCCATTAAGGCACATGTTCCTTATGCTGCATTCATCCATATCTGAAAAATACAAAAAGATATGTTCTCTTATGACCAGAAGAGTAAGCTTACAGGGGAATCCAACCTGAATGAATATAATTCTTTTTCTTCACATTTCTTCTGTTTTTTTTTTTTTTTTATTATTATAGTCTAAGGCTAATTGTCTTCCAAATTATAGCATTTAAGAAGAAGGGCCATATAAAATATGTGTTCTTAAGTTCTCAATTTTTGACATGTACATGCAAACTATGGCTAAATTTATTTTATGATATACTGTATATATGCTGCATGTATACATATACACACATATGTGTGATAGATATGAAATTCACATACAATCGTATATACACATTTCGCATGTGCACACATGTTTGTGTGTATGAAATTTGTCTCAGTGGAAGCTACCAGGGCTAGTTTTTAAAAACAGCAGTGTACAAAGTGACAAGTGTGTTAACAGCCTGATGGTTATATTTGCCTCACCGATATTACTTCCAATGCACTGCAAAATAAAATCAAAAATCAAAACTAAGAGGGGTCGGGGCGCCTGGGTGGCTCAGTGGTTTAGGCCACTGCCTTCAGCTCAGGTCATGATCTCAGGATCCTGGGATTGAGTCCCACATCGGGCTCTCTGCTCCGCAGGGAGCCTGCTTCCCTCTCACTCTCTATCTCTGCCTGCTTGTGATCTCTCTCTGTCAAATAAATAAATAAATAATCTTAAAAAAAAAAAAAAAAACTAAGAGGGGTGCCTGGGTGACTCAGTAGGTTAAAGCCTCTGCCTTCGGCTCAGGTCATGATCCCAGGGTCCTGGGATCGAGCCCTGCATTGGGCTCTCTGCTCGGTTGGGAGCCTGCTTCCCTTCCTCTCTCTGCCTGCCTCTCTGCCTACTTGTGATCTCTGTCAAATAAATAAATAAAATCTTTAAAAAAAAAAGTCGTTGGAAAAAAAAATCAAAACTAAGAAAGATGGAACTTAAAATGTACTTAGGCCATGTCCTGATTCTTTACAAAGTAGAAACCAGAAGACAGTTTGAAGCATTTTAAACAGGGGTAGGAAAAACTATTTTTAAAATGCAAGACTTGGCTATGGAGTATAGCCCTGTTAGCTAACCTTTAGGATTCCCTGATCATAGGGTTATTTTTTTAAATTCATCAGCATGTTATTTTATTTGATACTACAGCTCTCTTAGAGGTATTTGCTCTTCTAGACATGGTGTGTTTTCACTTACAGGCTTTAGTCAGACCAATGTAATTTATGATTTTTTTTTCTTTTTTTTAAACAGTATTCTATCCCAACCGAGAATTCTGGCATTAAGTCTTTGAATTGAATCACTGATAATATTCTGCCAAAAATGTTTCTAAGAACAATTTTGAAATTCTTTTAACGTATGAATAGATTCTTGGGATCTTTCCCAAAGACGTTGGGAAAGATGATAAGAAGCATTCTTCATTTTTTGCTGAAGGTCTAAGAAGTGGAAACTCATCAATAATGGTCATATTTTCAATTCAGGAAAAAATGGCCGGAGAAAAAGAAAAAATGTTTGAAACAGCCCAATTCAAAATGAGGTGATTAATTCAAGAGGCAAGATGGCTGCTCCTCAATTGTCAATGTCTCAAACAAATTTTACATGGTCAGGTACTTAGCAGTGTTTTCTTACTAGACAGACACTTTAAACAGAAGGACTATAAATGTAAAAAATATATATGGCACATGTCACCTATAGTTCAGTTAAAAATTTGAAGAAGAAATACAGGAGATTAGGTGTGTCCCGTTTAAAAAAAAAACACAAATTCTAATGATATAAAATTAGGAAGTAGTGATCTATGCTAATAGAAGTTTCATCATCACCCAGGATCTTAAAGGACAAGCTCTCCTCATATATCTGAAATGTGATTTGACTCACAGAAATATAATTAAAGTTATGAAAATTGTTGCAAAGTATGTTTGTCTCCCCTGTAACAATATGTGAAATATATTTGCTACTTTGACCTTTCACTGGATGTTTTGACTTGGTTTTATGAAAGACTTTTTCTAAGGATTTTATTTATTTATTTGTCAGAGAGAGAGAGAGAGAGAGAGAGAGCACAAACAGGGGGAGCGGCAGGCAGAGGGAGAAGCAGATTCCCTGATAAGCAAGGAGCCAGACGTGGGACTCGATCCCAGGATCCTGGGATCCCGACCTGAGCCAAAGGCAGAGACTCAACTAAACAAGTCACCCAGGCTTCCCTTGTTAAAGACTTCTGGTATTGAAACCATGATGGAAGACGGGGATGAATATTATCCTCCTGACCTGACTGCCATCTTGCTCTCACTTACCTTCACAGTTCTTCCCGTCTCGTGTCACGTGAAAGCCCGCGTTACACACACAGTGGAAACTGCCATCTGTGTTGATGCAACGTCCATTATTGCAGATACGGCCATTTTGTAAACATTCATCGATGTCTACAATTAAAGTTAAAACAGAAGAAATAGCTTTACTTGGAGGGTTTACAATTATTTTATTCCTCCCTCCCTCCATCTCCAAACCCATGACGGTAGTCTCAGGGTTTAATTACTAAATATTCTTCAACATAAACCCGATACCCAATAATGTGAGATTTTAGATGACTAACTAGAGTTTGCAACACATAAAAAAGAATGCCAATATAAGAGCACTTGATCTAACCCTAATTTCTAATAAGACCCCTTAAATCTCAATTGTATATACAAAACAGATTCCTCTTCATTTTCCTAGCTGATTTAATGAGCCAGTATATATCATTATTTATATTAAACTTTGGCTGGCATCTTTCACCATATGCAGATCTCATAGCTACATCAGAACAATAAAACAAAAATCCTATTAAAAATTTTTAATTCCATCTGAAAACCAGCAATCCCATGAAATGTTTACCTTCCTTATGGCAGTTCTGGTCCAAGTACAGTTTTATTGTTTATATAGCCTTAGTTTCTTTTATAACTTCATAAGTAGTCTATCTACCAAATAAAATATGGGGGCATTTCTCCTTCTTTCTGTTGTGTTTAATATTATGCCAAAGTAAACAACAGAGCTTGCTATGGAAGTGTTAAAAAAGGAAAATCACTCAAATAACGGGTTATCTGATCCCTCATTTAAAGATCAATGATTAACTCAAACTGGACCACATGGTACCCTGGGTTATCCGTTCAGCTAGATACCTGGATGAACACCAAAGAGGAGGAGTACACGCTGCCTCATCTACATAGCATAGAATCTTTGCCAGAGCCTATTCCCCAGAAGACAGAGACCAGGGAACCACATAGTCGTGCCTGGGGGCAGAGCTATCTATGCAGAGCTGAGGCCACATGGGCCTGAGTACAAGCACCCAAAGCATCCTCTGGACGACAGGAATGTGCATTCATGGCACATTGGTTACTCTGTCTACCCTGCGTCTGCACGGTGTCTTGTGGTTGACCCTCAGACGCACTTTCTTTCTGGGCAGATCCAGCAGTGGTTTCCACACGAGTCATTGGACTAGCTGAGGCAGTCTGGGCTTTTCTTCTGTCTGATCTTTGTGCCAACAACCTACGCTCCTTTTCTCTCTCATTTATTTCTTAATCCTTGCAAAAATCTGACTTGCTCCACACTCCAAAAAATAGTAAAAGCCACATACTCTTGAGCAGAATTTTTTTCTTCAGGATTCTATAATCTTTTGAGGCCCAAGCATAAAATAAACAATATAAAGAGTGGAGCATTTTCTCTCCTCACTAATTTCAGAGCCCCGTCAGTCTGCCCGCGGCCTCACAAGATCAACTGGAAGCTTGCCATTCAAAGTTCTCTACCGTGTTTCTCTCTGCATCTTCTGTCCCCTTCTCTTCAGCCTATCATGTACTTCTCCTGAGCTAAGTACACAGTCTTTCTGTTCTGTGGCCACTTTCATCTTCCCCAAAATATGACTATGTCATCAACTCCTTATGTTGGAGATAAGCTTAGCACTAGCTCTTGAAGACGATCATATTTAAGGCTTTTAGGTAATCCTCGGTCTCCAGTAAATTAAGTCTCCGAGCGATAACACCACCACTCATCGATACCAGCTGGCTCTCGCCCCTGCTGAGTATTCAATAATCTTTTCTATTTGCTTATTTTGCACAGAATTCTAGACATTGGTGTCCGTTTATTCTCTACTACTTCAAAATGCCTAATACACCATACATGCTAATTATCGTAAACAATAGTTACAATATTAACAATGTTCTAAACTCAATGAAACAGTCAAACTATATTTATATTCAGTAAGGAGGCCATTAATAGAAATATTAGCAAGTTGACATACTGCTCAACACTGCCATTTATAGGTAATGTACTAAAATATACCAATGGCAAAAAAAAATCTCTAGGCCAGAACCACATTCAAAGCCTCTGCAACCAGTCACTGAAAAAAGTAAAAACTATATGTCTTCAACTCACATGAAGAACTTTCACTAAAAAGGGGGGGGGGGCAAATAAAATTAACTCCTGTCAATAGCTGACAATTTTTTTTAAGTGATACAAACCTTTTGACCTTTCCTTGTATTTAATTTTAACACAAAATTCTCTTCCTTTTATATGGCTTTACTGAATCAGGGAAATACCTTATCTTGTGCCAAACTTATGAAGACATAGGTATTTTAGCTCCCGAGGGTTGAAAGTACATCTTACTTATTTCTGTCCCAAAAAGTATATCAGTCATCTGATAAAAAGCATATAGGATGGTGTAATAAATTACTAAACCCAAAGAGAAAGTTCTGTGAGCAAACTTTTAGAGTGATGCTTCTCAAACTTCAGAATGCTTATGGATCCCTGGGGGGATCTTGCTCAAATACTGAGTGAGATTTAGTGGGTCTGGGGTTGGATCTGAGTATTCTGCATTTCCCGTCAGCTCCCAGGAGATGTTGCTGTGACCACCATGACTCCTTCTTTCCCCTACAGACCTTTCCATTAAGAAATCAACTCAGTGCAATGTCACCTGAAACTTTCCTCAGTTTCTGTGTCAACAAGGGATAACCTCATTCCCTAGCTCTCAGATTAAAAATTAAGAGCAAGAGTGATGAGGCAAAAAGTAGTAAAAATAAGATATTCCCATAAGAACAGGAGCGTCTTTTATTTTTTTATTATTTTTTTTATTTTATTTTTTTCCCATTTTATTTATTTTTTCAGCGTCACAGTATTCATTCTTTTTTTTTTCATTTTATTTATTTTTTCAGCGTAACAGTATTCATTCTTTTTGCACAACACCCAGTGCTCCATGCAAAACGTGCCCTCCCCATTACCCACCACCTGTTCCCCCAACCTCCCACCCCTGACCCTTCAAAACCCTCAGGTTGTTTTTCAGAGTCCATAGTCACTTATGGTTCGCCCAGGAGCGTCTTTTAAAATGATTTGCATGTCTGCCGGATTTTATGACGGTGTTCTTTGGAGAGACAATATCTGAAATTAAGTGCAAAAAGCAACAAGGGCCTATCAGCCTCTCTTGGCAAAGGTTATTCAAACTCTATAAATTCCTTCAAAGCAAACTTCTTCCTCAGCATGTATGTCCCCTGGCTTGGCATCTCCCGAGCTAGGACCGTACCTCGGCATTCTGTCCGGGTGAGCGTGCTCTGGTAGCCGGGGCGGCACTGGCAGGTGTACGAGCCCTGGTTATTTATACACTCTCCACCAGCACAAGGGTTTTTCTCACACTCATCAACATCTGCAAAATACAGTATATTCTAGTAAGAAGTTAGACAGCAATAACTCATAACTTCAAGAGCATTTTATTGGCCTCCTTTACATGTTAAAACACTTTCCTCATAAGAAATAAATAACACAATGAAAAGGATCTTTTCTCTTTCTGCTACAATGTACCATGTCCCCCGCCACTTGAAAACGGGTTGAGCGGTTAAAGTATCTTGTTTTCCTGTGTTATTTTTCAGAGAAAAATACCAAACATGTAGCACCTCCACACTCCAGCTGATAAACATTTTCGCTGCCTTGAGTCTGGCTTAAGGGACTCGAACAGACCAACATTTCAGAAGTGGCTTCTGAGTAGAATTCCGAGTATCTCTTGGAGCTCTCTGTTTCAATAAAAAGGAGGCCTAACCTTATCTAAGCATCCCCAGCTGTGTTCAACTAAGAACATCAGAACAAGACATGAAACAGTTGTCACTTCAAGAGCTATTCTCACCTCTACAGAGTCCGCTCCCCAACCCTCATCCCCAGACAGGCTCCTATAGGTTGTACACTTGTCCAGAACTATCAGTCTATTTAACAGCAAAGTGGTTTAGAGTCCCTTATTTGAAGAAAAAAAAAAAAAAAAGATTCCCTTATTTGTAAAGATGAGAAAACTAAGGCTTTTGGAAGATAGCCCGCCTAGCCAGACTCACATGCTTCTTGCTGCAGGTCCACTCCCCCACCGTGAGCTAGAGGTCCCCTTCCAGCCACTCCGGATGACCTCTCTGGACTGAATGACTCTCTCGCTCAGTGTGTGCTAGAAGGGGATTCATATCACCAGGAAACTACACAGTGTGACAAACTAAGAGCTCCTTATTTCTACCTGATTCATCATTACAGAATTGGATCATATAATTGAACTAAGGGAGGAATGTATTTTTAAAAAGTTAGATGGCAACTGGGTGTTCTTTTCCATTTAACAAATGAATTAGCCTTGTGTTACATTTCCTCCTTTTGTTAACTTAAACGACTTGTCAACAGCTCAAAGTTTCTCTCCTCAGTTTTTCATGATTAACTAGAGTTACAGCTGGTGAGTTATCCACTTAAATTAGTAAGATGTGCAAAATCGTATAATTTGGGGAGAGTTTTAATGTTTTATTTTAATGGTCAGACTTCTGATAAGATGACATATGTTGAAGTTAACCAGCAATGACTTGAATGTATTTATGATGAAAGTTCAAAGTCACTACAGCTGGCAGAATAGTATCCGTCTCCAAATAGAGTCACGTCCTAATCCCCAGCACCTCTGAATATGCTATGTGGCAAAGGAGAATCAAGGTTGTTCATCAGCAGACCTTGAGGTGAGGAGTGTCTCTTGGGTTATTCAGATGGACCCTATTTAACCACAAAGGTCCTTCAAAGTGGGAGAGGGAATTGGAAGAGAGAACCAACGAATTAGAGAAGATCTGAAGATGCTATGCTGCTGGCTTTGAAGAAGGAGGAGGGGACCATTAGCCAAGGAGTGCAGACAGCCTCTAGGCTGGAAAAGGCAAAGAAATGGGTTCTCTGTGAGACCCTAGAAAAGGAAAACAGCCCTGCTGACACTTTGATGTTAGCCCAGTGAGACCTAAGTTGGGTTTCTTACCCACAGAACTATAGATTTGTGTTGTTTTAAGCCACTAGGTTTGAGCTGATTTATTACAGCTGCAAAAGAAAACCCATCTAGTCACGGGAGGAAATGGCCATGGCTGCTCAGGCTGACCTAACCAGAGGCGCCACCCACCAATGCACTCCCCGCGGAGGTCCAGCTGGAATCCTTTGTTGCATTCACACCGGTAGCTCCCAGGAGTTGGAATGCAGCGTCCATTTTGACAGAGATAGCGAAACAGCTGGCAGTAATCAGTGACATTGACCGGCAGCACCCCTGAAGGAATAACATTAAATCCCATTAAAATCATAGGCAAGATGCTTAATCATAAAATTGGCCCAACTCTTTGGACAAAGGTCATCTGGGGCGAGTAAAGCCTATGTCTGTGCCCACTTCCAGAGATCACCTGCAGCCAGGTCCTGCACCATCCCCATAGCTTGCTTCTCCCTGCCTCTTTTCTGCTCTACTCTCAAGCCTCCAGTTTGGGTAAATGACAAAGGCAATGAGTTCTTGGTAATTACTTGCAAAACTGCTTTGCATTATATAAAGCTCAATGCATAATTTTATACCTCCTCTATGACTTCATCCTGTGAATCAGATTTAAATCTCTCCTATAGCTCTCCCACAGTTGTCAATAACCACAGGACATTCATCAGGAGAATATGAGAAGCTTATGTACAATACTATGTAACCCACTATGGTGAGTGCTGTGAAGTATGTAAACCTGGCGATTCACAGACCTTTTCCCCGGGGCCTAATAATACATTATATGTTAGTAAAAAAGTAAAAAATTTAAAAAAAAACAATTCTATGCAACCCAAGCAGTTAATCTGAGAATTGATATACTCATTTAATGACTAAAGCACTGTAAATAACAACAAAAAAGTTAACTGATTAATGTAAAAAAATTAATAACCAGATGACTTTTCAATCCTTACTTGGTGGTTCCCGAGATGGGTATGGATATTCCACTGGTGGTCGAGGGACTGGAACTGGAGGTCCAGGAGGAAAGCCAGGAGGAACAGGGTGAACTGGAGGAATGGGACCAAGGGGCGGTGGAGGATATCCTGGTCTCTCAGGAATTACCAAAGGGACGGAGCACAGCTTGTTGAAATCCTCTGGAAAAACCCAACACAACAGAACACAAAAGCTGAGTTGCAGCATAAGTCATACACTTGTGGAAGTCACCCTTACATTTCAAAGAAACTTTGAACAAAATCAATCATCAGACTACAAAGATCAGTTAGAGAAGAGAGAAAAAGCCAATGGACTTCATTCCCATCCTAACAGTTATAGTAGCAACCATACTAGAACAGTAATCCAAACCAAAACCAAACTCCCCAGAGTGTGTATCACACACCTCTCCCCAAATTTAGGAAGTCTTTACCTATGTCATAATTTACCTCAAGGAAGAATCAAATACCACTTTCTCAACTCAGTCCCAATTTTGGATCCCACAGAACTCTAAAGAGCACACTAAAAAGCCTGGATTTTTTATTTTTTATTTTTTTTTTTGACAGAGTGAGAGAGATCACAAGTAGGCAGAGACAGGCAGAGAAAGAGGGGAAGCAGGCCCCCCGATGAGCAGAAAGCCCGGTGCGAGGCTCGAACCCAGGATTCTGGGACCATGACCTGAGCCGAAGGCAGAGGCTTTAACCCACTGAGCCACCCAGGCACCCCAAAAGCCTGGATTTTATTTTAAACCACTGGAAGTCTTCAGCAGACTAACGTGGGATGTAATCAACCGAACATTTTCAGAAGATCAGTCTTGCTGACACATGGAGAATGTTCTGAAGGGAGGCAAGGCTGTTACAGAACACCAAGGGCAAGAAAGTTTTGGCTGACAAGGGAGGCAGCGATGGAAATGGGCAGGAGTGGATGAATTTGAAGCATATTTTAGAGATAAGTGGGTAGTGCTTCATGAAGGAGTAAATATCAGAACAGAGGGAACAGGAAATTAAGAATGACATAGTCTTCTGGTTTAGCAACTGGGTAGATGTTGGTGACATTTACCAAATGGGAAAAATGGCAGTGAGAGCAGGTTTGGTGGGCAGAAGCCAAATTCCATGTTGAACATATGTATTTTGAGACGCAGATATCCAAGCAGATTTGTCCCATAGTAGCTGTGTGAGAGTTTGAATCCTAGCGGAGAATTGGGGGCTGGATAGAAGTGTCAGAATGATCAGTAGGTGGGTGGCATGTAAAGCCATGGGGATGAAGGAGCTCGCCTGGGAAGGTGTGGAGAGTGAAGAGAAGGGTGTACAGAGACAGAGTCCTGAGGAACACCTATTTGTAAAAAGACAACCAAGTGTTGGAGAAGCAGCACCATGGGGCAGAAGAATACCAGGGCTGGTGAGTATGTTGTTAATGGGGCATAATATTTCCCTGAACTTGTACACCTGAGTTAATCAAGGATTTCCCTCGGATGGCACATATAGGCTAATTCCTATTTTTCACGTTGGGTCTTTATTTGGATAAATCATTTTTAGATTTGTGACATGTTTTTTCCCTGAGCTTCCAAAAAGGTGTTTTAAGACAGTATCCAGGTTTCCAGGGAAACCTACTACTTACTTTACTTACTTTACTTACCTACTAGTACATTTTCATGTTTCCTACAGATGGCCACATCTTGTTATAGCTCTTTCTGTATGTAAACTAATCATGTGATTTTTAAAATTTCCTTTTCTCCTTCTTGTCAGAATATCAGTAATTTTGTTATCACTGCCACACAGGGATTTTCCCATAGATACTTTCTATACTAGTTTTATCCATTAATAGAAATTAGGCTAATATTACTCTTTCCTTGTGCACTAAGTCTGACTTATCCTAAGGCATTGTAATATGTCTTAAATGGAAATACATTCACATTCAACCTCATGGGGAAAATCTGCCAATTTACCTGTGGCTAAATATACCTAGCTACCATGTACCTCGTTTTTACTTGCTGGTCCATACTAAACCTTCTCCAATCATATTTGGCATTTCCTACTCGGGTTAACATTACGTATTCAAAGAACTCTATTACTGAGTTTTAATTATTATTTATCCGTAATTTTAACCCACAGAGATTCTGTAGCACTTGACTGCATCTGGAAAGGATTTACATATTGTTTATGTTTCCCCAAGTCAGGATGCTACAATCCCTCTTTTGAAAGCCCAGTGATCCTTCTTATAGAATTATCACCTGGATGTCCCATATGTATCATTTCTTGGCTACTTGCTTTCCACCAAATTTCTACCACCAAGACTGTGCATAGTCTTTGAAGTCAACGATCCTATCTAACTCATGACTAATTCCCACTCTGAGCCTAGCCCTGCAAATTGTACATAAGAGGAATTCATTAACTACAGGCTGGATTTAACTGGATAACAATTATACTAAGGGACTCATTTTGCTTCCAAGCACCAATTCAGCCTTTCTTTTTCCTTAGTCTTTTGGGATTTGTATAAAATAAGTTGAATAGCTTATCAGGATTTCTGATAATTAGGTGAGTATATGACTTCAAGCATGCTGTTAAATTCATCTTAACCTCCTTGGGAGAGTATATCAGAGTGGGTCCTATACTCTTTTCTGCTCTCTTTGGCTTCATAACTTTCCCATGAGCCCCTTTGCTTTCAGGATCAGCAAACTGGGGCTAGTTTTGTTCAACTGATGTCCATCTTTCCTATTTCCATTTAACCCACAGATAATGCTGATATATTTTACATGGTGAAATACATATATACTATAATATATATTATATATAATCACTCTTAATAAGGTAGGAGCCTAAATAATCCTTCATATATATATTTATTATATATAATATTATATTATAATTATATATATTACATAGATTATACATATATTATATACATATATAATCACTCTCCATAAGGTAAGAGCCTAGAGCTCTACAGCACTGCTTCGAGAACATCTGAGCAAATAAACACACCCACCTGCAAATTAACTTCTCTCTGTCAGTCTGCCTTGCCCTGGGCCTATCTTAGATTGTGGGTATTTCAGGGAGAAATTGTGGAGATTGTGAGTATTTCAGTGGGGCGAGCAGCTCCGTGCAGAGTCACATAGGGAAACAGGGCCTTCCCCTCCAAACATCCCAAAGCAGGTCCTCAGGAATCTCAACCTGCCTTCCTTCTGTCCTCTATTCAAGGCAAGGCCTCAGCACAGAAAGAAGTCTGCACCAATGTTGCGGATTCCTAAATTAACTATGTATTTCAAAAGCCATTCTCCTGGTATGCAAGCCCCATGTCTTAGTGTGATGTCAAGTACTTCTTAACCATGACCTACTAAATGGTCCCCCTAGTGCACTAAGGATGGTGGGTTATGTTTTTAGGCCATAGGCAGTAAGAAAATCAGACAAAATATATGACTTGTTATATGTTAAAATGTATTGAAAGATTTTTATTGCTTCTTTAATCCACACATAATTCTCAGCAATAAACAGAAATTTTATAGTAAGATCTGCGAGCAGGTGTAGAGCCCAGGACAACGGGAAATTCACATTCTGCAAATAATACTGTGCAGTAGTCGATTAACTCTGTGTTTATTCTACCTCACCTTGATTCACCCTGCTATAGTTCTCTGAGCCAAACACCCTGTTCAGGAATCAGATTAAGAATGAGTATAACCCCAGTTTTCACTTAGAACTGGTGGGAAAGATGTCATTTAACAAATTGTTCACTCCACCTGAAGGCCTTCTATGGACCAGACTTTGCTAACTACTGTGGAAGTGCTAAGAAAGCATAAGGAATACGGGACTATAAGAATGAATGAGACCTCCTAATGAGCTTTATCAACCAGTAATAGGGTAAGACACAAACACACACTGGCACACAGCAGAGTGGATGGGATTTGTGTCAAAGCAACAGTAAACACCTGGAGCCCTGAGACAGACGGCAACACTTCCTGCTATGGTTATCTTGGGACATCCAGGATTTAGTCGTATCAGGAATCATGTTAGGATCCTTATGGAACAAGAGGTCATTCAACAAGCAAGGAGGCAGAGGTTAGGAAGTAGGGAGGAAGAACCTGAACTGAAGAGACATTTTAGGAAAAAGGAACAGTTGAGTTTAGAGATCTTCAGACTGGCTTCAAGGAAAGCTTGATCATTTAATTTAACTGGAAAACAAAGCCACCATAAAGAAGAAGAATTAAAAGATGAACTGGGATTAGAAATGAGGATGGGCGAGCCTGGATGGCTCAGTGGGTTGAGCCTCTGCCTTCAGCTCAGGTCATGATCCCAGGGACTTGGGATCAAGCCCCGCATCAGGCTCTCTGCTCAGCTTCCCCCCACCACTCTGCCTGCTGCTCTGCCTACTTGCGATCTCTGTCAAATAAATAAATAAAATCTTAAAAAAAAAAAGAAATGAGGACGCTAGTTGCTCTGCCAACTAGTAAAATTTTATTTTCAAGGAATGGCGTGACTTGGACTACGAGATACCACCTGAATTCATCCTGGGAAAATTTTTCTGGACATCTTTCCCTACCTTTCCCCCTGGCCATAATTTTTTTAACTGAACTTCCGATGAATTATGCTTTAGGAAACATATATGGCAGCTGTGGATTTCATAGAGATGAGTTATGAGGTCACTGCCATGGTCCAGACGAGAGAAAATGAGCTTTATGTGAAGATGGAAGGAATGTGATAGACGTGAGAGTTATTACAAAGAAAAAAAGAAGTCAACAACAATTGGCACCAAGGAAGAAGAAAGCGTCAAGTGTTAGGGAAGGAGAAGACATGTATCCGGCATAACTCGGGAAGGCTTGGAGACAAATGAGTTTGACTCAGCAGAGCTTTGGAAAACTCCTTGAGAGCCAAAAGAAACACAGGAGAAGAAGAGAGGACAAGCCCTCCGGAGAAGGTTGCTAGTCTGTGGTGATAAGCAAGCTCAGTAAGAAGCAGTACCAGAAAACAGTATTTATTTGTATGGAACTCTATAGTTTCCTAAGTCATCATCTGGGGAAATTCTCCTTGGAGTCGCCTCTTTTATTTTCTGGAATCTTTTTCACTTACCTGGATCTCCACCAGATGTGCCGCACGCACATCGCCACTGGGCTTGTGGGAACTAGGACTGGGACTCTCTGCAGATGACAGCAAGGGCTCTTACCCGTGGCTCTGATGGGACACATCTCAGGGGTGACGGTGACCCCCGGAGACCAGCACCGGCCGACATCACAGCAGCACTGCATTTTCGTTATGGACTGCGGCAGTTGGTTCGAACAGCGCCCATTTGCCAGAGCCGTGTAACAGTATCCGGGGCGAACATCTGAGAGAACAAAGAAACACACCCACACACACATCACTGAGCTGGAACTCGGAACAACAGCCTCCTGCCCCAGCACCTCTGTGCTTCACACGTGGGCTCTGGCGGGACCCGCTGACGCTCTCAGCCCCCAGAAGGGAAGCTGGGTGTGCGGCTCAGGAACAATGCTCGGTCAGAGCTCCCTTCGTCTCACACCTTTCGCCCCTGCGAGCTGGTGCACTTGGCCCAAGTCCCACATTCCACCCCCAAGGTGGGAACGAATGATTATAACCATATGTGCCATAGGAAAAGAGAGTCTCAGAGAATCACTGGCAGTGACAGTTAATTAGTTATAAAGCCACGTCTCTATACTGAAGGGAGACTGTGTTGTCCTTGGTTTCCAACTACTTAATTTGAGCCACTTTAGGCAAATACTGATATAAATCTATTTTAAAACAACATGAAGTCTGCACTATAGTCTACATTTCTAAAAGATCTTTCTTACTTTTCAGACTGTAACTGTGAGTCAGACGTGTGAGTTTGTTTTTTTTTTTTTTTTTAAAGGAGTGAGCCACTTTGCAGTCAGATCCAATGCTTGTTAATCAAGATTTCCTTTTGTCCTGGGGCCCTAACAGATTTTATAAGGCACATATTATTTATAAGTTCCAAATGTACGTGATTCCAAGTTCTTAGTCCTATAGGATACAATGGTTCTTGAAAGTTGGTTTTTGTTTTGTTTTGTTTTGTTGGCAGAAAGGTATCTTCTCAAAGCAAAGGGGAATACATATTTCTATATATCACTTTTTATTGGGTTACATCATGTCTGACTGTCACGACAACACTGACACACTGAAGTGCAAGTCTAGGCTATCAAAAAAGAGCCTGTGACATAGTAGAAACCTAACTGCTTCATGGGCCTTTGAGGAACCACAGTGAAATAGGGGACACAGGTACCTAAGTACAGAACAGCTTGCTGACCCCTGACATGCTGATGATGTACCTCTCTTTAAGGAAAGCATATCCCTGCATAGTCCATATACCATAAAGTAAAAAAGCAAGTCATATTTTAAATGCGCTTGTCATTGGAAGAAATGTAAGTGGTAAATTCTTTTATAAAATGAAGAATTCTTTTTTTATAGTGAAAACCTCATCCCTAAGTTTCCTGTAAGTCTAAACACCAAACTTCAAGTTTGATCAGAGAAGGTCATACCTAAGAGTGTTTTCATCTACATTGTACTTAAGAACACTGGCCTCTCAGGTCTTAAAGGTTGCAGTAGATCAAAAAATAAAATAAAATAAAAAGCAAGGCTAATTTAGAAACTTATAAATTACTAACATCCCATGAAGAAGGTGACAAAAAATCTAGACAAACCATAAAATAAAATTATGGATCACCTTTAAAGAATACAAGATTATTTCTGAAAAACACTTAAAACCACTGGCAGGTATAAGTGTGCTTTCTAGAGATTTTTTGTGGCCCCGTTCCTACATCTCCAGTTAGACTACTAGTCTCAGCAGACAGAACAAGTTTCCTTCCAGCCCGGTCCAGGGTAAATGGCTGGAGAGAGGAGTGCAGACAGGATAGGCTCCGTGAAGCCACAGGTGGCACCTTCCCTATGAAGAAGAAGGAGCAACAGAGCTTCCTACTTCTCCTTTTCATGGCTTTAAAGCCACTGATTATTTATATTCTCAGCAATTAGAAAATGTTTGGGGCATGGAAACCAATCGCTGTTAAGAATGGGAAGAAATGTTCAAAATTGCCTTATATCCCAGTTTCAGATGAATTTGGCACTCAAAATTCAATATAAACACTTGTCCAAAATTTGTCTATATAATTTTCAGTGTGGGCTATCTTTTGGAGCAAAACTGGGACCTACAGCTGCCAGTTGCAAAGTTTTAACGGGCTAATGTCTATTATTTCGCACACTAACCATGATACTAATTTACTGCCCAGCTGGCTCACTTACATGTTAAATCAGCAGAGAGAAAACTCTTGATCAAAATGGTGAATGTTGGGGCTAAAAACCGCACCAGCCACATTTGGGCTGAGGGCAGACTCTGAGGTGCAAATGGCCCCTGCCCCTATAGTAAGCATTTTGCTAATTTCTCTTTTTGCAGGAGAGCTTTGGTTAAAAATACACACATTGACACAGCTTGTAATTTGGAAGCAAACCTACCAGCTACGAAGGAAGGAAAAATGCGTGACAACTGGGAGCCATTGGGAGCCATCACCTCCTGGGCACACCAGCCTCAAGTATCCCACACCATCAGGCAGCGGTGCCCAGGCAAGTGAGAAGGAAGCCATTGTGGGGCTGGATCACTTTGCAAAGAGCCTAAGGTGGAAGCTGAGGGGGAAGAACATTAGGATTTGGAGGACAGAAGGGGAGGTGGGAGGAAGTGTAGACACCTTCTTCTATTTTGAATCTGCTCTGGCCGAGACATCTGGCAGAAAAGGAGTAGAAAGCTTTCTTCCTTTTACCCCTTCTAAATCACTTGGACGCCCTCCCTTTCAGAACCCAGAAACCACATTATATCGAAAAATATACATTAAGGATAAAAACGGGTGTTTGCAAGTCATCCTAGCCTATCAATAGGCCTCTCCTAACCACAACTTCGTTGTGTCCACCCAGGAGCTAGGAGCTGTGAGGCCCAAACTAGGTACAGGATGTCAGCAGGATTCCTGGAAATCGATGAGACAGAACACCCTGACATGAAACGACCACCCTACACAAGATATTATTAAAGTGCCAAAGGATGATCACAGAACAAAGAAATAAAAATACTTCAAGAGCTTACAGAGCAAAGAGGATGCTGGGGACATGGAGGTCTGAGAGCCTTGGAATGTGGTGACTGAAGGTAACAAGTGGAACCTCGTGCTTAAGAGATGTGTAAGGAAGATACGACAGACCCTTGTCTGCAGGCGGGGTTTTCTGTTGGTTAGATTAACTAATTCCAACCAGCCAACTGACCAACGAACCTTAGGTTTGTTTATAAGTTGGAGACTACATGTATTTTCTTTTCACTAGGGATCATTTGGGGAGTCTCTGTGGTTTTACCATGGTAGGAGACATCAGCCTTAGGGAAGGCAGAAATGTTACTTGGAGTATTTTTTATAACAAGGTCTTAATTGTAGATATAATAAAGTTCCCAAGAAAAAGAAACTATACTGGTCTAGGTATATAGTAAGAAAGGGTTTACTGTATCCATTGGTCATTTAGGAGGGAGCAATGAGAGGGTTTGCCGCTGTGGGCTCATGCCCAAGCTGGGATTCCAGTCCCTTCACTTCTTACCTGCTTAAACAATTGAACCAAATTACTTATCTGAGCCTTGTAAACCTTAGCTTCTTCCCATCTACAGTGAGGTTGTGAACATGAAGTCAGATAATTCCCCCAAAACACCACACACCAAGGAGGTCACCCCTGAATCCTAGCTCCCCCCCTTCCTTTGTAAATAGCATGGACATATATGGTAAAAGACTGATAAGAATGTAAACCATCTGATATGTAAAGGTGCCTTAATCACTTTAATCCAGGGCTCTCTTTGAAGGTGGGGGGGAAAAAAACAACCAACCAAACTACCTATTATTTAGCCAGCAAAGAACTTCTGATCTGCCTCTCTGAATGCATGATTACGGGATGTCAAGTGTGAATTGGGAGTCTGGGGAGAAAAAAGGGCTCCCTGAATTGCACTGGCTATTTCTTTCCCTGTGGTGCCAGCATGGATGGAGAGATCCTGGAAAATCTGGCAATCCAGGCATCACTGTTGTTTCTAAGGAAAAGTCCAGATATGCTTCCCTCACTGGTTGTACTTATTCAAATGTCAACTTAAGAGACCACCCTCAGCTTTTATTATATGTGACTAAGTACAAAGGAACTCAGAATTTCAAGTGCAACTCAGTTTGGATCTGAAATTCATGCCTTGTGGTAGGATGTGAAGCTGAGTGTCTTTGAAAATATGGGCCGGAAAAAAACATCAAAAGATTGTGTTCATTTTTCTCCGAGGCCATGTGCCATAGGCTTCCCTAGCTTTGCCCAAACAATAAGGAAGTGCTCATTTTGATATTCAACAAATACTTACTGAGTGTCTATGACAAGCAAGGAATCATGCCGGAAACCACCAGCGATATAGAAGGATAGCAGTTACTTAGGCTTTAAGGAGCGCTTACAACTTAATTAGGGAAATAAGAACATACAGACATAACATTTCCCCAGGAGACCATATATGAGAAGCATATCCTCAGACAAGGGAGAAACTGCTCTCAGGTAGGCTGATCTGGGACATCTTCAAAGACAGAGAACCCAAGTAGAAGCATCAAAGGGGGCTTGAGCTGGGAAGAGAGTAACCTGAGTGGTACCATAGATATGACTCAAGGCAGGAAGGAATCAAAACAAATGACCTGTTTGAGTTGTGAGATGAAGGGACCGCGCTGATAAGTCAGCAAGGCTGAGAGCGGTCAGAGAGCGGAGGCCCTGCACACTCCAGAACTTGAACTTTACTCTAGAGAACTGGACTTTGGAGGAAGTCTTAGCAATCGCTAAATCCAGCAGTCATCAAACCTTCTTGGTTAAACAACAAAGCCCCTTATTTAATTGATATTTAATTGATGAAGCCAGCACACCACCAGGTAAAAGCAGAGTTGCCTGGAGTGTCGTGCATGTGAGGGGCAGGGAGTGGGAGGCGGGGCTCTTTTCCCCTGCAGCTCTGGAGACCTTTGCTGTACCTGAAAGATCCATGCAACACAGATTTAAAAACTCCTACGTTCCTAATCCTCATGGAAAATTACCAGAGGTTTTTGAGCAAGAGAGTTACTTAATCAAAGCATTATATTAGGAAGATAAATCTGACAAGATGGATTGTAGAGAAGCCAGGAAGTAGGGAGACACATTAAGAGATTATTGCAAAATTTCAGACCTAAATTAACACCGGTCCCAGGAAATGATGGAAGGTTTGACACTCGCATAACTGCAAAGCTAATTTATAGGCTGAGGATATCGGTATGGGCTCCTGGATCCTCCCTCTTTCTGGGAGGTAAAAGTCCTAATACAAGACCACAAGGTGCCTCTTTTCTTGAAGAGAGTGCTCAACTGTTTAAAAAGATGTGAATGTACATTTAACATCAAGTGAGAAATTATTAGCCCCCCTGAATAAATGTGTTTCCAAAGATGTTTGTTGCAGAACCGATTGATGGGAATCAGACACGCTGTTTGGAATTATACCCACCTACACATCTGGTGCCATCAGGAGACGGGTAAAAACCAGGTGGACATTTGCAAAAGTAACTGCTGACTGTGTTTGTGCATTCACCCCCTTCACAGATTCCAGGAATGGTGCTGCACTCATCAATATCTGAAACATAAAGAAGAGTTTAGCATCCACAGAACACAGCACAAGACTATTCACCATCACAAGGCTCAGACGTAATGCCGATCCACGCAATCTGCACAGAACAAAACCTGCCTATAAAGGAGTTCAAAAGGTGGGTGTTTCCTCTCTCAACTCAGGCTTACCCACGGAACTTACAAAGCTCAGGAGATTAGAGCAAAATAATAGAAATGTCCCCTGTAAAAAATAAAACTATGTACCGTTTTATCAAGTAATGCCAGCACGCTAGTATTCCAAATGTCATTTAGCTTAAGATGTGGTTTTCCCTGTTCTCTCCATGTTTTGCCTTGAGTTAGGTTCCCGTTATGTTTACTCAATATTCTGCATCATTTCCTGTGTTTCTTCTCAATCTGATTTTCCACAAGCAGATACTGAAATCCTATCGAGAAGAGCATGTGGTCTGAGTGGGACCAAGACTTGGCCATCATGGTGTCCTCAGAGGCACCCAAACGGCCATGATGATGGTTTTCTTTGGGTTCAGTGAGTGATTTGTGGGGGACACTGGGACGCTCCACCCAGATCCCTCTCAAGGGAGAGCTTATTGTCTTAGCATGAGGGACACTCTCATTAGATGACCTTCGGTTCACAGCTCCTTCTTGGACTGCTCCAGCCGCAGAGAGCCACCTCCCCTGGGGACGACACCCAGCTTGGGCGCCCATACCCAGTGACTGATCGTGGAGAGGAGTGAATGATCTGCTCATCTGTCCCAGCAGGGAAAGCTCTGAAAACCACTCCAATTCCTGAATAGCCTGGGATGTCAGTGAAGGCCACAGTCAGGGTTAGCCCTAAAGGCCTGAGGTCACTGGTTTCCTCCAAGGATGTAGTAAAATTTCCTTAGGACAAATCCAACCATTTCCTTCAGGGGGAGCTCTTCAAGAACCAGCTTCAGACATGCACAGTTGTCAATAGATGTGGCACCAGTGAGGGGAGAAAGGACATGGACAACCTCCTGCTTAGGCTATAAGTAAACACAGAGCACAGGGTATCTGCATGACTTTGACCCCAAGAGGAATGGACTTTCTACACTCACCTATGGACAGGCATTTTAACCCAAGCCCTCTGTGACTATTGCAATGGCCAGACTATACCACTGGCACTTGGAAAACCCTAAACTTAAAGAAACGAAGAATATTTCTTCTCCAGTTTAAGTACCACTCTTCACTTGTAAAACAAAATAGAGTTCTAAGTGGGCCAGATTCAAGGGTTTTCTGACTCAAGTTCACCCTGTTAGTCAAAAAGGCAGCAGTGACATTGTTTACATGCAGTTTAACCCTTTTAAAAGCAAAATCCTCATTCTTCTATGCTAGGCTAGAGGCTAAAGCAAACAATATTCCCCTGCTTATATTAGAGTCAATGCTAACATAAACAGCGTTGTCATTGTGAAGTTGTATAATGGTAAAGATGTATATTCTATTCCGACAGGTAGACATTTCACTGGAGTCAGCGAAAGGCTGAGAAACAGCCACAGATGGAGCCTAGGGTTCTAGAACCAGCATAAAATCAGAAGACACATTTTAAGACAATCAGTCCTCCTACATTTATCAGCCACACTCCTTAAAAACTAACAAGGGGCACCTGCATGGCTCAGTCAGTTAAATGTCAGACTCTTGACTTCAGCTCAGGTCATGATCTCAGGGTCCTAGGATTGAGCCCCTTGTTGGGCTCTGTGTTGCAGAGCCTTCTTGAAATTCTCTCTCTTAACCTCCACTCCTCCCCTAGCGCGCACACACCTTCTCTCTCTCAAACAACAACAACAACAAAACCCAGTACGTTCAGCCTAGAGGATTCAACAACCTCGTTTAAGGATAGAAGAGATGTATCGCTGTAACACAGAGGTCTTAAGAAGAACATACCTTCCTCAAAGTGTCCCTAAAGGTTGACGTTTGGGTCACTGAACTCTTACCAATGATCATATGAGTAAATAGTGTCTATTAAAAGAAATATTGTTCTACCTGTTAATATAAATGACTACTACCATCCTTATCAAGACCACTTACATCAATAACCAAAGAGGTTATTTAAGTGACAAAACATATTTTAAAAAGTTATTTAAAAAACAGAAAGAAGTGGCAGGACTGAGGAGACCTGTTCCACATGCTGGGTAGGTTAGATTTGGCTCTTTTACCGAGATGCTAGCAACAACAATCACGAGAACGGACAGGTATTGAGCTCCTGGCGTCGATTAAATGTTTCATGTATGTCAAGTCGTCTAATCCTCACAGTGTAAGTATGAGCACAGGACTGGTTTCTAGAATTCTGGTGCCCAGGCATAACTCTTGCTTCACACTGAAGCCTTCTGAAAACCAGCATGAGTAAAACTCGAAGTAAGAGCAAAAAGGCTCATTTACAAAGTGATGTTAGACCCCAGTCTCCAAGTGCAAGTGCCAGGCGCTGGGCAGTGGGGAAAAGGGCAGGGCTCCCACTTAGGTGCCTGCTCTCCCCCAAAGCTTAGGAAGTCAGGAAATACACTGTCACGTGCATCACCCTCAATTTCACCCAGATAAAGATAAAACTGGACTGGGTTAAATTATTCGATTTAAAGGAATCTCAGTGGTGCTGAATTCTCTATACTGCCCTCTCCTCAGTGACCAACCCCTTTTTCTTCTCGGGTCTAGAGCCCTTCTACTTTGCTAACCCCCTTGCTTCTCAGTCCCGTTGCTTCGACAATAGCAGTTCTGATTTCGTGACCAGGCTGGGGTGAAGTTCCTCCACAGTAAAAGGCCAGAATAAAGCACTGGAATTGAAACCACTTAAACTCTGAAATTCATTCATACCAATCTATTATTTTTTTCCAGGCACTTAGCACATTGCATTTATCTCTCCTCTTAATAGAATTTCAGGGATCCCATGTTGGAGAGAATTTGAGATCAGTGGATTTCTTAGCATTTCTGTAAATCAGTCTATACCATGCGCCAACCATAAAGTAAATCAGTTTGGGGGGCCTGGTGGGAAGTAGGGCTTGTCTGGGAAGAGCTGTTTCCCAGGATCCTTCTCCCTGGTTCCCTGGGGCGGGAGGGCGAGGCAGAGCTGCTGGAAAGGCAGAGTTGCTGGCCTCTTGCTGTGAGCCCAAGAAAGGACATGAATGGCAGGCCCTTTCTCTCCAGCTTTGCTGGCCCTGTTCATCTGTGAGACGAACACTGCTCTTCTAGACACATGAAATCCAGTGTAAAATATGTGACTAAAAAGCAAACAAGCTAATTCTTCAAGTCACATTTAAAAAGAACACCAGCCATGCTATGTTACAGTCATACCACAGATGTCGACTTGCATGGTTTCTTAGGCACCACCTGCTCTCTGATCACAGCTGGGAAAGAATGTGAGGATGGAGTCTGTACTGCAGACCTGCAAAGGAGCCCCAGAGATCCTCTCCTGTTCAAGCTCCTCATCTGAAAGTCGCAGTCACTCAGAGCTGGTGACTGACTTATCCAAGTTCACACAGAAGACCGGGGACATGACCAGGACTAGGACTGAGTCTACCTCATGCCTAGTGCTTTTATGTCTACACCACAGAGATTTTGTTCAGCAACACGTAGGGAGCTGGTGACCTTGAACGGTGGGAGTCAAGGGCTTACAACCAGCTGCACAGGCTGGAATTCCAGCTACACCAGTGGACTAAGTAGCCCTAGTAATTCTCCTTGGTGCCTGGGAGGATAAGAGCCCCTGAGAGCAAGTAGCCATCAGAAAATTTGTCATTCTTTTAGAAAGGAGAAGTCTCCAGGGCTTTGGCCATGCATTAGGGAGTGCACAGGCTTAAGAGCTACATTTTTAAAAAGTCTTTCACATAATGCAGTGCTATTATAATTGCTGAAGGCTGGGCTGGCGATAATCTAAATCCCAAAATATTAGCGGTTAATTAGGAATCCAAGGGACTTCTTCCAGAAATAAAACTTAATCCTTTAATTACACTTTTTATTTCTTAATTTCCTCCCACAGTAACCTATGCAAATATGGCCTTGGTTTCCAAAAAGAAAAGGCTCATGTGTTCTTTCATGTGCACACTCGAGAGTCATTGGAAAAATCAACAGTGAAGGTGGGCATGAACTCTGCTTCCCTTTTTCTCAAATCACAGCTATAAATCTCCATCTGTTCTTCTTAAATTTACAAAAATGTAATAATTGTTATTTAACAACTTTAGCTTGTTAACTTACATTTCAAATGAATCTAAATTGCATGCATTAATATAAAACTTGGTCTATGACTTTTTTAAGTTTCAGGGAAGGGGATATTTTAAGGGAGAATTCTGCAAAAGGAAGATCTCACAAAAACTGCTCTTACCATCACTGAGGGAAAGAAGGTTAATATCTTGTAACTTTGCTAAAGCCAATTTTTGATTGAATTGGTTTTTTAAATAAATTACTGTGGGCTTCCAGGTACCCAGTCCCTTCCTTTCCAAGAGGACGATGAATTTCAAAAAGCCACTCAGAGTAATGGCAAAAGTGCCAGAACGATTTTCACAAGGGCACAGAATCCCACTGTGGCCTGACCATCTTCCCAGGGCACACAGATGTTCTCTTCATCCTTTCAGTGGTGTGGGCTAGATTTTCTGGTGTTCCTTCAATTGATCATCCTATCAATCATCCTATGCCCAGAGTCACGACATTCCCATAATGAGGCATGGAGCTGGAGAAAAGCAAGGGAGAGCTGAAGGAGGGGACTCAGCTCACCAGACATTCTTGGAGGACTTTCTGATTACTCTCCTACCCCAGTAAGACTGGGCAACAATGCCCAAACCAGCTTCCAGGCCAGAGTACATGTAGTACTAACAGGACATTCTCTTCCAGTATCAATTTTGCATAAAAAAATAAAAAGAGAGGGGGAAAAAAACCTATCATCTGAATTTAATGTAACCGTAGATGGCTAAGGGAAAAAAAAGGTCTAGCCAAAAGTATGCTGTTTTTATCTTGATACTGATTTCAATATGTAGCTGGAAAAAAAAATATTTGTGAAAAAAGATTAAGTAATTTTCAGACTGATTTTTTTTTGTCCATTGGACACACCACCATAATGGGCTTCTTAGCATCAACAGAAGGATTTTGAATGAGTTTTCTTTCAGTCTGAGTATTAAATCTGTGCATCTTTTGTCTTGTTCACAACTGTGCAAGGTGACCGATTGTGACCAATGTTAACTGACAGGTCTGAGGGAAAGGCAAGGGACACTGGAAAACAATTTTGCTCTAAGCTGGAAGCTATGGAATTCCAGAAAACAATGAAGACTGGAAAAATCATACGGACCATACTGCCCTAAAGCTTAAAGCTGACTCCATCTAAGCTGCATCTATCAAGCTGTGAAAGCCTGAAAATAGATACATGACCCACTGCTGATATGGATTTTGCACGCTGTTATAAACCCAACAGCTTCTTAATGGCATAAAGAGATACATATAATGGTACCTGAAAATCTATACTATCATATTTTTAAAATTTCAAAATATTAGGAAATATAATTATTAAATGTTAATATTAGAGGTTATGGCTTACAGCTAGGAGAGAGGACGGTACAACAAGTACCAGAGTGGGAATCCAAAGAAGGGAATTTTAGCACTATCTAAATGACTTCAAACATTTAGTTTGAAAGTGTGCAACTGGATATGTTCTTTATCCCATTCAGTATTAACATTCTCTGCTTCTGACCTAGATCTACAATATAACTTCTAGAATACAGTGGGCTGTAAGAGTCAACTTTATTGTTCTTTGAAACTTAAAATGTTTTTAAGAGGTCCCACTTCCTTAGAACTGGAGTATTTTTTTCACAGCTACCTTAACCAGGTATAGCATGTTCAAGCACATATCATTCTAAATTCTATGATGATTAATAACTTCAAAACAATTCGCACCCATAAAGATAATTCCAGCAGGGTCCAGTGGATTAAGCTGCTGCCTTCGGCTCAGGTCATGATCTCAGGGTCCTGGGATCGAGCCCCGCATCGGGCTCTCTGCTCCGTGGGGAGCCTGCTTCCTCCTCTCTCTCTGCCTGCCTCTCTGCCTACTTGTGATCTCTCTCTGTCAAATAAATAAATAAAATCTTAAAAAAAAAAAAAAATTCTGATTATGCAGTTTCAGGGCAAGTAGATATTAAACTTCTGTGTAATTTATGAACCGCACCTGAAATCAGATGCTGTCTTTCCCCCATATGATATACTGTGGTTATTCACAAAGAAGACTAAGGACACAGACCCAATCCCAGACAAGTGACTTAGAATGAACTAGTCCTCATTGCTGGGGTTTAGGAGTTGATACAACGGCAGTGCATATGAATCTAAATGAAACTTTGTATCCCTCCAAGTAGAGCTGAAAAGGAAGTTTGCTCTGAGTTGAGGAAGTTTGTAACATAACTTGTTACATTACTGCCAGACATTGCATGTGCACTCATCAAAGAAAAGGGAGTTTGATGCTGCCTACTTATTTCCCTCTTATGGAAAAAGCATTTGTTATGGCCTTGGATGCCAGGCTCTTTTTGGCAAGTAGCAATAGTGGTGAATATGAACACATTCTCTCCACACAATTTTCAGGAGCTCAATCTGTAAACTAAATGCAAATATACAAATTTACCTCCAGTTATTTTTCTGTTTGATTAACATTAAAAGGCTTCCATTTGATAGGCAGAAAAGAAAATACCAAATTTGTACCAGGAGCATAAACGTAAGAGTTAATCTCTCAAAAAAAAAAAAAAAAATTAAACATACATTTTAACTAGAGAAACATCAAAAGATATGTCTTTTTGAATGATATTTAATGATTAAATTTAAATTCATGTCTCTAGAACTATGCAAAAACATGTGTCTTGAACATTTTAACCCAAATATTGGTTCAAAAATATTTCATGTTTTAATATTTAATTTGATTCAGCTGGATCTCTTATTTTGGGTCTATAAAAGTGGAAAAAGCTGCAGGGTTTTTCTGGTTCAATAGCACAAAGGCATATTATTTCTGGTAAGAATATGATATTTACACATTCACAGGAATGACAAAGACAGAAGGATTTTGGAACAATTTGCAATAAAGCTTGTCATTGATTTGGGTTTTGCCTGCCCCTCCACCCCTTAACTGCAAAGCATGATATTTCTTACCTTCACATTTTTGTGATGCTTCATTAAATTTGTGTCCAGCAGGACATTTGCACTCAAAAGACCCAACAGTATTAATGCAATTTCCTCCTTGACAGAGCCCAGGGATGGCCTGGCATTCATCCACATCTGTAAGATTTCAGGAGACAGAGAGAGAAGAGGGAGAGATTCATATAAGTCACTGCAGAAGAAATGTGATAGTTTGTCTATAATTATATTACCATATTTATGTCAGTGAGTTATTTGTTCATCACAATATTTGCAATATGATGTGAGAAACTTTCTTACAACTACCTGTAAAATCAATTATTTGAGCAGCATCACTTGGTCAATAATGTTTTATAAGAAGTCACAAATATTGTTACTCTTCCCACCTTCTGTCTTCCCTACGTAGGGGGGAATATTTATACTGATTTTTATGGATTTTATTATGCATGATGCAAATTACAGGGATACAATGATTAAAAGGCTGCCGGTAATAACTAGAGTTATTCAAGAAATCCTCAGAATCATAATGCAACACATTTCTATAGTAAAACTGTCTAAGACTTATATTGAATGATTCAGTTAAAACAGAATTTACTTAAGATCACTTGGATTACACGACACAGTGAATGTTTTAATGCAAATGAAATGGGAGATATTTACCTTCCATTCTGTATTATTGCCTTGTGCAGTAAAACTTAAACAACCCAGGAAATCGGACTGAGAAGTGAGAGACACCCCAGATGAATGTGTAGTCGCACTGCAGACTCACCTTGCTGGCACAGCAGCCACCAGAGGGAACCTTTTTAAAGGTAAGTCAGTGTGTCCTTCCCAGCTCAAAACTCAAGCCCATATCTTAGAAGATTCTACCTGCTCCCTCTACTTTCTGACCTCATCTTCTGGCCTCCTCTCTCTCTCACTCCTCTCCCTCCACACCGGCTTCCTTGCCAGTCCTTAATGATACCGAGGATGAACTTGCCTGGAGCTTTATAGGAGTGGCCCCCCTACCTGAATTATTCTCTCTCCATAAAGCTGCATAAAGGTTCATGTTGTCCTGTGCATCAGGTCCCTGTTCCACTCTGGCTGTGGATCCTTCCCCCACCAATCTAACAGCAATAGCCATCATTCATCACGCTTCTTTGCTTATTTTTTTCCATAGGACGCATCATCAGCCAACCTGATAAATACTCATTTGCTTTGTTTTGTTTCACAAATCCTTTGTCTTTAATGCAAATTTCAGAGAGCAGGTTCTTTGTTTTGTTCACAGCTGTATCCTTGGCACCTAATAATTGTGGTCCCACATGTAAGCCCAAATATGAACCCCCGAGGAACAAAAGCAATCATTCCAGGCTCATTATGTTCAGTTAGAAAGATTGTAAAAAATACATCATGTACATTCTTTCCATCTCTTCATATATAACACACAAAGGTCTAGTTTAATAAAGGAACCCCCAGGGTAGCAGTCTAACATTTCTTTCCCTCACTTTGCATATTCTTTAAGAAATCTGGAAACCTAGGGGCGCCTGGGTGGCTCAGTGGGTTAAAGCCTCTGCTTTCGGCTCAGGTCATGATCCCGGGGTCCTGGGATCCAGCCCCGCATCAGGCTCTCTGTTCAGCAGGGAGCCTGCCTCCCTTCCTCTCTCTCTGCCTGCCTCTCTGCCTACCTGTGATCTCTGTCTGTCAAATAAATAAATAAAATCTTAAAAAAAAAAATTAAAAAAAAAAGAAATCTGGAAACTTAGTGTACTCGCTTGTTTTACTCCTCATTGTATGAGCAAGAGAACGATCACCAATTTTAAGATCTCTAATAACCTGTGTTCTTGATAAAAGTTGACATGAAGGAAAGGATACTAAAGGAGCAACAATTTATTTTGCTAGAAAAGTGTCACTGTTTTAAATGGACTGTTCCAGCCCACAAATGAACCACTACATGTGGAGTATAATTAGATTATATTTTATAGCTGATCTCAATTTTGTCTTAGACCAGAAGTTTCCATTCTCTTGATACACTGAATAAGTTATTAAAATGTTATTTGAAATTGATGGTACATATAAGCAAAACTTGATAGTCTTGTTGGTCATAATTTTTGGCCAAGAGGAAAGATGTATGAGGGCTCTTCTCTGCTGGCCATACCTTCCAAGACTGAAGACAGAATAAGCTCTTTTATGAACCCATTTGCCCACAGCCCCCTCACATTTGGCTCAAGGTCTGAAAACAACAGCAAAGGGACAGAGCTCCCAAGCCAATAGCAGAATCATTCAGAAAAAAACACAACCAAACGTGACGAATTTCATTCTCAAATTGGCAGTATGACTGCCATTTTGATTTCATGCATTTCACAAAGTTCCTGATAGAAATATTGCCCCCCACCCCCGACGTCTAATAGCAGAGTCAGGAAGGGACAGAAAGAAAATCCTGGACACATCGAGGTCATAGGAAAGGCATAGTAAAGCCACAGAGCAGTCGCTCTTCCCTCTCCCTCTTCATTCTCTTTGCCCCAATTCCCTTAGTGCGTCAACCTCTGACAAAGACTCATGGACACCACTTCTGGCTTTCTGGTCTAAGTCAGTGCATTCATGGGTAGTAGCTGGCTTTAGGACGCCAAGACCAGGAGTTTCTTCAAAACTCATTGGGACTTTCTAAGGATGAGGAAAAATAAAGAAGGTGCCCGAGAAAGGGGGAATGAAATTTACTTTTTATTTTCTAAAATCACACACTAGACCCGTCTGTAATTCCTTCATTTCGAAGTGACTTCTTGCTGCTCCTGACATGCAGAAGGACAAGTTGAAGGGCACATAAAGGAGCTGTATGCTATATTATACATCGTAGTTGGGAGCCAGGACCAACAGTGTTTATCACAAGTGGAATTTGTGGAAGTATAATTTAATGGAGACCCACAGACCTGTAGGATTAAACCCAAATTCTGTTTTACTGCCTATTAGCCTAGAATCAACATATAGAATAAAACCAAACTAGGATGTGTCTGCCTCAGAAAAGCGTACCCTGAATTTTCTGAAAATATTGCAACTTGCTTAAAAAAAGCCCTGAAGATGTCTAAAGGAAACAGATACAGCCTGGGAGTTTTCAATCCCATCAGTTTAGTGCTGAACTGCCTCCGTTCACTTCCTCCTGTTTCCTGCCAGACATCCAGACAATAAAAGAATTTGTACAGCTGGAAGAACAGGAATGAAAGCCAAAAACAGAGTAAGGGCTTCTATGGGAGGCAGGAGAAGAAGCGAACAGGCGACATCTGGGGATATTTAAAACTGTGAAACAAATCTTAATTTATTTCTGACTTGTAAAAAAAAAAAAAAAAGCATAATGTAGCATGTAGAATGGAGAGAGGAACAATTTTCTTGAGGTCAACTAAGTACAACCCACGAGACAGACGAACTCCAACAATATCAAATGAAGGGAAAAAATTGAGAAAAACAAACTACCTTGTTCACAGATTTTGCTTGGTGTTTACACACAGCATTGCTGCAAACAGAATCATACCAGCCCCTAGAAACACCTCTGGGGTCAGAGGGGGAACTGCTGGCAACGAAAACTCCAGAGAGACCAGCTGCTCCCTCTTGAGCCACGCTCCTCATGCCTGAGTTGGATATCATGCCGTCAGCGAAATCGTGAAGTTATGTCTCTGACACCGCTTTTCCATTCTCTCCAACTTCACTGGAGAATGGCTCTCCAGAACAAATAAGATGAATCCATGAATAACTCCATCGGCCAGAGGCTTACCTTGACAGGCTCCCGTACGGATATTTGGAATGAAGCCTCGGCGGCAGGGGTGGGGCTGGGCGGGGCACATCTCACAGGGGTGGCCCCAGGCTCGGCCCACCGTGGCACAGCAGAGTGTCTTGGTGCAGACAATCCCACTGAGCTGTCCCTGGCACATCTGGTTGCTGACCACAGTAAAACATGGGCCTGTCCTGTAATCTGAAAATAAAGAAGAATTCCATGAAGGTCCAGAAAAGCAGGAACCATCACGCAGAGGAACAGCTGTGCCCCATCCCGCGTGACTCTAAACTGGGAAAGTCTTCAGGGATGGAACCACACATCAATGACTCTGTGTGAAGCCTTGGGCAGACCATTCTATCACTCACCTTCCATGTTCCTCACCTAGGACACAGGGATAAAAACACCAATTCCTACCCACAGTGAAGACACCATTGTAAGATCAAATGAGCGAATGGAAAACACTTTACAACAGTGGGGGTCCTATACGTACACAGCATTATATTAATATACATTCATTCACTCAAAAATATGTGTCAATGTCTACTCTGAATCGGGTCCTGTGCTTGATGTAGATATTTAAATGATTAAAACAGACAAAATTCTTGTTCTCATGGAGCTTACAGTCTATTATTATTCATGCTAGAGAAAGTGAAAAATTTCAGTTTGCAATGAGGCCAGTCATGGCACCTTCTTCCTGGGAGTTCCTAGAACAAAAGAAATGGGTTACTCATTTCTTTTGGATTGGGCCCATCCTATCTCAAATACAAAAAATAAAAAAGCAAGCAAATAAGCAAGCATTTAAAAATATTTACCCATGTGAAGACATTAGGTATTTAAGGTAAAGAGTAAGGACATTGGTCCAAAATCATTGTAACCCTTGGGCAAAAGTCCATCTTCAAGCGGACAGGGATAACTGAAGGCCACAGGAGAATTTCCAAGTATTCTCACTGGTTTAAAAAAAAAAAAATCTGCCTCAGTTTTTGTTCTATTCTGTTTTGTTTTGCTAAAAGGAGAAAGTCAATCTGGATTCAACAGCCAAAAAACAAGGAAGATGAACACGTAGTGAGCAGAGAAGACCAAAGTCAGGTGGTCCTCAGTCTCTCTCTGAGAGAAATCGAGACCATAATATCTCTTTCTGTTCTACAGTGACCTTGATAGATAAGGGAAGCTGAGTTGTGACAAGACCCATGAGTGTCTATCCACTACCCAAAACTGCATGCTTCCCCATGTCATTTTGAGAATTGACAATTTTGTCAATTTTGAGAATGACATGGGGAAGCATGCAGTTTTGGGTAGTGGGATCCAGCAGAAAATAAATAACTCCAGTAAGTTCCTTTCACCACTGAATTCTACAGCTTATGAAAGTCAACATGTGTGCTGATGAAACCTCTGGGTTAGGTTTTGACTTTTCTTATTTCTTTCTCTAGGGAGGGAGGCACACCTCTGTTTGGTGTATTCTCTCTTGCTTTCTCTGCTGCAGTTATGACCCAGCAGGTCCCTCTCACTAAATGTTCTTCCTCACTCTCCCTTTTTTCTTGCTGGAATGAGCCACCTGTGCTCAATGGCACTGCCTTAATGCCCATGCTGCCCTAATGTCCATGTGGAAAGATGAGCTTTCTGAGCACTTCCTAAAACAAAACATCACCCAGTCAAGTTCAGCAAGAGGAGGAGGCCCAAATTATGGTAGCACTTGAGAGACGGACAGCGTGCCCAAAATGTCAAGTCCCCATTTCCACATCTCCCTTTCCATGCAAGTGCTTGCCAAAGCATGCTGTGTGTATTGCTGATGGGATGCAAGATGGCTTTAGATGGTCAGGTTTTAATAGTCACTTGCCAATTCTAATTTGTATTATTAAAAATCATAACCATAACGGACTCGCATTTCACAAATACATTTGCTATGATGAGGATGAATAAAAAAAGTTTAACTCAATTTGAAGAAAATACTAAGTAAACACAGGTACAGGATATGCAAACAGGTCAAAAAATTGTTTAGCTTGTACGTAAACACCACCAGTGTCCAAAAAACTAACCTTATACCTTTCTTTGCCTTGAGTTTCTAATGTTCTGGCCCCACCCACCTTTCTAGTCTCATCTTGTTGCTTTCTCAGTTTATTGTCTTTTTACTTTGTTCGTGCAGTTATTTTATCCTACTGATTATTTTTCAGTTTTATATAGCCAAATTCTAGGTATATTCTATTTAATATGTTTTAAAATATGTCAGATCTATTTAAAATCTATTTTTTTACATAGCATTGAATTCAAGCAAGAATACAAAAATTAGGGGTGCCTGGGTGGCTCAATGGGTTAAGCCTCTGCCTTCCGCTCAGGTCATGATCCCAGGGTCCTGGGATGGAGCCCCGCATCGGGCTCTCTGCTCAGCAGGGAGCCTACTTCCCCCTCTGTCTCTGCCTGACTCTCTGCCTACTTGTGATCTCTGTCTGTCAAATAAATAAATAAAATCCTTTAAAAAAATACAAAAATTAAATGCTGTTGAATAGATCCCCACCCTCATTTCATTCTGTCAATAAAGAAAAATGACAACACCATGACAGTTTGCAGCAAAACTTCTCTTAAAGGCAATAAATACATGGGCAAAGTCAAATGCTGTAATCCTTCATTATTTGGCTCAATTCTTCCAAATACTACCTAGAGGCATTTAAAAAATCCTTATCTAACATACGACATTTCTTTATGACTTTATTACATAGTTTTGTGATTCAAAAATAATTATTTCAGACAATTAGGAAAAGGTATCAACATAAATAAGAAAATTAAAATCACATGTAACTCCACCTAAAGAAATCTTTCATACATATTGGTTATATTATCTTAACCTAATTTTACGTGTGTTTTTTTCTTTATCACAAACTAGGAACTATATTAAATCTGTAATTTTGAATCTTAACAGTGCCCAAAGCATTTTCCCATGTAACCACTATTCCAAAATATGATTTTAATTGCTGCATTAATGGGTGTACTTGATGGATAATTTTCTATCAAGTTATAACATAATTTATTCAATAATTTTCTTACTGTGTGTCATTTAAATTGTTTCCAATTCTTCATTATTACACACAGCATTCACCATACATTACTGATGAACTCCTTGAGGATGAAAAATAGTCTCATGAAACAGCCACCAAGATTTTTATAACTACATATGCATATTATATTTCTCAGGCTAAAAAGATCATAGCAGCATAATCTTTTATTTAAAAAATAAATAAAACCTTCTGTGTTAGGTTACAAGGAAAGAAATATAAGTTTGTTTCTTGTCTTAATTTATGGAGTTAAGTGCAAGTTCTTGAATCAAACAGGCTCATGGTGGCATGCCATTTTCAGTCTTTAAAAAACATAATGGAACATGAATTTGAATTTACAGTCCTCTCTTCAACACTGTTTGGATTTGGTTTTGCTGCTCATTTGTCAAGACAGCCTACCAGAAAGATTCATATATGAGGATCGCAGAGACTTAGGGTAGGTGTAAACACGTTTTGAGACTGACACCAGCAAAATCAAGGCACGCTACAAAATACTAAGACAATCTGATTCAGTCCTATCTGACACGGCCTCATGATTTCAGACATGAATTCCTCATTGGGAGACCCTCATAAAAAGAAAATAACCCTCAGACTTTTCCAGGGTAAATGACTTTTTACTCTTATTTCAATATGAAATGCATGGAATAGAAATGGAAACTATTGGAGTGCCTGGGTGACTCAGTCATTATGCCTTTGCCTCAGGTCATGATCCCAGGGTCCTGGGATGGAGCCCCACATCAGGTTCCCTGCTCAGCAGGAAGTCTGCTTCTCCCTCTCCCTCTTCCCCTGCTGTGTTCCCTCTCTTGCTGTGTCTCTCCCTGTCAAATAAATAAATAAAATCTTAAAAGAAAAAAAAGAAAGAAAGAAATAGCAACAGTTAATTCTGACAATTTTCATTAGGCATCTCTAGAGTGCATAGGGACCCACCTTTATTAAATATACTGGATATTTGGCAAATAGTTGGAGTATGTATAACAGAATCTAGACTTAACACATTTCTAAATAATGCTATGGACAGAAAACCAAACCATTTGACAGTGCAGATTAGTAAGTGGACATAAAATGTATCTTTTAGGGCCACATTTTCAATAAAAATTGCTGAGTGCAGAGAGAGAGGCATAGTCTGGATGAAACAGAATTGGATCTAAAAACCTCTTGGAAGGTAAATGCTCTATTAACGTGGTTTTCAAATGTCATTCTGATTTGGCAGCATGTGCTTTTTGTCCTGTGCTTCATTTAGATTGCCAAAGTTATGCTGTTTTTTGTCCAATACTTTAACCACAGGAAAAAAAAAAACCTGCCCACACTCCCAATTCCTTACTAATAATCCAATTATTTACAATTATTCCCATAGCACTTACGTGATACTAGGCTAAATTTATATACTTTTTTTTTTTTTTTTTTTTTTTTTTTTTTTTTCAGATAGTCCCAGCACAAGACAGGGAATGTGCCTAATCCAATGCTTGGGTAATGTCTGACTCATTCCTTCAACGTAAATCATTAATCCTAATGCAACAAAATATAGTATTAAAAATACTTTCTGTTTGCAAATTGTTCCACACTCACTTCCTCATAAGATCTCCATGAACTAGGGCAACGGGCCAAGCCTTTCCCAAATTAAAATGCAATTTTAATTGTTTTTAACTGGCTTACTTTAGTGTGGCTTGTTCATGGGAAATTCTGCATCTATGTGTTCCCATTCTGAGTGGTTGAGGCTCCAGGGCTCTTTCACTGTCCTCATAGATTTAGCCTCAAGACTTAGGATCTGACCAACGTGTATGTGTGGCTTCGGATCCTCGGCCCTTTCCCAGAGCTGCAGCTGAGAATGCTGGGACCCACAGTGTTACCTCACTTTCATTTGTAATCAGACTTCACCCTGAAGCAAAGGCATCATGCACAGAGAAAGAATATTCTGTGGTACAACAAATTCTTGTCACTCCTGCCCAGTCACTAAACCACAAACTACCGGGAAGGCACAAGGATATAATTTGGGGCAGTAGGCTCCAATTATTTTAAATCCTTCTTTTCATAAAAATTACAAACAAAAGAAAGAGATATCAATTTATCCATGACAGGGTCACAGCGTGCTTCTTCCCTTCAGGTAGGTTGGCCTGGGATGCATTAGACTCCTAACATGTGGAACGTCAATACAATCCTGAGGAAAGAGTTCAAGAACTTTCAGTCTGAGGAAAATTAAGGCAAAGAAGTTCCATGATCATAATTAGTCTCATAACTGATGCCATTTCTTCTTTCTCCAATTATTCTTAACCCTAGGACATAACCAAATCACCTGGGGAAGTTTGGCAAAATGCTAACGTCTGGGCCTCACCCCAGTCTTACGAAAGCCCCTCCCCCTCCCTCACTCTCATCCCCTAGAATCCAATTTAGTAGATGTGGCATGGGGCCTGGGTGTCTGCCTTTTGCAAAAGCCCCCCAAAATGATTTTGCCCTCTAGAGATCTAAGTTCAATCTCTCTCTCTCAACTTTTATTGAGAAGTGCTTATGTTCCGTTATTAATTGGAGGTGTCTGCAAGATAGCTGACTGCTTACCTGAAGGTCTAACCTTAGAAATGTGAAAAGCCCATGAGCTGGGATCGCTGCTACTCAATATAGTCCAATCCCATTGTGCTCATTTCCATAGTGTTGACTGATTATGAGGCACTTCACTATGTCTTTTATTAATTATACCAACCACAAGCTCACTAAAACAAACAACAGATCAAAATTTAAGGACGCTAACCACCCACAGCTCCACTGTTCTAACAGTCAACTGGTCTCATGTTTCTAAGCTCTTCCCCTCCCAGTGTTACAAAGCACATCTAAATACATGACATCACTCCACTACCAGGAACTCCCACTTCCAACTGCCCTGCCCAGTGCCAGACATGGTACCTGAGTGAAATGCCAGGGGGATTCTCCACCCAGGTTCCAAAGACATTGATCAAAGCTAGCATCAGTAACACCAAAAGTTAAACTTTTAATTTCCTCAAGAATTGCACTATTATAGATCACTTTAAAATACCTCCATGACTCCTGATTTCATTAAATAGAAAGTACTAAACATCATCTATGAAGTTTATGCCAAAAATAGTCAAACCTCTATCAAAGGAGTTTTCCAGACCCAACCTGTAGCAGAGACGACATATGGGGTAGAAGAACAAGACAAATGACACCAGAAGGCAACACTCAGAAAACCTAGAATGTGTGATTTTCAAAGGCAACTGTCCTGAACTTTTCCAAAAATAAATGACCCCCCTCTTAAAAAAAACGATGGTAAATGGATTATTTATATTAAAAAGTCATAATAACTGAACCTTAATTGGATTGTTTCAAAAAGAGATAACTGGGGCAATTTTATATGGGCTACATATTATATAATACTGTGGAACTGTTCTTTTAGATATAGTCATGGTATTTTGGTTTTCTATGAAGTAAAGTGTGATGTATGCAACTTAATTTTCAAGTGATTCAGCAAAACAGACAACAAATATATGTAAGTATATACCTAGATGTTATAAATATATATATAATTACACTTATATATTATATGCTAATATTTAATACATATTATATAATATTAATATATATTTATATATACACACATAAACAAATAAGCACATAGAGAATATTATATGTATAAAAGTGGAAAATGTTAAATATTTAATGCAGGTAGAAGGTATATGGGTATACTTTATATTATTATTTCAACTATAACATAAGTTTGTGTAATGTAAGTGTTTAATAATAAAAATTCTGAGGGCGTAAGAATACTTTCCTGGGCTACTTGTCCTATGCAATATTGTCTCTTTCATTTCATCCAAGCTATATATTTTTTTTAAATGACACAATAAATTTCAAATATACTTTCTAATCTATACATTTTTATAAAATACTACATGCAAGGGGCACCTGGGTGGCTCAGTGGATTAAGCCGCTGCCTTCAGCTCAGGTCATGATCTCAGGGTCCTGGGATCGAGCCCCGCATTGGGCTCTCTGCTCAGAGGGGAGCCTGCTTCCCCCTCTCTCTCTGCCTGCCTCTCTGCCTACTTGTGATCTCTCTCTCTGTCAAATAAATAAATAAAATCTTAAAAAAAAATACTACACGCAAGATATTAGTGTGAATATGGTCTCCACAATGTTATTTAAAAAATATGAGCTTTTGGCAAAATTTACTAAGTTACATTGTGCAAAATGTTTATCTTTTAGTAACTGTATCTGAGATGGAGCTTCACTGTTAACGAATTTTTAAAAATTTAGAAATAGAGCAGAAGAATAAGCACAAAACTCTTTTCTTAACATTTGCTGACTTTTAACTTCTCTAATTCATAAAAGTATTAATCATTATAAATTTTAATATAAATATCATTCAAAACTATAGAAACAATGTGATGTACACCTTTTAATTCTAACATTCAGACTAAGTAGTTGACCAAATCCAGACCATAGTTCTGGAACCTGATTATGTGCAGCAGCAACTCAACCACAAAAGACTGTTACTACATTTTATTCTGTTCCATGATGAAGAAAACAGTAAGCAATCTTGTTCAGAGAAGAGAATATCTCATGTCTGAATAATTATTGACCTGACACCATTTATCCCCTCACTGTACATCCTTGTCTTGAAACAGTCTTGACTGATTCTCACTTTCCCCCAATGTTATCACCAAACCACCTTTACTAGGGAAAAAAAAAAGAGAGAGAGAGAGAGAGAGAGAGAGAGAGAGTGGTGGGGTGGATAGAACTCAAATTCTGGGTTGGGTGATATATTTACCATAAAGATAATAAAATCATAGAGTGTCTTCATTTTCTGTGGTCTGCAAATTGCACATTCAAGAACCAGCTGGCTCTGATTTATGCGCTTTGCAAACGGCTGGCATGGACACCGTGTAAAACCAAACTGCAGTTTCACCACAGAGAATCAGCTATTGAACAGCAAGACAAAAACAATGGTATTATATAACCATATGATTTATTTGTTCTTTTATATTTTCTTCAAAGCCACCAAGCATAAAACATTCCCTACATTCCAAAAGCAATATTAATAACATAAGAGTAAAGGGCCCTGTGATCAATGATATTAAATATAACTTTCCAGGGCTGACATATTCTTAGATCAACTTGTGTATCTTAAAAGTGCCTTGTAATATTGCTTAATTTCCAAATACAAAATCTATCTGAGGGGAATTCAGTTTCTGAAGGATTCTAATGGAAAGTTTATTGTTAAAATTGGAAATCATAATTATAAATGAGATTTTCACATTTAGAGAATAAAGGCCTATGCATGTAAAGGGGCAATAAAAATTAACTGATTGGTGTTATTCCAATGTAGGTTCCACCAATATGAGATAGTTAGAAGGGGCAAATTCACTGAGACAAAGTAGAATGGCAGTTTCCAGGGGCTGAGGGGGGAGTGGGGAGTTATTGTTTAGTGGGTATAGTTTTAGTTCAAGAAGGTGAAAAAGTTCTGGAGACATGATGGTGGTGGTTGCACACTATGTCAGTGCACTTAGTGCCACTGAACCACACATCTAAATATGGATAAAATGGCAAATTATGTGTTAGGTATATTTTACCACAACTAAAATATCCCACTACATAAAATAAAATCAGACATTCTGACTTGCATGATCAAGTTCAATGGATAAGCATTACCGTTGTAAAATGTAATCAAGAATTTCTTCATTCAACAAATATTTACCCAGCTACTGTGCTGTATCAGCGAGCAGCGTGAGAAAGTCCCTGACCACATGGAATTTACCATCTGGCAGGGGAAGTAGTCAGCAGATAGGTGAATACATTTAAAATCATTTTAGATTTGAGGCTGTGATTTCGTCTACAAATGAAGTAAGCATGCTGCCATGATAGAGAATAATTGGGGATACCCACCGTGGAAGACTTCTTGGAGAAGAAGGTTATCTATACGAAGGCCTAAAGGATGAGAGCAAGTCAGCTGTGCAAAGTGAGAGTAAGTGCTTCTGAGGTTTAAGACACAACAAGAACAGTGGCTCCGAGCTCGGAGGGGACCCGGGTTCTCCAGTAATGAGAGAAGGCCACTGTGACCAGAGCTCAAAGAGCAAAGGGAGAGAGGTCCGCCACGGGGCTGGAACATTGGGCAGGGACTGGATTACACAGCACATTCCAGGCCATGGTAAAGAATTTGGATTCGGCCTGAAGCTCAGCAGGAAGCCCCTGAAAACACACGTGTTATTTTTAAAGCGTACTGCATAGAGGGGTCAAGAGTGGAAATGGGAAGCTTGCAAGGAGGCTATTGAAGGATCTGAGGAAAGATGGCGGTAGCTAGACAAAGGTGGTGACACAGAAGTGGAGAGCTGCCAGCAGGTGGGGGGTACCTTTGGGGGTGTCTGTGAGGGCTGAGAACCAACAGTGCCTAAAGATGGTTTGCATGTAAAGGGTGAGGGAAACTGCAAAGACAAGGATGACTTCAGGTTTCTGGTTCCAGAAGCTGGATATGTGGCCAGCCACTCACCAAAATTGGGAATCTGAGAAAAGATTAGACTAGAACTACGCAGCAACTTCTTCCTAGAAATATCACCAAAGGCAAGGGAAACAAGGGCAAAAATTAACAATTGGGACTTCATCAAGATACAAAGCTTTTACTCAACAAAGGAAAGAGTCAACAAAACCAAAAGACAACCCACAGAATGAGAGAAGATATTTGCAAACGACATATCAGATAAAGGGCTAGTATCCAGAATCTAAAAAGAACTTACCAAACTCAATACCCAAAGAACAAATAATCCAATCAAGAAATGGGCAGAAGACATGAACAGACATTTTGGCAAAGAAGACATCCAAATGGCCAACAGACACATGAAAAAGTGCTCCACATCACTAGGCAGCAGGGAAAAATAAATCAAAAGCACAGTTAGATACCACCTCACACCAGTCAGAATGGCTAAAATTAACCAGTCAGGAAACAACAGATGTTGGTGAGGATGAAGAAAAAGGGGAATCCTCCTACACTGTTGGTGGTCATGCAAGCTGGTGCAGCCACTCTGGAAAACAGCATGGAGGTTCCTCAAAAAGTTGAAAATAGAACTACCCTATGACCCAGCAATTGCACTACTGGGTATTTACCCTAAAGATACAAATGTAGTGATCTGAAGGGGCATGTGCACTCGAATGTTTATAGCAGCAATGTCCACAATAACCAAACTATGGAAAGAGCCCAGATGTCCATCAACAGATGAATGGCTAACTCGGGAAAATAGCATGGAGGTTCCTCAAAAAGTTGAAAATAGAGCTACCCTACGACCCAGCAATCACACTACTGGGTATTTACCCTAAAGATACAAATGTAATGATCTGAAGGGGGCACGTGCACCTGAATGTTTATGGCAGCAATGTCCACAATAGCCAAACTATGGAAAGAACCTAGATATCTATCAACAGATGAATGGATAAAGAGAATGTGGTATATATGTATACAATGGAATACTATGCAGCCATCAAAAGAAATGAAATCTTGCCATTTGTAACAATGTGGATGGAACTAGAGAGTATTATGGTGAGGGAAATAAGTCAGATCTATCATATGATCTCTCTGATATGAGGAATTTGAGAGGCAGGGTGGGGGTTGTGGGGGTAGGGAAGGAAAGAATGAAAGCAGATGGGATCTGGAGGGAGCCAAACCATGAGAGACTCTTAATTTCACAAAACAAACTACAGATTGCTGGGAGGTGGGGTAGTAGGGTTAGGGTGGCTGCGTTATGGACACTGGATAAGGTATGTGCTATGGTGAGTACTGTGAAATGTTTAATCCTGATGATTCAGAGACCTGTACCCCTGAAAAAATAATACATTATATGTTAATAAAAATAATTTTTAAAGAAGATTAAAAAAAAACAGACGAATGGCTAAAGATGTGGTGTAAACACACACACACACACACAATGGAATACTATGCAGCCATCAAAACCCCTGAAATCTTGCCATTTGCAACAACGTGGATGAAACTAGAGGGTATTATGCAAAGCAAAATAAGTCAATCAGAGAAAGATAATTATTACATGATCTCTCTGATATGAGAAATTTGAGAGGCAGAGTGGGGGGTTGTTGGGGTAGGGAGGCAAAAATGAAACATGATGGGATCAGGGAGGGAAACAACCCATAAGAGACTCTTAATCTCAGGAAACAAACTGAGGGTTGCAGGTGGGAGGATAGGGATAGGGTGCTGGGTGATGGACATTGGGGAAGGTATGTGCTATGGTGAGTGCTATGAATTGTGTAAGACTGATGAATCATAGACCTGTACCCCTGGGACAAATAATACATTATATGTTAATTTTAAAAAATGATTAGGCTCAAACTATCAATAATCAGTATGAAAGGTCTTCACACTTTCACAAAGTACCAAGTATAGGACAGGTGATTTGAATGGATGAGGCTGGCCCTGCATAAAACAATATTATCTGTACATCTTGATGCTATAAAACTTATGTATAATGAAATTACATCTTGGTCTGTGCATTTCAGCTTTTACACTAAATTTCTTGCCCTTCCCTTCCTCTTTTTGAGCAAGCATGTAGTCATATCACATTCACATATTGATGTATAAACTATATGGTTGAAATTCTTCCTTCAAACACATTTGGCTAGTTCTCACAGAAACCCGAGTGTTAAGTACACATGGCTCAGACCAACAATATGTGACGGAATCCTGGCGTGTGGGTGGGATTTCCTCCAGAGGAACTTCACTGCTGCTTCTACAAAATGACAGGGCAAGGGAATCCAAGACCACTAGTATGCTCGCTGCCAGCCCTAAGTTCATTCTACAGGAAATTGATACATACCACACTCCGATGATATTATCAATTCCTAGAGATCTGGTGAAAAACTTAAGGGGAGGACAAAAGTTCAGCTATTTAACCACAACTGAGAAATGTCTCATATAAATTGGGCTTTCTGTACCATCAAGACAGATATATGACAGTGAGATGGTTTAGATACATTGGTTGAAAAGTGTTATTTCTAGAACTGGTTTTTTACCAAATAATCATTTGCTTATGGGTACATGATTACATAGGCTGCTCTTCTCTTCTGCCCTTGTCTGTCTCTGTCTCTGTCTCTGTGTCTCTCTCTCTCTCACACACACACACACAATCGCTGAACTATGATAATATATTATCAGGTAGTTCTCAAGATGACCCTCCTATTCTCGGAACTTTTCTTTGGGAGAAAACGTCTGATGAATGAAAACTTCCTGAGACTGTTTCCAGCTCGAGTCTGGCACTGAACTCAACTGAAGAAAGACAAGTTGGAAGAAAGTACGAGCATTACTCAGAACACATGAGTGAACTGTGCCGAAGTCAGACATGGAAGCTGAGGGAATGGGAGAGGCCACAGTTCCAAATCCTGGTGAGGTCGATTTGATTTATCAAGAAAAGAAGATTTCTGCTTAAAAATCTGTGCATGCTCAGATATCAAAACATGACAGAACACTGCTTTTCTGAGAAACCAAAGAGTAAAAGCATTAGAACCTTAGAACTACATTTTTGCTGCTATTTCGCAATCATCCATTTTTAAGATCTACCACATGGGCCGAGAACATGTTACCAACTGGACAATCATGGCCGCTCCTGGCCTCTTGGCAGCTTCATTGGTAACATACAGGTTTGGATGTTCTGGGACATGTATGTTGCATAGGTGACAACGTTTTAAAGCATCAAATAACAACTGCACAGTAAGCAGCATGCTCTTTGGAAGTAAAAATTATGTTCTGCTCATCCCAGGTAAATAATCTGAGGAGCTAAGGGTGAATGCTATGCTACACAGGCAACAGGTCAATCCAGTTGTAGCTAAGTTTTACCTCATGCGGCTGGTGGGAAGACGGCTCAGAAATTTCCATTCTCTAGAACTGGAAAGAAAATCTCAAGTTGCTCCTGAGACTATGAGGTCTACAACTATTAAATCGTGTACTGTCTAAACACTAAAGGGGCACTGTGTCACTCTGTTCTCTCCTACCACTTACTAAAGATTTACATCAGCTTGGCCAGACATTGGGTTTCATCTGAGGCAGCTAGTTAGATATGTGTGGAAAGTGCATATGGTCAGAAAATAATAAGAGACAGCATTAAAAGTGGTTTAACATGCCCCAAGAGGCAAGCCAAACACCACAATTTTCTCCAACTGTGGAAGAAAAAACAACTTGAACCAGATTTTGGCTCTCTGGATGTATGAACAGGTCTATATTGTATTCCCTTGGATATTTACAAAGCATGTTAACAATAATTAAAATTGAATTTCCAAACCTTTAAGGGTAAAAGTTAGGAATATAATATCAGTGACCTTGGAGAGTGTTATAGTTCAATCTACATCACATTCACCATCCTGGGATTTAACTACTGATATTCAAAACCCACAGCTCCTGCTGGGAGCAACCGTTCTGAGGGCTTTTGCTCATGCAAACATCCTCTACTCAAATGTTCCATTTTCTGCAGTAGTTTTACGGCCAAAAGTAGTGCCTTTGGGTTATCAGCATTCCAATTTCTCTGGTCCACAATTCTTAACTTGATGATCACAGTTAACGGGGACCCCAGAGGTCCAAGAGCGCCCAGATGCTGCTCATAAGTCATGTGTCTGACAGAGCTGGACACAGTGAAGTGGCTCTGATCTCGGAGTACCTGATCCAAGAGGGGCAATAGCATGTTCTCTTCAAGAAATTTGGAACTGGGATTGGGAAGTACTGGTTTTCATTGTTGCAGGGGGCAAGGACCCCAGGTAGGGTTACCTCTGGGGTCCTAGGCCAACAGGTATTTAAAGAAAGCAAAGAGCATGTCACTTGCATGAAGGAAAGATGATGTCTGAGGAGAGGAGCAACGACAGAGAGCAGGCGGCCTCAGGGAAAGGCTGAGAGGGTGGCTGATTCCTGATTCCAGGCCTCGATGAAGCCCTGGTACGTATGGCCCTCAAGGTCCTGGGGCATCCCAAGTATGAATCTCCTTCTCTGCTTCAGCCAGTTTTGTTGCTTGGAACCAATTGCATCTGACCCATATAGGATATGCATTTATACCTTTTTGGAGGAAAAAAGTTTACCATTTTCATCAGATTCTTCAAAGTATTCATGGCTTAAAATAGGCTTAACCCTCTGCACCACTTAGTAAGCAATGAATAAGACCGGGGCATTATTGAGATAACTTGTCCCCATGAGCTGAAGGAGTTTTGTAAAATACGTACCTTGTCATTCTCAAACAAAAGTGAAAATACAAACCCCTTCCCAGTTGGTAACACGAGCCCAAACACACACACCACTTGAGCGGTGACCCAATTACCGAGACTGTAACTCAAGAAAGGCCACATTAAGAACATACACTTGCAGAGAAGTTATCACAGCCATATAGAAGTCAGGAGCTAATTCTCAGTGACATGCAAAGTTCTAGCTGATTTTCCCCTAATGGCACCCAGCATTTGTGGATGTTTTTACCTTGCCTGTTTAAGCAGAATACACTCTAGGGATAGATTGGAAAGGCAGTAGGCCTAAAAAGTCAGGAGGCCTACTTTTCAGTCTTGGCTTAGCAACTAATTTGCTGTGCATCTCAAGTCAGATGCTCTGCCTGTCTGATGGACTTCAAGTGGCCAAGGCATGAGCCATCCAGATGCCCTGGTGGCCTCTCACCTGGCCTGAGCCAGAACATAGCAGTGAGGTTAGGGAGAGAAGGTCACTTTCATCACCCAAGAAAGGCAGTATGATAGAAGCTCATTTTTTCGTTCCCTTTCTTTCTTTCAAGATTTTATTATTTGACTGAGAGAGACACAGTGAGAGAGGGAACACAAGCAGGGGGAGTGGGAGAGAGAGAAGCAGGCTTCCCGCTGAGCAGGGAGTCTGAAGCGATACTCGATCCCAGGACCCTGGGATCATGATCTGAGCCAAAGGCAGACGCTTAACAACTGAGCCACCCAGGCACCCCAGAAGCTCACTTTTTTCACTGGACTTACACCCCCCACCCTTCTTATTTTGGTGAAGGGCGTCACCATGGCTCAGATCACCTAGTCCACAAACCGGAAGGAGGTGTTACAGAAGTCCTCACACCCCACATTCAGTCATCCCTGCAAACCCTGTAAAATATACCACCCCAAGAGCGTCTTAATCAGCCCCTCCTCTATAACGCAAACATCTCTGCTTTGCCATGGATCCCCATTTCCTCTAACCACTTGGTAGTGAACCTAACTGGGTTAGAACCTAGGGCACTCTGTGGAATGGTCCCTACCCAGCTTCATCTCTTGCCACTCCCCTCGGTGCAGTCCTTGTCTGGTGACACTGAGAGGACTAGGGTTCCTCAGCTCACGTCCCTTCTGCTTGGATTGTGCTTCCTCCCCTATTTTTCCAGTAAATCTCTCCTCTGGAAGTCTTGCCCTGACCACCCTCGTCTTCTTCTTCTGTGGCACTAATTAAACCCCATCATAATCACTGATATATATGATTGTTTTTCATTTGACCATGAGCCTTAAGGATAAGTGTTTTATTTCATTAACCTTTATATCCCCAGAGCCTAGACTAGTTTATAAATCCATAATAAGTTCTCAAGTACTTATGAATGAATGAATATGAAAAATTACGTATCTCCCAAGTTAGTCTAAACCTACAATCTTGCGTGCTATTCATTCCCTTTGGCCAAGCCATAATTAACTACTTGTGATTCCCTGAACCTAACCCATCTGACTTGAATCCTTAAACTATGATGATCAGTGTGGCAGTGAGCAGTCACCCATGAGTCAGTTTCTTCTGCCCCCTGGGGTTGCCTTCCCAGGCAGGTAGTATGAGTAGTACATGAAAGCATGCATTTAAAATATTTACCAGAGTTCCTAGTTCTTCCATTTTTTCCCCTTCTTCCCACAGACACTATGGTTACAGATTACTGAGATATTCTGATAGTCTTCAAAACAGATGATGCCACTGACCCATAGACCACAGGACATGTACCTTTTAATCTGTTCTGCAGGGCGGACAGATTTGTTCTGAATCAGCTCTACTCTCTGGCTTGGCCTCCTCTTGTGAATAACAGTTAGGATTTGCAACATAGAGTAAGAGTAAAGGCTGCCACAAAGATCAAGTCAAGCCTGATTCTTGCTCTGAGCAAGCTGAAAGGCACAGGTGGACAGCTGCCTTGCCCCACTCTCTACAGTCCCTTTGTCCTTAGCTACCTTCCAGTCAGTAGTAGACATGTGCCCTGGTCTGTCAGTAAGATGCAAGTGGAGGCCTACAAGATGGAGAGTCAAGGAAAGCTTTTCATTTTCTGATAAAGTGAGACACAGTCACCTGGATAACACCATTGACCTTTATCCTTTTGTCCTTCTAGAAAGATGTGATGCCTAGAAGTCCATCAGCCAACCTGCAGTCATGAGGACAAAAGCCCATGCATGAAGGATGGTAAAGCAGTAAGGAAGAAGAGCCAATGGTTCTGGATGACATTTTTGATTCCTCCAAATTCATTTGTAACATAAGAAAAATTCATCCCTACTCATTTAAGTTCCCGTGGTAGGGGTTTTTGTTAATTCATCCAAACTCATTCCTAACTGAAACACCAATATGTGGATTTTGTTATCATTTGAGATATATATGTATGTATGTATGTATGTATGTATGTATGTATATATATATATATATATATATATATCAGTAAATAATCCAAGAGTAAGATGTTGCATTTCTAAAATTCTTCTGTAGCATATATTTTTAAAACTGAGACCAAAAAGATTGAGCAAAGCAGATTAAGTACATAAATAAATTTCACCCAAATTCAAAGGAGAATTCCAGATATTATTCCTTCATAAACTCATATTCTAAAAAGCAACTTAATTTTCCTTCCTGGCAACTGGATAAGGTGTCTGATGTTGGGACATGACTAGCCTCTGTTAACTTGCCTTAACACTCTACTCTTAATGCATACACATTTTTAAATTAACTAACATAGAAAGAGTCACGTGCATCAATATGACTGCCAGTTCTCATTTGTGGAATACATTCCGTTTTTTAAAATAAGGTCACCAATACCTTTGTTTCTCTATTCTATTTTCAAAACAGTTGGGCTATTTTTTAATGTGATAGGCCCCACATACTGCCCTTAACTGAAAATAAAGACCACTATCCCCTCCCCCGCAAGTTCTCTGCTAGTATAGGTATTTTATTTGTTACCATAACAATCACAAAAATATAGACAAATACAGTGGACATCTGGAACTAATGGAATTCTGGAGCTGTTGCCAAACAGTGGCAATTTCAAACTATGTGTCAATAAGAATGGACTGAAAAGCAAAGAACGATGTAAATGCCGAGGAGGGCCAAGGGTAGGGAGAGACTGGAAGGCATTACTGCATTTGCATCAGCGTGAGGAATTATTCATCTTTACATAGGGCAGCTTTGCTGAGCCCCTGCACAGGCACAGATGGTCGCTACAACCAATAAAAGCAAAGTCTTAGCCTCCTAATCTGATTTGGCTCAAAGAAGGGGAAGGAAAAGGGTGGTAAATGAACTTTATCACACTTTTCTTTCCATTCCCTGCCCCTACTGCTTGTGTGAGAGGAGCTGGTTTTTTGATTGTTTGTTTTAAATCCCAGATGTTGTCGTTAATGTGAAAAGAAAAGATTCATCTAGACCCTGGAAAGTCTTCTGATGACAAGTCTGATTTGAGAGAAGTGCTTAGCCCCTTAATACCGGAAATTCCATAATTATGAGCTGGTTGTGCTTCAAAAGTTTATGTATTAGATGAGCATTGGAATCTCTCATTTTAGAACTGGAAAGAAGCTTATAGACGGAGGAAAGAAAGCACACATGTTAGAGTGTTGTGCTGGCTGCTTTCACATGCTGGCTCCCCTAACTCCCACAGCATTTTTGAGGGAGACTCCCCCATCCCCATTTTACGGAAGAGGAGACTGAGGCTCGCAGTAAGTTAAGACATTTGCCCAAGCCATAGAGAGGTTAAGTGGCAGAATGCAAATTCTGTTTTTGGTATTTCTGAGTCTAAAATTTGTGCTTTTCCCTTACTACTTTGCCTTCCTCAAAGTGATCATACAATTTATACAACGGTCAGCTAAAACTCAGAGAGATGAATTGATCTCCTCAATGTCACAAAAAAAATCAACAGCAGATGGAATTAGAACTCAGACTTCTCAAACCTTGGGTCGGGCCCTCATATTCATAGCTCCTCTTAGGTACAACTTTTCTGTCTTTCTGTTCATCAGCATTAAATCTCAACCCTCAAGATTCGAGCAATATTTGTATTAACATCAGTGATCCTACTTTTCCTACTCCTAAATCTGGAGCTATATGTAAACCTTCAGGGCAGTGTTGGGAGTGTTTGCATGAAATGCAAATTATTCCAAATTTGTTTTCGAAAATATATACACTCTAAACCATGAAAACACAAAAGCAATTTTGGTCTCAGTTGAAAAAGATATGTGTTAAAATTTAAAACAGACCTAGTTACCTCCAGGAGTTGGGATGGGAAAGTCCAAATAGGTATTAGCATTGTTTTAGTGCTTACACTAACTGGTATATATTCTTCTATTACCTTTGTAACTCTCTGCAAACTGAGAAGGACACATCTTATATACCTATATGGCCATGGGCAAATCATTTACTCTCAGCTCTTAAGTTTTCTTAACTATACATAGGGATAATAATAGCCAGGTGTTTGTAAGAATGATAGGAGATAAACTATGTAAAATATTTAATCTTATGTGTAATAGTTCTATGACAATGATACCATGGATAGAGGAGATCTTTTCACATAATGTGCATCACTTGATTGGTTTCTCCTCCTTCAGAAAGAACTGACCCTCATTTGTGCACTATTCAAATATAAGGCCATACTTAATGTGCTACGTAAATTTCACTTATACATGGTATTTACAATATGTGAATTTCACATATTGTTTCTTCAGTGTCCTGTTCCTTTCCTTACCACTTTCCCATGTTCTCTCCTTGATTTAAGACTAAAGGCTCCCAGCACTGAAAATCTGTGCCCAGTTCAAGGCTGTCATGCTAATCCTAGGTGCTCATTAATGAGGAACATGCACAATCCCCATTAGCCCAGCTTGAGCTTCTATAGCTCTGGTCCACCTCCACAGACTCATCCCACCCCATATCTACATGCAGGGCAGAAATCTGGGAAAACTATTTGGCATTGTCTATATTATCCAAGAACATGTCTGACAATCTCATCCCACCCCATATCTACATGCAGGGCAGAAATCTGGGAAAACTATTTGGCATTGTCTATATTATCCAAGAACATGTCTGACTATCTCATCCCAGAATGTCTTGCCCCCTTCAAGAACCTCATCCTTCAAGCCCAAACTTAAATACTTCACTTTGGAGGGAGCCTGTCCAACTTCATCAGTCAAAATGAACATCATCTCCTGTGGTGCAGTGGCTTTACACTGCCTATTTAGCACTTACACCATCTGGCCGGTGGTACAGACAGAAGCATGCAGGTCATAGCCTACTGAATGGTAAATTCCCTAGGAGGAGGGACAGTCCTCCATTTGCCTCTGACCTCTCATTCTCTATCCCCAAATACCAGGGACAGAAGACACTCAATATATACATCTGTCAAACTCAACTTTTAACAGGATACCAAAACTGTTCTCCCTTCCCTTTGGGTCATGCACAACTACCTACAATTATACACATTCCTTAGATGAGCTCATGTGAAGTTAATTAATTCTCCAACTGAGCAGGATACCAGAACTGAATGTACCCAACTAATCTACATGCTAAGATAATAAACAGGATTTTGCCTTCTACATTTCTAATGGTGGTCTCTGAAAGAAACTTTCCACACTCCGTATGACTCGAATATTTCCCAAATAGAAGATTCTAAGCTAAAAGGCTTTTCCAAAGCAGTAATATACCTAAACTTCTCAAATATCGTATCTCTCAAAGACAATATTGTTCTGCCTCATTTCAGGAGAGCAATGGAACACCCATGAATTTAATTTTTTACCCTTATAGAACATATTCATGCAAAGTTCAACAGCTTCATGGGGTGAGATTTTAGGTGAGTGCAACAAACGTCAAATGTCAGTGACTCTCTTTTTCTATCAGTGGAATCTTGGTGCAGTTTCGGAAGAGTCTTTATAATTCACCTTCAATTTCTAACCATTCACAGGATGAAACCACCATGAAATAATGGTTGGAAAGAAGGATTTAACATCAAACTTCAACCAAGTCAAATTCAAAATCCAGCCAATGCCAGCCAAATATGAGCTCAATCGTGCTCATAAGAAGAGGCTAAGGTTTACAAAACAATCCTCTTTGATGAGTTAAGTACAAGGGAAACAGAAACATATGGGTTAAATTCCCCTTGAAATACCCATGGATTTAAAATTAAGTGGAAAAGTGCTTAGCAAAGCATAAATTCTAAGCATCTGAAATATAGTTAGAAATCATTTTCTTTGAGACCTTAACAAGTGGGGTTCCCTTGAGATATCTTGCACAACATGCCAGGTACTTTGTATGTCAACGGCAAATCCTTCTCATAGAGAAGACAGCGCTTGAGTTCAGGCTGTGCAAACAGATGAATCTGACCTGAATTCCAGTCCCACCCATTACCAGCACTGTGCTGTTGTATAACTTCAAAGAACCTCAATTCCTACATGTGTCAAGCGGAGGTAATAGCCTCTTTCAGGGTTGTTAAGGATGGTTGAGGTAAACTAGGACATGTGAAGCAGCTGGAAGTATCCCCAGTAGAGTGATTTCATCTTAGGGACAAAGGGACTGGGGTTCCCAAGCCCAAGGCCAAGAGGTGGGTTGAGCCCACACTATGAAACTACAATAGAGAGGACACATGTTTGGGGCAAAGAGGCAGGGTGGAAGGCAGAAAGATTCATTTGCACGTGGAACCGAAGTCACCATTCATTCAAGAGTTTGTTAACGCTACATGCATCCCTGGTTTTTAGGATCAGAAAGGTCCTAACTTTTCTTTTCAGATGAAAAAACTGAGCTAGGGCAGGGAAATGATTTGCCCAAGGTCACACAGCTACTGAAAAGCAGAGCACTAGAACTCTCATTTCCTGTCTTCTAGCCCTGTACTATTCTCATTAAATCATGTTACTACTCTGGATGTGGGCCTGATAAACTCTGGTGCCAAGTGGCAACCGGTTTTCCCTCCAGGGGAGCAATGGAAAGGGCAGCAGAGTCCTTTTTCACCTCGGAACATGCCAGAGATGGCGTCAAGAAAGCCAGGTTTAAACCAGGTCAGCCAGGAGGGTTTGTCTAACGCACAGCTGAGCAAGCTCCATTCAAGCCAGGATTCCGTCAGAACAACGGGTGTGTCCGCGACAAAGTTGAAGTGAACTGAGTTCAAGCCAAGTATTCATTGAGAAGGCTCGGCAAGATGGGTCTAGGTTGGGGAAGGGAAGAGAAAAGACTCAGGTGAAGGTTTAAGCAAAGGGACGAGACAACTGGGATTTGCCTCTACAGCATCTTTCTTCCAGCAGGCTGCTCCAAGCATAATTAGCTATTTGGGGAGGGTCCTTATAACATTGACCATCATTTGATATGCTTGCATTTGCAATGTTCTCACTTGAAAATAAAATGTAATCCTCACCTGAAACACTATGCCTAAAATATAATTAAGCCACCACCTGGACATGAATTTGCTACTTTGAAGGCTCTGAGATCTGAATAACCAGGCTTCCCTTTCATCCGCTAAGTCACAAGTTAGAGTGGCTCCCTGCCCCTCATCCAAATATGCTTTCTTATGAAAGAAAAACTCTTAAGCAGGCTGGACACAAATAATAATTTGCACCCCAAGCTCTCTCAGCTAGGCTAAGTTAGAATCCACAACCTCATTTCTCACCACCTTCTTGGAATTCTCTCTGCTTCATCAAAACTTCTCAAACTTTGATTCTACCAACATTTCATATATTTCTGTGCACCCACCATTGTTTGCTCTCCAACTACTTCCCATTCCAGAATATCTCTTCCCAGTTTATCTAAATAATGTAGTTCAGGATATAAAGAATTATCAATCTTGAGTATCATTTTGAACATTTGAACATTTTGACATTCTTACTGTGAGGTTTAGTTTTTTGATTGCTTGGTAATTCCAGAAAGGAGGGTTTTAATTATTAGATCTATTCCAAGCCAGGATATAAAACCCTTTCTAAGCAGGTACTCCCTAAAGTGTGGTAATGAGAAATATAAATTATCTAAGTCATCTTCTAGCCCAGTCAAGCAATGCAGAAAGTTATTTTGCTAAAGTAAAGGTGATTTTGGCACATTGAAAACTAGTTTTGGAAATTCTACACCTAATTTTATACCATAGAAATAGCTAAGGAAATTTTATAAAAAGGCAAAAAAAAAAAAATTCCCAAAGAACCCCCACAAGGTATCTGGCTATACTATATACTAATGTAAAAACAGATACACGAATAGCAGAAGGATCAGATTCAGAGAGAACATTAATGGGAATGGACATCAAGTGTATTTTCAAGGAAGCAAAGCCTGTGAGCTGGGTCTGTTTTTCTGGTAGCTAGTTTTATAAAAAGTAATGCCAGCTTGTTTCATTTATTCTGGACTCTGAAAAACAACCTGAGGGTTTTGAAGGGTCAGCGGTGGGTGGGAGGTTGGGGGAACAGGTGGTGGGTAATAGGGAGGGCACGTTTTGCATGGAGCACTGGGTGTTGTGCAAAAACAATGAATACTGTTATGCTGAAAAAAATAAATAAAATGGGGGGAAAAAAAAAAGTAATGCCAGGATGATGTTTGATGAAATATGGGAGTAGCCATCGGTACTACAGAGCTCTGACTTTCTGATGAGAGCTTACTCTCAAGCCTATGTAGTACTGTACAGACACATCAACTTAGCTGATTTCCCCTAAAGACAGCTGTCTCAGGGCTCTTTTAATTCACACTGGGAGTAAGTGCTGATTATCTGAAGCTCAGACTAGGAAACAGGTGAGTAAAGAGGTCCGCCCTGACTCAACATATGCTCCAAGGGTTTTAGTAAATGCAAGGAGCAGAAACCAGGGGTCCATTCGGAAAAAAGCTGTACTTAAAGTTACTGGAAATACTGAATACAGAGCACTAGAAAAGGAAATAAGGATTCTGTACTGCAAGCCATTTTCTCTATCTTAGGTATGTGCTCCTTTGACAATTTATTGGCTGGAATAGCATGGTTCCTTTTGTAACAAATTGTAGGCACAAATAAATTATGTCTAAGGAATTTTGAGACCCGTTCGTAAGGGAGCTTGATGCAATCCTCAAGGCCCCAGGCACTTTCAGCATCGGCAGAGAGCTCTCCAGGAAGTCTGGTGGGTGGAGGCTGGGTTCCCCCAGACTGAAATCCAAGAACTCTCTCATTAGAAGAATCTGACTGAGTGAAAGGCCTGCCGAGGACACAGACCAAGGACAGGCAGGCAGATCTCTGTGAGCAGCTAGGGTCCTGAGAAAAGCACAATTTTTACAATCTTGAAAAACTGTCTGCCAACCCACGCAGGCTATGAAACTTGCCTGCCTCCACATGAACTAAGGAAACAATGTAAACTCTCCTTGCTTCCCAGAAGGACTGGGTAAGTGTTAAGACTTTGAACTGCCAAGAGATTTCCATAGCATTCAAGTACAGAATGGATTTGCTCTGGCCAATGAGAGACTGAAAGAGAGGATGGCAGATAGGAAGGTGAGAATGACAGAGGAAATTTTCATATCTGATAGCAGAAAATTAATGAACAAAATATATGGAAGATAAAGACTGAATGTACTTTGTCCATAAAACCCTTCTTTTATAGAGATGAAGCCTGTCAAATCGTTTTGTACAGTCATCATTTGCCTCCAGTCATCCATTATCTGTAGGGTAAGTTCATCTATTCCTACATCATAGGAGGCAAAACAAGGTAACAGATGCTAAGCAGAAGTGAGGCTCATATAAGAAGAGTTTTGAGGTAAGAGTGCAGAATTCATGGACTCTTCTTTACTAATGGACACATGAAACATGACTTACATTGCCATTGCATGAAATCAAGCCTGCTGTTGGTTGGTGGGAGTCAGTTACATTTCCTCTACAATATACCCTTATCTGAAACCATCCTACACGCATTCCCAAACATAAAGATTAAATAGCCGTGAGGTGAAGCTCACATACCTAAAACCAAGAAAGGACCCTGGCTAATGACCTGGTTCTGCCATCTACAAGAGGGCTGTTCAAACCACTTGACCTCTAGGTTTTGGTTTCCTTATCTATAGATGCTAGATAATAACTTTTCTCAGAGAGTTGTGGTGAGGATTAAATGAGATAATACATAACAAATGCTTACCCCAGTAGGTGATCCAAGAGCAGGTGCTATTATTATTATTATTATTATTATTCATAGAGGAGATGAGAGACTTGAATGTTATTCCCTGGGAACCGGAATTCCCAACCTCCTGGGTAGTTAGATGCAGACTGTATACTATGTCCTATGAGAATTTCTAGCATTTTTATAATTTATGATCGGTATGTACTAGATTTCTAAGTACTCCTTGGTCTTCTTCATATGAGAATGTTCTGATACTCTAATTATAATGGGATCTCCTACAAGTGAGGGCCCATGGCTTCAGTTATTTTTTTTTTTTTTTCAGATTTCTCCAAAAGGCTTCAACAAAAGTTCCCTGAGGCTAGAATAGCTAATATACTCAAAGATTTTAACGCTAGAAGAGGCCTTAACAATTGTCCAGTCTGTGCCGCTTCACAGTAAAAGGAATCTCATAATGGAAGTTAAACACCCCACCCTTATGTGACCCTTCTTAAACCAACTAACCTCTCTGGGCCATAATTTCCTCATCTGAACAATAGAGATGGCACCACACCACCCACCCACAAGGTTGTTGTGAAGGCTAAATAAAAGAATGTATTCAGATCCAGTTGGAAAATTGAAAACCAATGGGGTTTCCTCACTATTATTACAAACTAGAAAATGAAATCTCAAGAGGGATGAGTGATCTTCCCAAGGTCAACCGAATTGCCAGTGAAGAACGGTCTGTTGGGGAGAAGTTTTGAGATCATGGGTATACGTGAGCAATCACAGTGACCTATGTTTTCAAGCCAATTAGTGATTTCCTTAAAACTAGCTGAATCTGCAGTTTTTCCCTTCCTGGCCTTGACCTTTAGAATGTTCATTACCTCCTGTTACAGGGAGATCTAGATTCCTGAACACGTGTTCATCTAGCCTGGGTAGAATCAGAGCAATCACCTGCTAAGGTCCTACTGTAAATGTCAAAGCTCTAAAGCTTTATATAATTTAAAAAATTCAGAATAGGCAATACATTCACAGGGTTCAAAACTTAAGAAGTGCAGAAAGTATTCACTTCTCCTTCCTCTTCACTTACCTTGTGCCCAGCTCCCCCGACCAAATAGGTAACCGCCTTATCAGTGCCCAAAACATTCATCCAGAAAGGTTTTTGCGGAAACACAAGCAGATGTAAATATATTAAAGGTCAACTCAAGCTTCATCAGATTCAGTTAAAAATTTTAAAACATCCCATTTATCTTTTTAGAGTTCACTAACAATTTCCAATCGAGCCACTGAAACAACAACCTTCTACTAAAAATTGTCTCACTGTAACACTACGGAAACAGAATCTCTCCCTACATTAGGGGCTTCACCTAACCAACTAGAGTCATGTTCTTAGGTTATCAGAACTAATATTTGGGGCATCTGGGTGGCTCAGTCAGCTACGCATCCGACTCTTGGTTTCAGCTCAGATCATGATCTCAGTGTCCTGAGATAGAACCCCACACAGGGCCTGTGCTCAGTAGGGAGTCCGCTGGAGATTATCTCTCTCACTTTACCTCTCCTCCTGCTCACTCGCTTGCTCTTTCTCTCTCTAAAATAAATAAATAAATATCTTTAAAAAAGAAACAGTATTCAAATGGTTGATATAGTCAACATACTGAGCAGGTGAAAATATGAAGGCTGGTCATTCTGGACAAGGAAACTGCTTGGTTTAAGTCCAAATTTTAGTGCACATAAGAATAACTAAGGAGCTTATTAAAATGCAAATTCCTGGAACAAAGCCCCAACAATTCTTTTTTTTTTTTAAGATTTTATTTATTTATTTGACAGACAGAGTTCACAAGTAGGCAGAAAGGCAGGCAGAAAGAGAGGGGGAAGCAGGATCCCCGCTGAGCAGAGACCCCGATGTGGGACTTGATTCCAGGACCCCGAGATCATGACCTTAGCCAAAGGCAGAGGCTTAAAGCATTGAGCCACCGAGGCGCCCCAAGCCCCAACAATTCTGACTCCTTTGGGGGAAGGGGATTCTCATTTTTACTAAGCAACCCTACAAATGTTGATGCAAATGCTCAGCAGACCACATTTGAGAAACATTGAACTGGAAGTTAGGGGAAATGGGTCCCCATCCAGACTCCCATCAGTTAGCTCCCATGGTTAGCACCTTTGGTTCACTGGCCCTTCATAGCATCTCCACAAAGGCAGAGACTGAGTCAGATGGTCAAAAGTTTCTTCTCCAGAAGTTCATGCTGTGATACTGTGACATCTCTGTCAACTTCGATGGACAGTAGGGCACAAAGAGACCATGGATTACTGTGATGCACCTACTTCAGAGAAACTTGACGTGCAATCATCCCCCTTATCCATGGTTTCACTTTCCACAGTTTCTCTTACCCAAGGTCAGTGTGGTTCAGAAGCAGATTATCCTCAGTCAGTAGTAACCTAAAACGACTACTGCCTCTATCACTCATCTCACTTCATCCCATCAAGTAAGCATTTCTTTTTTTTTTTTTTCAAGTAAGCATTTCATTATGTCACATCATCACAAGAAGGGCAAGGACAGGACAATATTTTGAGAGAAAGACTACATTCACATAACTTATTACAGCATACTGTTGTAGCTGTTCTATTTTATTTAGTTATTATTATTCTCTTATTGTGCCTAATTCTTAAATTAAACTATTATATGAATGTTTAGTATACATACATAGTATATACAAACATACATGTATATACATACATAGTATAGTATACATACATAGAATGTATGTCTAGGGGAAAAAACATAGTACATATAGGGTTTGGTACTCTGTGTGGTTTCAGGCATCTGCTGGGAGGCTTGGAACACATCCCCTGCAGATAACACATTTTGTCAAGTTTGGGCGGGTTGTGTATTACAAATGGGGAATTCGGTCAATGTCAGGAGACTCTATGTGGAACAGTCCATCACGCTTGGGCATGAATGTTTTGTTCTTTGCCATCAGCAAAGGGAAATGTGTGTGCCTTTAAGCAAATTCAAGCCTCGGATTCATTAGAAACAGAAACATATTTTTAAAACCAAAGCATTTTCATTTTCAAGGATAAAGTTCTGCTATTTTTAGAGATGGCACTTAGTGATGGCCCACTGGTGGATCACCAAACACTGGCGTGCCAACTTGCAAAAAGGCAGAAAATCTCTGCCCATGGTTTGGGGAAAGCATCTTGCCTACCAGTGGGGGTCCCTGATCTAAATCAGGCAGACAGCAGCCCACACAAGCCCTATGCTCATGATCTGACTACAGCATTTAAGTTAGAAGGGGAAATTTATTTGTTATTTTAATAAAGATTTTGAAGACTCTAAAATTCTTAATAAAGCATTTTAAAACCATGTCCATTAGTTTGTGTTTTTCTTTAATGAAGAGGTTGCACTGAATTATAGATGTGTTTTTATCTATTTATAAATCCCTTTAGAACAAGCTGTACCCAGTTAGTTAGCACTACCGTCTCTGGCATATACCAGGTCCTCAATTAATGCTTGAGCAATAAATGAATGAGCAAATGAACCAAGAAGATCTTTTCTCATAGTCCTGTCCAGAGTTCCTTGATGGGCCAAGGTTTATCATGAGTCCTTACTGAGAACCCACTTACTGTATACCAGGGACTTTTTTAGACTCTAAAGTTACAACAAAAAGCAGGCAGCCAGCTCCCGCCTTCCTGAAGCTACCTTTCTAAAGGAAGAGATAAAATTCTAGGTGAGTACTTTATTTAAACACAGTAATATGATAAAGAGGAATGGGGGAAGCAACATTAGACAGAATGATGAGAGGAAATAGGGGGTTAAGACAAAAATTAATTTGTGAGTTTCCAGTGAAGATTCTTCCTTATAAGTCACCTGTCCTGCACTCGGGGGTGTCTGGAGGCTAGTGAGCCACATCTGTGAAACTTGTTTTTGAACAAACCAGGTTTGCAGAGCCACAGACCACCACTGAACCGCTGCAAAGCTAAGTTCCAAATGTATATTCATTTCCAAAACAGGTATAGAATAAAAGCACTTCGAAACCTTCCAAGCAATGAGGCCTTAAACCGTAATATGGAGCTAGTCATCTTCCCCCGTTCTGTAGGTGTCCACTCCACAGGTAGCCGGTACGCTTTCCTCAGGGTTATCACTCTCTTACATGGTACTGGGCACATCCTATCTTTCTTTAGAACTCAGTGTGGACGCACACCCTATACTTTGGGTCTCCCCTGTTCTCCAGGAAATGCTGAGAGGTACAAAGCAGGAAAGGCAGGGAGACCCCCGAATCAAGTACAAGCTTAAAATGCATATTTTTGTGACACATTTCATCCCGACATATATTCATCAGTGCTCTGGAAAGGAGACTTAGAGATGAAGCTTGATATCTTTAGGGAGCCAGCTATGTAAAAACAGTGCTCACAATCTAGAAGGTATCACGCGTGCTCGACACTTCACCCGTTCTCTTTCCGAGCATCTGGATCCTTTTACATACTATATTGTTACAGTGGGTGGTCTGGAAATTTTAGGGAAAGACTGCAATGTTTGGTATGGGAGGCAGGCGTACGGAAAGCTCAAAAGTGACACTGTGGCTGCTTAACCAGAGAATAATAAACCTGTGATTAGCTGACCTCCACTCGCCCATAATCCTCTTCATCACGCAGACACCAACACCGCCCTGGCTAGTAAATGTTTCCCAGAGGCTTTTTATTGTATACGATTATTTGTTGGGCAGCACCCCCTTGCAACTAGATCAATAAGGCAAACTTATTAGAATCATCTGCGGGGACAGAGAAGCATTTCTGTGATACAAAGCCAATGGGGTTTTATGTGTGCTGCATTGTGAGGTCAGAGAAAGATATTTTTTGGAGGGAATGGAGTTGAAGTCTTTGGATTCAGTGCCTTCATCTGAACTGCTTCAGATGTCCAGCACCTATTTTTTTTTTCTAGTTACAGCTTTGTCTTCCCAAATGCTTATTTTCTACTAATAAAACAAAGCTGATTTAGTTAAGAGTAAAAACCCCAGGTGGTCCTCACATATCTACAAAATAACGACTTATAGTTGCATAACGACAAAATAAATCCTTGTTTCTCAGGATCCCCCCTGACATGAATAGAGATGACTGCTCAGAAACACCACAGCCACAACTGGGCTTGAATAACCTAATAACCCAAAATGCTAGTTGTAATATGTGAAGAGATGCCATGTGGAACAGCGGCTACAGGAGGGGCGAAGGCCCTTCTGAGACTGATTTCACCTGGGTGTAGGGTCTTACTCTCTCCCTGACATGGCCAAGCATAGACCAGGCTGCCTCCGGGGGTAACAATGTCTCTGTCAGGTTCAGTGTCCAAAGCACGATAATCATAACCAAAGCCTTCACAGTGCCAGCTACTAGACCAAGTACCCGACATATGCAACCTCAAATAATCCTCCCCCAAGGGAGAGGCATGACATTACTAACGCACTTTACAGGGGTAATGACACACCGGGGGCTTGGTCGGTCGCCCTGACCATACTTTGGTGAGATGAGGACTAGAGCCTGAGCTCCTTCAGGATAACAGCAGAGTCTCAGTGGCCTTATTGCTGCAAACTCACCGAAGTGCCTGGCATCGAGTAAATGCACAATGCACGTTAAACACATACACAAAAAGTTCTCTTGCTGGAGAAATAAAGTGATAAATCTCTAGGTTTTGTTAATTTTTATATTTGTAGTCTTTTAATTAAAAAAAAATGGCCTTTGTGGAATATTCAAAAAATTGGAATGCAGAAAATAAAAATCAACTCTAACCTCACCCCCCCAAGAAAGAACCACTGTAAAATGTTTTGATCTGTGTCCCTCCTAACATTAATGGATGTGTCTTAGCACATAACACAACCAAGGGTTAGTTAATTAAAAATAAAAAGGTCTGCTGAGCTGACCCTATTATTACTAAATGAATAAAAGGAAATCCACCAAATAAAATATCTTGCAGCCAAGCCAAAAATAACAGAAATACAATAAGTATATTATTCAAGCGATGTTCAGTGGGTTAAAGGAAAAGAGAAAAGGAAAATTCTAAACTTTCCACACATCTCCTCAGCAAATAAAAACTCCTATATGTTTTAGAGACTTCAAATCTCTTCACCAAAGGAAACAGTTGCTTAATGGTATGCAAACCTAAGATACATTTGTTTTACAGGGTGAGGCCACTGCAAACTTTAATGTAACAAAATCGATACTACTTCTCTTCAAAATTCTAAGGAACTACTTTAAGAAAACCCTGGGAGCAGGAGTATGTTCTTGAATTGCCGAGTGGCATCTGATGCCTAATCTGCATAGGACTGGGGGATTAAGATTTCATAAAGCAGCTTAGTATCTTAAATCTTTCGGAAGAACTGAAAGAGGGATGTGAACTCTCCTACACCCCGTAAACCATATATATATATATATATATATATATATATATATATATATATATTTTTTTTTTTTTTTTTTTTTACCCAAAGAATATGTTATTCATGTGCTCTGTACATTAGGTCAATTATTAGTCACTCTCTTTGGAGGCTGACCAAGTGTCTCCACCCTTCATTGCGAAGTTTGCTGTAATCATCGGTGGTGAGAATAGCAGAGTCACACTAATATGTGCTGAAGACTGAGGATACAGCCCCTGGAGGCTTTGACAACACGTTTCTACCACTGATTTAGCACCCTTTCCATTTGCTCTTAAGCAACAGGGGGAAATGTTTCAAGTATCTTAGTAAATAAAATGAAATATAAAGGAAAATGAGATCATTTCAACTGGGCTGAAATTGAAGACTTTCGGCTATTTTGTGTCAACTTGAATTTCATAATATAAACACCTATTTTATTTGTCTCTCCACAGTTGAGGCAAGTCAATTATTTTTTGATTCCATGTCCAACCATAAGGTTAAACAAGACCCCCGCCCACTTTTTCGAAGACTTCAACATGGAAAAATCCTTGAATGTTGTTATTAATCTTCCTGTATCATCCAAAATTTGGGAAAGTGTGTTTATTGTTAGTCTTTAACATCCTGTTGAGAAGTGTGGTAAAATAAGATTTGGGGTTCCTATTTTATTATGTTTATATAAAAAGAAAATGCGAATGCAGCCATAACTCTCTCTTGACATGCATGTTTAACATCACAGACTGTGAGCTCTGGAAGGGACTTCATAGATTCTCTAGTTCAAGCCCCTAGATTTATAGGGGAGGAGGTCCTGGAGGGTAGAGGTCAAGAAAAGCAACTGATTTCTAGAGTATCATGACCATCGAACAACAATCCAACTATCTTTGAAAAACCAAAATATGTCCCAAAGCAATTTATGACAGGGTTATAGAGAAATCACATCTATCTTGCAATATGCATTATATTTCAGAACTTTAGTACTCCAAGTGTGGTTTGTGGACCAGCTGCATCAGCATGACCTAGGAGCCTGAGAGAAACACAGAACCCCAGACCCTGTCCCAGACCTACTGAATCGGAACCTGCATTCTTTCAGAATTCTCAGGTGATTGCTGTGCACGTTAATGTTTGAAAAGCAAAGTCTACCCAAGTGTTACTCAAAGGTGGCTGACAGATTTGAGAGAACTGTTTGTAACCAGAATGTGAGGAAGTAGGCACAGAATTAAGAATAATAATAAGCCTCTTAAAAGTTACTCAGAGACAGGTGCCTGGGTGGCTCAGTCAGTTGAGTGTCTGCCTTCGGATCCCAGGGTCTTGGGATGGTGCCCTAGGTCGGGGGGTGGGGGGGTGTCCCTGCTCAGCAGGGAGCCTGTTTCTCCCTCTCCTCCCCACTTGTGCTCTTCTTTCTTGCTATCTCTCTCTCTCAAAAAAATAAATAAAATTTTTAAAAAAGAAAACAAAGTTACTAAGAGAGTAAATCTTAAAATTCTTATCACAAGAAAAAAACATGGTAACTATGTGTGGTAAGGGATGTATACTAGGTTTTTTGTGGTGATCATTTTGCAATATATATAAAAATCAAATCATTATGTTGTACACCTATAACCAATATAAAGCTATATGTTCATTTATTGCAATTAAAAAATAATAAGACTCCAGCAACCCCCAGTTTGTTTTGTGAGATTAAGAGTCATTTATGGTTTGTCTCCCTCCCAATCCCATCTTGTTTCATTTATTCTGCTGGAGGGAGGTGGGATTGGGAGAGGGGGAGCGGGCTATGGACATTGGGGAGGGGAGGCAAACCATAAGAGACTATGGACTCTGAAAAACAACCTGAGGGTTTTGAAGGGTCAGGGGTGGGAGGTTGGGGGAACAGGTGGTGGGTAATGGGGAGGGCACGTTTTGCATGGAGCACTGGGTGTTGTGCAAAAAGAATGAATACTGTTACGCTGAAAAAATAAATAAAATGGAAAAAAAAATAATAAGACTCTAGAAACTGTTGTATCAATTTGACATAATTATTTTATATAAGCTAAATCTATTTTATAAATGACATTTTTATTTGTATATTTTTGTATAATTTTTCTAGTGATATACTTGATTATATTTTATCATAGCATTGGTTCACAACAGATTAAAAATGACATTTAGATGGAATTCCACCACAGATAAAGACCTCTACACCATCCTTCCTCGTCCTGACTATAATCACAAAACAAACATCACTTGGCTCACTTCTCAACTTGTTCTATGAGCCAGTATTACCCTGATAACAAAGCCAAACAAAGACATCAAAAGAAAACAACAGTACAGACCAATATTCCTTATGAATGGAGACACAAAATCCCTCAACTCAATACTAACAAACTGAATCCAGCAATATATAAAAAAGATTATCTACTCAGACCAAGTAGGATTTATCCTAAGAATGCAAGTTGGACTTAAAATATCTGAAAATCAATGGATATAAATGCCATATTAATAAAATGAAGGACAAAAACCATGATCATCTCAATAAATGCAGGAAAAGCATTTGACAAGATCCTATGTCCACTCATGATAACACTCAGCAAAATATAAATGATATAAGTGATCTCCCTCAACCTACAGTTAACATCATAAATAACAGTGAAACAATAAATATATTCTTCCTAAGATCAGAAACATGGCAAGGATGTCTGCTTTGCCATTTCTCTTCAACACTGTGCTGGGGTTTCAAGCTAGTAATGCAAAGAAAAGAAATTAAAAGCATACAGTTTGAAAAGGAAGAAATAAAATTGTATTCACCAACAACATAATCTGGTATGTAGGAAAGCCTAAAGAATCTACAAAAAAAATTATTATAATAAACAAGTTCAGCAAGGTCATCAAATACAAAATCAATTTATGAGGAGCAGTCATATTTCCATATACCAAAAATGAACAATCTAAAAATGAAATTTAAAAAACAGTTCCACTCACAATTATATTAAAAATAAAATTTATAGTACAAAATTTAATGATATAAGTACAAAATTTTCACACAGAAAACTACAAAACATTTCCAAAGGAAATTAAAGATTGGAGAGACATTCCATGTTCATGGAATCGAAAACTTAAAATCATTAAAATGACATTTCTCCATAAATTGATTTGCAGATTCAATGCAACTTCTGTCAAAATCCCAGTGAGATTTTTTTTTTTGCAGAACTTCACAAGCAGAAGCTAAATATATATGGAAATACAAAGGATCCAGAATAGACAAAACAATTTAGAAAAAGAATAACATTGGAGAACTATAAAACTTACTTATAAAGCTACAGCAATCAATAGACTATGGTACTAGAGTAAGGATAGAGATATAGATGAATGGAACAGAACAATAAGGCCAGAAATAATCTCACTTATGGCCAATTGATTTTCAATAAAAGTGTCGAGGAAATTCAACAAGAAAATAATAGTTTTTTAACAAACGGTACTAAGAAAATTGGATATTCAAATGTTTCCCCCCACAAAATTGACCCTTGCTTAACATTCACAAAAACTAGTTCAAAATGGATCAAAACTTGAATATAAAAGCTAAAACTACTCAGCTGCTAGAAGAAAATATAGAAGAAAAATTTTACGTTCTTGAGTTAGGCAAGGAGTTCTTATATACAATTCCAAAAGCACAATTCATTAAAGAAAAAGAAGGATAAATTTATACCATCAAAACAAAAAACTTTTATACTTCAAGAGACATCACCAAGAAAATAAAGACAAGTTGCAGACAGAGAAAGGATCTGCAATATCTGATAAAGGACTTGCATCAAAAATCACAAGGAACCCTTGTAATTCAATAAAGAGGAAAAAAAATAACCCAACTTTAAGATTGGCAAAAGATTTGAAAAGGCATTTCACTAAAAAAGATATATGAATAAGCACATGAAATATGCTTAACATCATCAGTCACTAAATTAAAACTGCAATAAGATACCATTTCACACTCACTAGATTAGCTACAATGTAAAAGAAAATAAAACGTGGTGGTTAAGAATATGGAGAAACCAGAACCCTCGTACATCGCTGATGGGAATATGGAATGGTACAACTACTTCAGAAAACAATTTGGCAGTTCCATAAAAAGTTAAACTTGGCATACAACCCAGCAATTCCATGCCTAGGTATCTTCCCAAGAGAAATGAATACATACAGTCACACAAAGACTTGTACCTGAATGTTCATAGCAGAATTATTATCATAGCCCCAACCCGGAAGCAATCCAAATGTCTATCAATTAACTGGTAAATGGACAAACAAAATGTAGTGTGTTCATGCAATAGAATATTTTCAGCAATAAAAAGGGACAAACTAATACTATACATACTACAATGTTATGCAGAGTAAAGAAAGCCAGATAGAAAAGACTATGTACAAGTCTTAGATACATAAGGTTCCATTTATATGAGAGTTCCAGCAAAGGCCAATCTACAGAGACATAAAGTAGATTAGTGGTTGCTGGAGAGGGGTTGGGTTAGAAGCAAAGGACTGTCTGCAAATAAGCACAGAGGATCTTTTGCAGGGTGATATAAATGTTCTAAACACCCTAAAACACAGATTGTGGCAACAGCTGCATAATTCTAACCTTACTAAAACGTATTGAATTGTACACTTAAGAATGGTTGAATTTTATGGTATGTAAAATATATCTCCATAAAGTTTTTTAAAAACCCAATTGGCTCATCAGTTCTTATTTTTACCTAAAAGACGCACGTATCAGCTGATACATTCATATACTGAACCTTCCAAACCTGCAGTTAGATGCTTGGTTCTATCTTAGCTATCCAGGCTTGCTATTCTTTTTGTTTGTGTGTGGTTTGTTTTACCTACTAGGTGAGTAAGGGTTTTTTTGTTTTGTTTTTGTTTTTTTTTTAAGATTTCTATTTATCTATTTGACAGAGAGAGAAAGAGCACAGGTAGGCAGAGAGGCAGACAGAAGGGGAGAAGCAGGCTCTCCACCGAGCAGGGAGCATGAGGTGGGACTCCATCCCAGAATCCTGGGAACATGACCTGAGCCGAAGGCAGACACTTAACTGAATGAGCCACTCAGATGCCCCCAAATTTTTCCTAAATTCCTTAAACTTCATATTTTCCAAGCTGGCCCTGGAATTTAAAATTTTGTTTTGTGCTTCTGCTACTATAAACATTGGGAAACTTTGAGAAAAACAAGAGAAGTGGGAAGTGAAATGCTCATATAACTTCAGAACCCTAGGGTGAGAAGGTTATTGAGATTATCCTGAAGAACTGCTTGACTCCCCTGTACACCATTTCTTAAATGTTTTCCCATCTCTGTCGAGTACTTTGAGTGATAAGGAGCTCACCACATTAAACCTGGGGAGTTGCAAAAGCTGTCTTACCCACAAAGTCTAGCTTATTTGAAAGTCAGCTTTTGATCAGTTACTGAATCACTTGCTCCATACTCATTCCTTTTAGAAACACATGCACAATGTTGTTGCTATCAACAGAATGTTTGTTTACTCTGAAGCAGGGGAGCTAGAAAAGAAAGCCTTTCAGCCAGGAAGAAGGAAGAGCTGGCCCGAGCGAGCGTGCTGGTCAGGCCAGGCAAACTGTTTCTGCCGGCCAGTCTGCGGGAGATGGGCAAGCAGATCCTGGAGGGAAGGTGATTGGAAAGGATCCTGCCGTCAGATGAATGACCCTGTGTTTTAGGCCTTCCAGAGCCTAAGGAAAATGGGTTTGTTGAGAAACGCTGAAAGGCAGAGTCACAAGCCCAAAGGAAAGTCCAAGAGACCTAGCATGAACTAGCTGGAGGACAATGAGAAAATAAGAGCAATGCATCCTTCAGGGACAACTGCCAGATCCCCACTGAGCCGCAGAGGGGCGGCACAAGTAGAGGAAGTCCACGGTTTGCCAACGTTTTAGTAACACCCGTCTATTTAAGTAACACTTCTAACAAGAGTCGGTCAGATTTAAAAAAAAAAAAAAAAAGGGCAAGATGAATCCTAGAATGTTACCTATCTACTACTACATTCAGCCCTGGTTTAAACTAGGCATGGCAGAACACAGTACCTGTTTTTTTGTGTGTTTTTTTTTTAAATTTTTTATTAATTATTTTCATTAACATATAATGTATTATTAGTCCCAGGGGTCCAGGTCTGTGAATTGTCAGGCTTACACACTTCACAGCACTCACCATAGCACATACCCTCCCCAAGGTCCATCACCCAACCACCCTCTCCCTATCCCTCTCCCCTCAGCAACCCTCAGTTTGTTTTGTAAGATTAAGAATCTCTTATGGTTTGTCTCCCTCCTGATCCCATCTTGTTTCATTTTTTTCCCTTCCCTACCTCCCCACAACCCCCCGCCCCGCCTCTCAAATTCCTCATATCTGAGAGATCATATGATAATTGTCTTTCTCTGATTGACTTACTTCACTCAGCATAATACCCTCTAGTTCCATCCACGTCATTGCAAATGGCAAGATTTCATTTTGGATTAATGCATCAAATGTATTTAAAATCAAATCATTGGGGGTGCCTGGGTGGCTCCGTGGGTTAAGCCTCTGCCTTCAGCTCAGGTCATGATCTCAGGGTCCTGGGATCGAGTCCCGCATCGGGCTCTCTGTTCCGCGGGGAGCCTGCTTCCTCCTCTCTCTCTGCCTGCCTCTCTGCCTACTTGTGATCTCTCTCTCTGTCAAATAAATAAATAAAATCTTTTAAAAAAATAAAAATAAAATCATAAAAAAATTGAAAGACTATAAATAAAAATATTTATCAAATTTTTCTTAAAGATTTTATTTATTTATTTGACAGGCAGAGATCACAAGTAGGCAGAGAGGCAGGCAGAGAGAGAGAGGAGGAAGCAGGCTCCCCGCAGAGCAGAGAGCCCGATGCGGGGCTCGATCCCAGGACCCCGAGATCATGATCTGAGCCGAAGGCAGAGGCTTTAAACCACTGAGCCACCCAGGCGCCCCTATTTATCAAATTTTTGAAAGTAGGAGGGTTTCTTTAATCTCAAAAGCCATAGATGAAACCACAAGGAAAAGATCCATGGGTAACGTTAAACAAAAATACCTAATGAAAAAGAGAAATATCTGAAAAAAATTTAAGGTAGATAAGATAAAGATTTAAGAACTTAATTCTATAAAGAGCTGATGGCTATTGATAGGGATGAGCAAAAACTTATTTTCTTTCCAATTATTTTAAAAAGAAATTGTGTTAAGAATGAGGAGAAATCAGGACTGAGACACTCAGAAGCACATGTTGACCGCACTGGCAATAAGTTTCAAGAGTTTCCATAATTCTGCTTTCCTCTAAATACAGAAAGCCTCCATGCACAAAATGTTAAACATGGTGATACAACAGAAAAAAATAAAAACTAAAGGTAGAATTCAAATGTCCAACAAAACAGGAACACAAAATTATATGATATTTTAAAGAATGTTTATGTTTAGATAAAACTAAACATGCAAACTGCATGTATGTCCTGACTGTAAAGTAAATAGCTATGTAAGACAAATAAAATTAGGAGAGCATGAAGCAAATATTTTTTTTTAAAGATTTTATTTATTTATTTGACAGAGGGAGAGAGATCACGAGTAGGCAGAGAGGCAGACAGAGAGAGAGGGGGAAGGCAGGCCCCCTGCTGAGCAGAGAGCCCGATGCAGGGCTCGATCCCAGGACCCTGGGATCATGACCTGAGCCAAAGGCAGAGGTTTTAACCCACTGAGCCACCCAGGTGCCCCAAACATGAAGCAAATATTAACTGAGATTATATTAGTATTGTAGGTAGTTTTTGCCCCTACTTCCCAAACTTTCTTAAATGAGCATATTAAATACTAATAGTAATTGCCCAGGGGCCCATGAGTAATTTTTTCCAACCGCTTTGCACTTTACTGACTTTAAAAAAAAAATGCTTTTCACATTGTATATTATGGACATGTATTATTTTGATACCAGGATATATTTTAAGTAAAGAACTAAAATTTTAAAAGGTTTTTGACAAAAATTCTGAACATTGTAAATGAAAGAGTCTCATTGCTAAAGCTACCAAGTTAATAGAAGGGTAATATGATTTCTGTAAAAAGAAATTATACATAATTAATATTCATATTTGTGGTGTGGGGGCAGAAAGATTGTACGAGGAAAGATCAACCAGCCATCCAATGACAAATCAGAGTCAAAATCTCTAAGACTTTCACAAAATCTCTGAAAAAGCGCCAGACCAGAAATTTTAGAAAACTTCAAAAAGAAAAAGGCAACAATCGAATTTATTTGTTAGAAAACAAACAAAACAAAGCAAAGAACCTTCAAACCACAAATTGCAATGAGTTCCCAGGGGGCAGCCCTGGGACTGTCTTAATTAGCATTCACTTGAAACTCTGGGAAAGCATATAGTAAAATCTACACTGTCACAAATGGCCAAGAGCTCTTCTATATAGTGAAGTGTAGAGATGAAAAAAATACATGGCAAATGCATAATGACAGGAGTCTCTGGAGAAGGGAATGGCAAAGGAACTAGGAAGGAAAACAAGGGAGAAACATCAGCTTTATCTGAATTGTTATGGTTTGTTTGTTTCACACAGCGGCAAACACATAAAATGCAAAAGGAGCTGTGGAGGTAGAGAAGAATCAGGTCATAAGAGGCCTAGGTGCCAGGGTAAGGAGTCTAAAAACAAAAGTTATGGGGGCGCCTGGGTGGCTCAGTTGGTTAAGCAACTGCCTTCGGCTCAGGTCATGATCTCAGGGTCCTGGGACCGAGCCCAGCATTGGGCTTCCTGCTCTTCGGGGAGCCTGTTTCTCCCTCTCCCTCTGTCTGCCACTCCCCCTGCCTTTGCTCTCTCTCTTTCTGTCAAATAAATAAATAAAATCTTAAAAAAAAAAAGTTAACAAAGCATTTCAACTAAGAAAAGAATCCCCTTTGAGATCTATCTTTTGGGATTGTCTCAAATGATTTTTGAAAGTTTGTATTTCCTGCATTTATATTTATATAGATATTGTCTCAGTTAGGGTCCAGAATATACAAAACAATTCAAATTATATGCTGAACTGCACATCTGAGGCTCATCTGATGAAGCACAATTATCTCATATGGCACAATGAACAACATCTAATTACATCTCTGTACTAAACATCACTATTACTCATTATATGCTAACAGAATCCCATGAATTGTAAATTAAATAATGTGGCTTACTATGCAATAAAAATTGAAAGCACAATGTCTATTATTATAAAACGGAAAGCTGCTATAAGGCTAAGTGGATGGAAAGTTAACTAGAAAATAAGCTTCAGCAAATGTAAAATCATGTTCTAAGGAAAATAATCTCTACTAGGCTCCAAAGATATGGCTTTCAATTACAATTTGTGGCCCAACAAGGAGATCTCAGATTCTCTTCAGTCCCTTGAAGTCTGTCATACTTCCTTTAACCAGATTCCTGGCAAACAACTAAAGAAACTCTGTGAACCAGATTTCAGGCTTCTGACTGATGCAGATCTCTCGGGAAAGGCTTTGCCGGCAAGGCAGCAAGGGCAGCACCATTCAAGGACTCTTCTCTGAAGAGGGCCGGCTGGGCAGACAGGCCAGAATCCATGGCTTTCTAGAAGCTGGCCCCGGTCACTCCTCCCTGCAGATGCCCTGGCGAAGGGTTAGGCCTCTTTAGCCTGCTAGCCCTGTCTGCCTTGTGCTGATCGCAGGGCTCTTATCCTCATGGTGTGGAGCGTGGGCTGTAGAACTAGGTGATCTTCAAGCCCTGGCCTTGGCCCAACCCCCCACTTATTCATTCAGAACACATTACTGAGTCCTTGCTATGGTCAGAAGCACAACATTAGATCCTTAGACACAAAGGTAAGTAAGATAGAGCCTCTGTCTTGAATGTACATCCCAGATGAGGAGACAAGCCCATCAAGCAAAATGACATGATGGGGTTCTCCTGCAAGTATATATGAGATGATCTGGAAATACTAAAGGGGTCATTCTCCTGCAGGAGAGTTAGGAGAAACTTTCTGATGGGTCAGTAAGAATGTGTTAGACAGAAGGGACAGAACGAGTAAAGGCATGGGCTGTGAATGCGTAAGGCACAACATGAACTGTTGGTTGTGACAGCAGAGAAAAAGCCAGTTTCAGATTGAAAATGGGCTGGGGGCCCTCGCAAAGGAGCCTGGACTTTTTCCTAAAGATAGCAGAAGCTGCTCATAATCAGATGTAGGTTTTAAAATTATCCTATTCACTCATTCAACAAATATGTATTAAACTTCTACTTTGTGCAGGGCCGATGTATAGATACATCTATGGCCTAAACATTTCCCATTCCTTTTATAATTATAAAATAAGAAAAATATAAATGTGATGAGCTAGAAAATATTCCAAGAAATGCAAGCAGATTAAGAATGTGAGAAAGGTCAAGGGCATGCAATGGTGTCCATATGACATCAGATCAGGACAATTAGGAGTCTCCCATTTGGAAACTCAAGTAAGACACAAAATAGCAACAAATTTCATGTTGCGTCATTCATTTAATTTTAAACATCAATTTTTTTAAAGATTTTATTTATTTATTTGAGAGACAGAGAAGAGAGAGAGCACAAGCAGAGAGGGAGAAGCAGACACCCCACCAAGTGAGGAGCCCAATGCAGGGCTCAACCCCAGGACTCTGAGATCATGACCTGAGCTGAAGTCAGAGGCTTAACTGATGGAGCCACCACCCAGGCCCCCCTAAATATCAACTTAAATGAACAAATATGGATGACAAATCCACTATATGTAAAGATATTAATACTAAAACTACTAAAACTCGGAGGTTACAGTAGATCAAATTAACGCAAAACTACCATCTTTAGGCATTCCTAGAGCTAACCACACAAAGAGATTCCAGAAGAGAATGCCAGCAGATCAGAGACTGGAGATCATTCATGTGTCAATAACATGGGAGCCACGAGTACTCTCTCAGAACAGCTCTGGCCCACAACCACAGATAACAAGATTAGCCTGAAAGGGCCATTGTCCTAACAGACTTCACAGCCTTGCAACCAGTAATTACACTCCACTGAAGTTTCCACACTCCAAATAACATGCTGGCAGGGAAATGGGGACCCTGCTTTAGAGCTCTGCTTCATTCTTAGCCTAGGACATCAAGTTGGGAAGGGGTAAATAGGAAGCTGGAACATAGAAAATCTACGATGATCAGAGTGAAAGATCTCACCCATTTGTCTAAAGCATTCTGAAGTCCCAGTATATTCCACTCAGTGAAAACACCAAAATACCTTGAAAAGACTATGATTCTTAAATTATTACCCATTTTGCCTACCTCCAAACTCCCTTTGCTCTAGTACCATGTCTCCATCCAAAATGAGCTAGCTCCAGTTTCCCTGAAAATGCTGTTCTTTTTCTTCTTGGCCAAGGCTTTTTTCCCCTCTCCATCAGCTCACACAAATCCTTCGAGGTTCTACAAATCCTTAACTTTCGCTTCTTTCAAACACTCTTCCTTGACCTCTCAGTCAATATGCATTTTTCCCTCTACTCTTACCAACTTTGTGCATATGTCTATCACAAGACCATTACCCTGCACAGGACTCCCTCATTTACTCATTTACACCCTCATTGGCATGTCTGGATTTGTGTCCACAGACCATAAGCTCCAGCAGTCCAGGAATCTTGTTTTCTTGGTCTTTGTGTACTGGCACATCCTAATAAGTACTTGCTGGAAGGAGAAAGGGAAGAAGGGAAAGAGGAAAGGATGAAGGAAAGACAAACTAAAATGAATTTTGGGCTTAGAGCTACACTATTCACTTGTTCATTGATTAGATATATTTTTATTGAAAACCAACTATATGTCAGACACCACTCTAGTACCTGAAGATACAACAAAGTAGCTGGGGGGAGTGGTGCAGAAAAGTAATCCCTATCCTCATGAAGGTCAGTAGCATAGTGGAAAAGCTAGATCCTGAAGAGCTATATAATTTGTTAGGTAGAGGAGTGGCTTGGAGAGCCATGAAGCAGAGAAGGTGGCTAAGGGGTCCTAGAAAGGGGGCTTGCTATGAAAAACAAACCACCATGCTTCCCATTCAATGCCTCACCCTCAACCTTTATTATTTTTATTTTCTCTCTATTATAAGGAATGCATGCTTTCCTCTTCAGCCTCTCTTCCAATGGCAATTCTTTTAAAGCTCATAATTTTCAAGTCGTTGTTTTTAACCTCAGCCTTTTTTTCTGATGCCCAACATCAATTGGGCTATAAATCTGTCAGATACTACTACTAGGTTAGGCCTCTCCAAGTTATAACCCATGTGGTCCAGCCAAGATACAGAGATTCCCAAAAATGCTTTCATCATATCCCAGCTGGAATCTCTTAATTCATTATTTTCAGGTCTAGCCAGTACCTCCTATGAGGACTTGCAGTACAGGAATAACAAGGTCACTATCATGTTCTCAATATTCTGAATCCCTAATTACAATTCTCACATGTAAAGGAATCTGTGTACAAATTTATGTGAACCAAGGTTTTTCCATTCTCAAGCCAACTAGTATTTTCGTCTGTGTAACTTGAATCAGAAACTCAAGATAAAAAAGGTATTTTAGGTTTACGAACTACTGATTAATTCCAAGGGAACATTCAAACATCTACCACCACTCTTTCCTGGCCCACTTAAAATATACTTTATTTTTCCCCCATTTTACCCATTATAATATACTTTGGCATTTGCACAATAAGAATGCAATCAGGAAACAGATGAATTACCCTCTTAAATAAACAAAGCCTGTTCTTTCTTGAATTAAGTGGTCCAAAAAATGCCCCTTTCCCCTCCTTCCCTGGAGATTCTAAAGTCAACAGTTTCGATTACTCAACAGTATCATTTTTACTTTAATATTTTGTGTGCTGGTGACTCTCCATAATGCATGAATTAACAAATAAAAGTTAGGAAGTGAGCTGGCTAATACACATGATCATCCTATTTGCAACCCCTTCCCATAAGGTCTGAGATGGCATACATCACTAAGTTTAGTATATTTATAACATACATTTTGCTGTAAAAGCAGTCTTCATTTGACACCAAATGACCGATTTAGGCAGCTTAACCATTCAATTCAAAAAAACTAAGCTGTTTAAGTGAAAAATGCCAGCTGCAAAAATGCATCTTCAACTTGGAAAGTTTGTAGACACTTACAATGACGATGTACCTGAGTGGTGAATGCAGCTCTGAAGGGAGGGCAGGCAAGGCAAATGCAATGTGAGGGCCAGAGATGGAACCCAGAACACTAGAAAGTATTTTTGGGTGAACATAATAATTATATTATTATTTATTATTATTATTATTATTATCAATTATATTATTATTAATTATGCATGAATGTAATAATTATAGCAGAGAATGAGAAGCTTTTCTTCACATGCTTATAATGGATAATTTTCTGGCAAAACTAAATTCTTAGAAATACCATATTCATTGAACTTATGGCAAATTCCATGTATGAAGCAAACCAGTTACATGATTACTGCTAGGTCTGTTGCTTAATTTTAACAATGGCCTTTCTTGACAGACACATGAAAAGAAGCTCAACATTACTTACCATGAGGGAAATACAAATCCAAACTCTAATGAGATATCACCTCATACCTGTCAGAACGGCTAGAATTAATATCTCAGGGACCAACAGATGTTGGCAAAGACATGGAAAAAGGGGAAACCTCTTACACTGTTCATGGGAATGAAAGCTCATGCAGCTGCTCTGGAAAACAGTATGGCAGTTCCTCAGCAAGTTAAAAACAAAACTACCCTATGATCCAGCAATTACTCTACTAGGTCTTTACCAAGAGAACACAGAAGTACTAATTTGAAGGGATATATGCACCCTCATGTTCAAAGCAGTATTATCTGTAATAACCAAATTATGGAAACAGCCCAAGGGCTCATTGACTGCTAAATGGAAAAAGAAGATGTGGTGTATATATACAATGGAATACTACTCAGACATCAAAAAGAATGACGTCTTCCCATTAGCAATAACATGAATAGAGCTGGACAGTATTACGCTAAGCAAAATAAGTCAGTCAAAGAAAGACAAATACCGTATGCTCTCACTCGTGTAGAATTTAAGAAACAAAACAAATGAACATGGTGGGCGGGGGGGGCAGGGAGAGTTAAACCAAGAAAGAGACTCTAAACTATAGAGAACAAACTGAGGGTTATTGGAGCTGTGAGGGTGGCGGAAGGGACTAAATGAGTGATGGGGATTACAGAGGGCACTTTGCAATGAGCACTGGTGTTGTGTGTTAAGTGGTGAGTCTCTAAATTCTATACCTGAAACTAGTATTATACCGTATTTTAACTAACTGGAATTTAAAAATTTGGAGAAAGAAAAAAAAAAA